>NW_025110825.1:0-465000 GCF_015476425.1 Leptopilina heterotoma | reverse complement strand
GGAGAAGCGAACGGATTTGGATATTTCAAGAAAAGAACTGTTTAATGTGACGAGGAAATATTTGAAACGTTCCAAAAGAAGTGATGAAGTTCCTACAGTTTCGACAAATCAAAGTCCCACTTTTCTCAGATTATTAAAATCTAATAAAGCCATCATAAGACAGTTAACATCTAAACGTTGGAATGAATTATTAACCGATTCAAATACAATAAACATTTTACGTCCCATATTACAAAAATTGGCCTACAATCAAGCTGACCAAATTTGGTTAAAATCACCCAAGAATCTATGGTACACAGATGTGACGAACAGTGTACTAGTTTTACAATATTTAAGAAATCTAAAAGGACATTTATTCTTTTTCAACGATATTACAATAATGTCAGAAGTACAATCAATAGCTATTCGACCTTATTCTAAAAAGGAACCATTCAAAACCGCAATTTACTATAACTGTTACATTGAATCACAATACGGTTTTGCGGATTTATCAAGTTTGGGTATCAATAAATATGCTACATTTCCCGATGTATTATTTACTGTCACGGATGTAGAAACAAAGAAAAGACCTAATGGTGGTATAGATTTATACATAACATTAAAACCCCAACCATTAGCAAGAGAAATATGGAAAGTAAATAGACTCGATGATTATAATTCACTTTCATCATTTAACAAAAATACCAATAATGTAGAAAGATTAAAAATAATTGAACAAGCTGCTAATAAAATAGCATCAAATGTCCCTCTATGCACACTAACAACAGCAATTGAATTGTTAAAGTGTTACATTCTCAAAATGGAAGCAAGTAAAACGTACACACCAACCTATGAAAAATTCGCCGACGATTATTCAAAAAAATTAAGAATTGAACGTTATTACAAAAATTTCCTAATGACTAAAACAAAATTAGTCAATAATTTATTATACGAATCGACTTTAGATAATATTGAAAATTTTGAAAGCGCTATAAACAGAATCAGTAAACATTACTCTATAAATGATGAAAAACAAATGCAAATGATATTTGACAAATATACATCATCGTCAGCTAAAAATTCTATTTACTTTGAAGATTATTTTATAATTAATACAAAATTTAATGAATTGCAAATTTTATACGATAGAACGAAGATGGATATACTAAAAGTCACAATTTGTAGAATTGCTTTGAGACAAACTGATATGGAACCAATTGAAGGACCCATTATTCTTTATTATGGTTCAATGGTCCATGAGGGTGTATACAAAGATTTTTTAAAATTACAAAAACAAGAAGTATTCGCTTTTAATTCATTCTATAAATTTTCGACAAAAATGGATTTCGAAATGGAAAAATTGTCATCAGATTCAGAATTAAAAGCAATATTCATTGAGATTGCATTAAACGATCCTACTGGAATAGCCGATATTGGACGTTATTTAATATTTGAAAATAAAATATTTTCGCCATATTTCACAATGCAATTTGTAGTGGATAACATGAGTCATGAGATAATAAATTCTTGTGAAACTTTGGTTATCAAGTTACATGATTTATCAAATCCAAAGGAGGAAAGAATGGTTCAAATGACAAAAGAACTTAGTGAAATGATTCCAACTAAGTCAGAAGAGAAAACATTTGTTTCACCTTTTTTCACTTAAATTTTTCTTCTGTTTTCTTTGCTTTTTTATTTTGCTTTTGCGTCCTTGAAATATAAATCAGAAAGATATATTTGTTACAATATTTATATCCATTTTTGCATTATATTTTTAAAGCAATAAAATATCAATTGACAATTTTTATGATGTTGCTCATGCATTTCCAGTACCAATAATTAGTTATTATTCGCTAATATTTATTTATTGTTTTCTACTAATTGCTGAAGCAAAAAGTTAATCACAATTTCACAAATAATTAGTTTTCTAATTATTTTATTTTATTTACTTGTAAAAATAAATCAGATATTTTTATTCTAATATTCTGTACCTAATTTTTTTAATATTCTGTAAATCATGAAACGACAAATGACAATTTTTATGATGATGTACATTATTTTTTTCTATATAATGTATTCCAGTTGTTATTAATTTATGATAAATAAATGTTTACTGACAAATCGTGCATTTTACTACTTTGGAACTTTATAGTTTTTTTTCTCGGGTCGATAAAGAAAAATGTTTTCAAAGTTTAATCGAAATTGGTCCATTAAAAATTGATAAGCTCAAAAAAACTTATCAAAAAATTTTTGCAATAACTTAAATATTATAAACGTGCAAGTAAAATAAAAAAAAGAATATTGGTATCTTTTTCACAAACTGCATGGAAATATGCAGAAAAAGTAAAATAAAAATCGCTTTTCAAAGCAAATAATTTATTTTTAAGATAGTACTGTACTGTATTTTTTTCAGTTCTGTTCAAGTTTAAATAAAAAGCAGTTTATCTGTAAGGACAAAATAATAAATACGGTAAGAATGATAAATTACTGTTTCAATGCAAATATGATTCTTTAATCAAAATAAAAAGAATGTTTCAATCAATGTTGAAATTTTTTTTAAAATTGTTATTTATTTTTAAATTAATTATACTAGAATTTGAAAATCTAATACATACTCTTGCTGTAATTGTCTAATATTTAATTTTTAAATTGTATAAACATTTTTTACTACTTTATTTATTGTATCCATTGTTAATCTCAATCATAAAAACAATTTAATTAAGAAGAGGAATATTTACTTGAAGAAAACTACATTTATTTATGTTGCCAAAGGTCAGGGAAAACATGGAAAAGTCAGGAATTTTTATTAAAAGAACTGTGAAAAATTAAATTTTTAGAATTAATAAGAAAATTATGAATTTTTGTGACTTTTTTGTTTGCCTCATATACTATGAAATTGTTACGAATTCTAATACAAAACCTTCAATTTTTTCTATTTATGACAATAATTTGTTTTTAAATAACTTCATTCTTGAAGAACTATCAGAAAATTAGAAATTATAAATTATTTAATGAATAATTTTACTTAAATATATCAAAATTAATTCAATTTTAAAAAAGTTGTTTCTTTAATTTTTATAAATAAATGAACTTCAGAAGGTTTTAATTTGAAATTAAAAAAATTTCAATTTTGAATGAATTTAATTAGAAATAAAGAACTTGGATTTTCGAAAAATTTTAATAATTCAAATTCTTCTGAAATAAGTTAAATTTTTAAATATATTTTTAATTAATTCTTTGAAAATCATGGATTTATAGAAGAATTTTAGTTAAAAACACTAAAAAAAAATTAAATTTTGGAAAAGTTACAAATAATTGCAGAAATTCAATTATTTTCAATATCTAGTATTTTCATAAAATTTCGCAAAAGAATTCAATTATTTAAAAAAAAAATGATAAAATTCATCCAAAATTCAATTATTTACATAAATAATAAAATTTCCACAGGAATTTAATTAATTTAGAAAAGAATTTTCAAAACAATTTCGAAAAAATCAATTATTTAACAAAATTTTTATACAATTCTTCACAATAATTCAATTTCTTTCACTAATAATAACATTTTTCATGGAAATTAAATTTTTAAAAAAAAATTTTTTAAAATTCTAAGCAAGAATTCAATTATTTTTTATATAAATAATAAAACTCATCAAAGAATTTCAATTACTTTTAATACTATTTTAAATTAATAAATCGAAAAATTCAATTATTTTTACAAATAAAATTTTCCAGAAGAATTCAATTATTTAAAATAAAACGTTCATAATATTATAATTATATTTCGAAAAAACTCATTACTCAAAACAATGTTTATAAAAATTCTTATAAAGAATTCAATTATTTTAAAAAATAACAAAATTTTTTCCAGAAATTCAATTCTTTTAAAACATTTTAATACAATTTTTCGAAATAATTCAATTATTTTCATAAATATAAAAATTCTTCTCAGGATTTCAATTATTTTCAATACAATTTTACAGGAATTGCTCAAAAAATGTAATTATTCTTAAAAATTTAATTTAAATTTCTCGAAAAAATCAATTATTTAAAAGAATGTTTTTTAAAATTCTTTAGAAGAATTCAATTATTTACAAAAATATTAGAATTTTTTAAGAGAATTCAATTATTTTAAAATATTTTAATATAATTTTTCGAAAGAAATCATTAATTTTAAATACTATTTTAATTACATTTTTTTTGAAATAATTTAATTATTCTTTTAAATTTTAATAAAATTCTTCTTAAGAATTCAATTATTTACATAAAAAATTCTTCGAAAGAATTCAATTATTAAAGATAAATAACAAAATTATCCTGAAAATTTAATTATTTTAAGGCATTTTTATAAAATTCTTTGCAAAATTCAATTATTTTCATAATTAACAATATTCATCACAAGAATTCAATTATTTTTGAAAGTATTAAATTTCTTCTTGGAAATTAAATTATTTTAATAAATTCAAATAAAATCGTTCGCAAAAATTTAATTATTTTCACAAATAATAAAATTTTTCAGAGGAATTCAATTATTAAAAAAATTTTATAAAATTCGTTGCAAGAATTTAATTTTTTTTATAAATAATTACTTTCTTTACAAAGTTCCAGTTTTACTGTTAATACAATTTTTAATAAATTAGAACTAAATGAATTATTCTTTTTAATTTCCTTAAAATGATTTAACAAATTTCAATTATTACTAAACATTTTAATTAAATTCTACGCAAACATTCAATTATTTTTATAAATAAATAATCAAATTATTTATAAAAATTCAATTTCAAGAGGTAATCAATTATTCAATAAATTATTAATTTTTATATTTAAATAATTGAATACTCGTAGAATGTTTCCAGGTGGAAAAGTTAACGTTAGTTAACTTTGGCTAATGCTTACGTTGGACTAACGTTAGGCTAACGTTAGTTAACTTTAGCTAATGTTAGACTAACGTTCGGCTAATGTTAGTTAACTTTAACTAATGCTCACGTTAGACTAACGTTAGTTGACGTTAGTAGCATAAGCTAACGTTAACTTTTCCGCCTGGGTTCTAATAAAAGTTAATTTAAAAACTAATTTTAGTTAAAATTTTAGATAATAATTGAAATTTTTAAAAATATTTCATGAATTAGGAAATTCTGACAAAAAATGATGAACACCACCGTCTCTCAACCATTGCTAAATCATCATTTTCTCACCGTCTGTCAATACATAACAAGTTTTGGAATTTTCTTCAACAACCAAGGTCTACTTGCAATTGACGATGAAAATGACACCGTTCTGGTTCTAAATACTCTGTTCGATTATCTCCGCAAATCGCAAAACGAGTCCGCAGCGAAATTACAACTGGTGAAGAGTGCTCTCGAAAGGAATTTACCCAGTGATGGAAGAAATGAAACATTTGACATGAAATACGTGAACGACACCTTTTGGTACATTATCAGCAAATCCCTGTTTCACCAACACGAAAATATCGACAACTATTTAACGTCATTAGTCGATGTAATTGACAAAGAATGGGACGAATTTTACCCACAAATAAAGGAAACCGTGTTGGAAAATCTTCTCAAAACGAAAGCAAAAAATTGTTCATCAAAGAGCAAAACAACTAAAACTACTTCTTTGATTATTGAACAAGTGTTCGAGAAATATATTCTCCCTAATTTGGAGAAGCGAACGAATTTGGATATTTCAAGAAAAGAACTGTTTAACGTGACGAGGAAATATTTGAAACGTTCCAAAAGAAGTGATGAGGAGGTTGAAAAAAAGCAGGTAAAATTCGTCACTGGTGTAACAGACGAGAGACAAAATATTCTGCAACTCTTACGACATAGTACTTGGAAAGAATTAACAAGAGATGCAGAAGTAATAAAGAAGATGCGTCTTTTATTGAATAAATTAGCTTACAGTCAAGTTGATAAAAAATGGTTATTTACTCCACTGCATCTTCGTTTCATTTCAATAACAAAAAGTAAGGCAATTTTAGAATTTTTATTAAACTTAAAGG
The DNA here is from genome assembly GCF_015476425.1 of Leptopilina heterotoma. NCBI lineage: Eukaryota > Metazoa > Arthropoda > Insecta > Hymenoptera > Figitidae > Leptopilina > Leptopilina heterotoma. The sequence goes on along the minus strand of NW_025110825.1, from coordinate 459,020 downwards.
GACATTCATTCGCCTTCAATGACATAACATTGATGAAAAATGAATTTCATACGGCTCCTCAAAGTAAAGATAATGACAATCCTTTCAATTTTATAATCTACTATAATTGTCGCATTGAATCTCAATACGGATTTTTGGATTTGAATAGTTTCGGTGACAACAGTGTTCACAATACCTATGCTACATTCTCCGATGTATTTTTTACTATCACAAGTACAGAATTAGTGCCACGTTATAATGGTGGTACTGATTTACACATTCAATTAGAGCAACAACCATTAACAAAAGAAAAATGGAAAATACATCGACATCGTAATTTTAAAATACTATTTGCAGTGAATGAAATTATTAACTTAATAAGATTGCAAGAAATACATAAATTGGCGAATGTCATTTCATCACAGGTGCCTCTATGTTCGTTAACAACTGCCACTGAATTATTAAAAAGCTACATTTTAAAATTTGAAGAAAGTATGTCTCACGTGCCAACTTATGCAACATTTACCAATGAATACATAAACACCCTACAAATTAAAGATTCATATAGAAAATTTTGGTTTAAAAACGAAAAATACATTGACGACGTATTATACGAGAAGATTTTGGATAACATCGATGACTTAAATGTTGCTGTACGAAAAGTTGCTAAACTTTACAATGAAAACAATGAAAGGCATATAGGTGAAATTTTTAACAAATACAAAGTATTAACATTAACCAGATACTATCTCCGCTTTGAAGATTACTATCTAATTAATACAAAATTGACCCATTATAATAATAATGAAGATTTAAAGAAAATTAACATTGCAATTTCTAGACTTGCTCTAAGACAATCTTTCATGGAACCAATTAATCATCAATTAATTCTTTATCATACTGATAGAGTTAATAAAACTATGTACGAATACTATAGAAGATTGGAAAGAGGTGAAATTTTCAAGTTTGATACATTGGTCAAATTAACGTCCAATGAAACAGAAGTAGAGAAAGAATTGAATCCCATCCCGAGATTAAAAACGATATTATTTAAAATTAATTTGAAAAATCCTACTGGCATGGTGAACATGGAGGGTTTCTTAATTTCTCCTGATCCAATTTATATACCATATTTCTCAATGAACTTCGATGTTATCTCTGCTCGTGATGAGACAATAAATAATTATTCAGTTCTTGTTATCAAATTGGTAGCTTTTGGAGGTGCAAAGGAAGATGTAATGATTGAAATTATAAACGAACTTGGTAAAAATGACCTAACTGAATTTTACATCGACTAGTTTCTATTGTTTTAAACTTCTTTTTGGCATCCCAGTCAATGGTTCATTTTTGAATGAATTGTTATTTTCTTTTGTTATAAAAAAAAAATTAGTTTTTAAATTTTTTTGCTTTCTTGAAATATAAATCAGAAAGATATATTTGCTACAATATTTATATCCTTTTTTGCAGTATATTTTTAAAGCAATTAAATATCAATTGACAATCTTTATGATGTTGCACATGCATTTCCAGTTCTTGTATTCAATTTGTTATTAAATTCTGATAATAAATAAATATTGAACAAATCGTGCATTTTTACTTCTTTGTCCTGTTTAAAAACACTGGGGACTTAAATCTGATACTAAGTTCTAAAGTAGTCAATAAAAAGTATTTTTAATCACATGTTTCTTGATAAATAAAATATTAGAAAAACGTGAGTGTAAAATATGCCTTTTTCTTTTAAAATAGTGTTTTCAAAAAATAGTAAGTCAGTTGTTTTTTTCTTTTTGAAAATACATGAAGGCGCAAATAAAATATCTACGGTAAGAATATTATACCAATAAAAAATTCTTTTCTTCCTTTTCTTATCTCTTTTTTCTTCTCCTTACTTTTCTTCTAACAATTCACTTTCAAAATGTCTTTCTCCAAAAAACAAAATGTTTCAAAAGTATGAACATTTAAAAATTGTGTGTATTAGAATCAGCTGAAATTAAAAATGATGAGCAACACTGTAACCGTAAATCATCAATTTCTCTCCGTCTGCTATTACATTACAAGCTTTGGTCTCTTATTAAACAATAATGATCTACTTGTCCTCGGAATGGAACAAGATGCTCCAAGAACAGAACTATTTAACGTACCAACAAAATTTTTGAATCGTTCCAAAAGAAGTGATGAGGCATCTGATGACGGAAGCAGTCCAAGCAAGAAGATAAAATATACAACCATCAAAAAGGAATCAACCTTCGAAGATGATCTTCTAAAAAATTTAAGAAAATACACTTGGAATGAATTAACAAAAAATGTACAAACAACCAAAAATTTACGTCTTGTGCTAAATAAATTAGCATACTACCAAACTAATGAAAAATGGTTGGAAAAACCAATGGATCTATGGCACATGGATTCGACACAAAATATTCTCGTATTCCAATATTTAAGAAATCTAAAAGGACATTCATTCTCTTTCAATGACATAACAGTAATGACAAATCAAGATACGACATTAACTCCACATAAACTAAACCAAAATCCATTCCGAATCATGATTCATTACCACTGTCTCATTGATTCTCAATACGGATTTTTGGATTTAACAACTTTCGATCGTAAAAATATTAATAATAAATATATCACATTCCCCGATGTAAAATTCACCGTGACAAATACAGAATTATCGAAACGAGATAATGGCGGTATTAATTTACACATTGAATTGAAACAACAACTAATCACCAAAGAATTATGGAAAATCACAAGACATCAAGAATTTAGAAGTCTATTTCAACAATCATCGGCAAATAATATTAAACAAGTGCTTAGAATGCAAAGAATTGAAGAAACAACAAGAATCATAACTCAAACTGTTCCTCTCTGTTCATTGAAAACCGCCACTGACTTATTAAAAAGCTACATTCTAAAAATAGAATCAAGTGATTCGCACGTACCAACATTTCAAAAATTCGGCGAAGATTATTGCAATTTATTAAAAATTGACGATTCCTATCAAAAATTCTTAATCACCAACAGAAAATACATTGATGACATATTATACGAATCGTCTCTAAATGAAATTACCAACCTTGATGATGCAGTACGAAAAATTAATAAACTCTACGATACTTCCAATGAAAAATACACACAATTAATATTTAAAAAATACACTGAAATGCCTACATTAATACATTTTCTCCGTTTCGAAGATTTCTATCTAATTAATACAAGAATGACCGATTTGAATGTTAATCCAAGTGATGAAGACTTGACGAAAATAGAAACAACAATTTCGAGAATTGCTATCCGACAAGCTTTATTAAAACCCATTAAAAAGCCTCTTACACTTTATTGTGGTGATATGGTCGATACTGCTCGTTACAACTATTATAAAAATCTAACTGGTAGAGAAATAGTTCAGTTCAATAGATTTTATAAATTTTCGACAGATGAAAAAAGTGAAAAGAAAAAATTATCGCCAAATCCAGAATTAAATTCAGTATTATTTGTGGTTCAATTAATTCATCCTGCTGGAATGGCGGACATTGGTCGTTATTTCATTCATGCACAGAAATTAAATTATGCACCGTATTTTTCAATGTCTTTTGTAGTGGACAAGGTGAAATTTAAGAAAGTAAAACATCACGAAGTGTTGGTGGTGAAAATGCATGATTTAAGAATTCCAAAGGAAGAAAAAATTGTTCAAATGATTAAACGAATGAATACTATTTTCGCAACAAGAGAATTATACATCGACTAAGGTTAAAATAATTTACAGACAACATTATTATTATAGTTTTTTTTTCCGAGGTCCGCAAAGTTTTTAAAATCGAAAAAATTATTTTAACTTCTTTCAGAAAATGTTACTTTCTATACAGAGCCAATTAAATAATTTTTCGCTCTTAAAACCGTTGCTGACTTTAATTATTTTCTTTTATCTATTTGGAAAAATAAATCAGATATTTTTAATCTAATATTTTGTAAGTATTTAAATTCTATAAATTTTCTATAAATTATTCTATAAATTATTCTATAAATCATAAAATGACAATTTTTATCATGATGCACATTGTTCTTTTCTTTTCATGTATTCCAGTTGTTGTTAATTTCTGATAAATAAATATTTACTAACAAAATAGTGCATTTTTTTTACCTTGAAACTTTATAGTTTTTCTTCTCGAGACAATAAAGAAAAATGTTTTTAAAGTTCTTTCGAAATTAATCCATAAAATACTAAAGTCACTGCTCAAAAAGGCTCATAAAAAATATTTGCAATAACTTAAATATTATAAACGTGCAAGTAAAATAAAAAAAGAAATTTGGTATCTTTTTCAATATTACAAATGTCAGAGTTATTTTTATTTTTATGCAAAAATTTTATAGATAATTAAAAATTCAAATTCTTCTGAAATTAGTTAAATTTTTAAATATATATTTTTAATTAATTATTAAAAAATCATGGATATATAGAAGAATTTTAGTTAAAAACACTAAAAAAAATTGAATTTTGGAAAAGTTACAAATTATTGCAGAAATTCAATTATTTTCAAACGGCATAAAATTCTTCGCAGAAATTTAAATATTTACGAAAAGTTAAAATAAAATTTTTCGTAGAAATTTAATTCATTTTAAAATTTTTTTAAAAATTTCCTTTAAAAAAATTATTTTTTATAATTTTGATAACATTTTTTTATAAAAATTCAATTATTTTTATAAGTAATAAAATTCATCGCAAGATTTCAATTATTTCTAACACAATTTTATTTAAATTATTATAGAAATAATTTAATTATTCGTTAAATTTTCGTTAAAATGATTTAAAAAATTTAATTATTTACAAAAATTTTAATAAAATCCTTCGCAGGAATTCAATTTTTTTTACAAATATTAAAGAACTATAAATTATTTTACAAATAATTTATAGAAGAATTTTAGTTAAAAACACTAAAAAATTGAATTTTGGAAAAGTTACAAATTATTGCAGAAATTCAATTATTTTCAAGCGGCATAAAATTTTTCGCCGAAATTCAATTATTTTCGAAAAATTTAAATAAAATTTTTCGTAGAAATTTAATACATTTCAAAATTTTTTTTTAATTTCTTTGAAAAAAAATATTTTTTATAATTTTGATAACATTTTTTTTATAAGCATTCAATTATTTTTATAAGTAATAAAATTCATAGCAAAATTTCAGTTATTTTTAAAACCATTTTAATTAAATTATTCAAAATAATTTAATTATTCTTTTAAATTTTCTTAAAAAGATTCAAAAAATTAAATTCTACTCGAACATTATTTATGAGAATTCAATATTAAGAAGTAATCAATTATTCAGTAAATTATTAATTTTTATATTTAAATAATAATTATTAATTTTTAAAAATAAATAAATATTTAAAAAGTTATCTCGTAAAATATGTCTTGAAAGTTTTGAAGGTTCGAACATTTTTACTCTTTTCAGTGTAACTAAAATAATAATATAAATTGCTTTACTGATAAAAAAAAGTAATAAGAGAATACAAATTTTTCTGTGCAATAAAACTGCGAATAAATAAACTAAAAAATATTTATACAAATCTAAAGAAACTCGTATTTATATTTCCGGAAATTATTTTTTTATAAATAAATAGAAGAGAGGAAAACATTTTCTTTTTGAATTATAAATGTTCCATAGTTTTTCTATCGTTCAAATGAAAGATAATACTTTTTTTTATGTATTTTTGTTACTATGTTTATTATATTTATTTTCTAATTAATGCAAAATTGTAATGACAAATAGAAATCGTCAGAATTTTTTTCACTTCTCTTCATTAAAAGACTAAAATTTTGTTAAATATTATGTTTTGTCAAATTGAAATTATGCAGATTTTTGTTCTTTACTTCTAAGGAAAATTAGAAAATTGTTAAACAACTGTGATGAAGAAATAGAAAATTTATTTATTTTGCATTATTTTTCTTTATGAATTATTATTTTGTTTAAGAAAAAGAAGAAAAATATTTGCACAATTTCTATTTTTAATCTTATTTTTGGAACAGGACTTTCCACAGGAATTAAGTGATCAATTTCTCCATGTTTTTTAATAATTAATGATGACTGAGAGATAAAATTATTATTTTATATTCGAAGAATATTGTTATTGTAACTACATCAAAATTATTTTCATCATTTTAATTCAATTATTATTTTGTAGAATTTTAAATTATTTTTTATGAAAATAATTGAATTCTATTAAAAATTTTATTATTTATGAAAATAATTGAATTCCTGTGAAATTTTTATTATTTAGTAAAATACTTAAATGTTTGCATACAATTTTATTAGAATTTTGTTTAAATAATTGAATTTTTTTTGGGAAATTTTATTAAAATAGTAGATATTGAAAATCATTGAAATTAGAAAAATGCATTTTATTTTTGAAAATAATTGAAATTAGGACAAGAATTTTTTTTTAATTTTGAACATAATTGAATTTTATAAGAAGAATTTTCTTTTTCTTTTTTAAATAATTGAATTTCTGTAATTATTTGTAATTTCTCCAAAATCTAATACAAAACAAAAAATTAGTTTTTAAATTTTAAAACAATTTATTACTAGTTATTTAGTTTATTTTAAATTAGTTTATGTTTTCATGCTATAATTTAAAAAAAAAAAATATTGAAAAAGGGAAAATTATAAAATATTTAAGACACAATATTAAATGTGAAAAATATTTTTTTCTCGTGAATTTTCATTTCGACATTAAATTTACTTATTACAAAAACTAGAATGCATATTAAGTGAAACTCAAGTGAACTTCAGAAGTCGAGACGAGAAAAAGAGAATAAAAGTATAGGGGGGGGGGGGGGGGGGGAGGGAGGAAAAAAATTGAACGAAAGGAGATGAAATTTGTTTGTTTTTTTTCTTTTCTCTCTCTCTCTCTCTCGTTTTTTTGCAAAATGGAAAGAAGAAAGGATTCGGATATATATTATTCACTTCATATAAAACCCGTTTGGTGTGGGTTCAATCGTAATACGATTGTATTATGCATTTGTAATTAAATGGCGGAGGCTCGAGAGTGAACGAGGACGTAATTACGTTTGAAATCGTATAATTGCTTATTCGGGATATTAATTATCCCGTCATTTTCCCTCTACACCGCAACCGCCTCGCTTTTAAACTCTACGTGTGTATATCTGTCAATAGTTTTACCTATATGTATATATTATATATATACCACGAGTGTGTGTATATTGGTCCAGACCACCCTCTCGAAATACTATAAAATTGTATTTTCACTTAATTACCAACGTTTCATTAATTAATCGATTCTTGATTCGATGCATAGCAAACTTTCATGCGTAATCTCATTTAGCTGTCTGTGTGATTACATAAAATCTATATTGGTAGGTAAAATTATTATTGTTTATAAATTGTAAACACAAAATCACTCTTGTATGTTTTTTTTCTACTTTTGAAGTCTATAAGTTCTAAAACTAAAAAAAAAATTCTGAAATTCTGAAAAATTTGTTGCATTGATTTTAGACTTATGATTTACTTAAAAAATAGTGAATATGGAAAATTGAATTTTCCGCCAATTATAATATTGCGTAATGGTCTGACAGATGGCTGAACTGTTGCTTAAAATTGAGGTTGAGTGGCGGGAGTATTTTATTGCTTTTTGTTCAATAATTATAAACAGTAATTAATCATTAATTTTTTTCTACTTGAAAGGAAGTTAAATTGATGAAAAATGAAAAGAAAGAATTATTTTTTCAGCACTTACGAATAATTTCCAGTGGACAAAAATTTGAATTTAACTCACCTGAAACAGAAAATAAATATTTTGATTACAAATCAAAAAGTAAAAATACAAATAAAAATTATAACTTTTTTTTTACCAAAGCGGATAGTGTAAATATTTAAATATTAAATTAAAATTTCTTAAACTAAAGCAGGACTTACAAATTTTACGTAGAAAAATGTTTTTTTTTATAAAAAGTTATTTTCTTTCATCTCAATTATACCTAGATAATTCACATATTATCAGAATTCGCACTCGATCATTAATTTTAAAAAAAAAAGTAGCAAAAAGTAGCTTTGAATCTAAAAAAAAGTAGTAAAAAAGTAGCTATCGAAAAATTAAACTTAAAGGTAAAAAAAACTCGTTTTAAACACTTAACAAAACTGACATAAAATCACATTCTATATTTTATTTTCCTGACTTTTTCCTAATTTTCATCAAAAATATTTACTTCTTTATTATTCTGATAATAAATTGAATTCCTGCAACGAATTTTATTATTCATGAGAGAATTGAAACATTTATAAAAATAATTTAATTTTTGCGAAGAATTTTATAAAATTGTTTAAATAATTGATATTTTTCGACTAATTTTAGGCAAATTCTAATTTAAATAATTGAATTCCGGAGCAATTTTTATTATTCATGAAAAGAATTGAATTCTCACGAAGATTTTTACAAAAAATGTTTTAAATAATTGAATTCTGTTCGGAAGCTTTATGAAAATAGTAAATTACTGAAAATCATTGAATTGCGAAAAGTTTTTGGAAATAATTAAATTTCACAAAGAATTCTATTAAAATTTTTGACAATAATTGAATGTCTGTGTGGTATTTTATTAAATTTTTTTGAAAATAGTTGAATTCCTAAAAAGCATTTTATTATTTATGAAAATAATTGAATTCTTGAGAAATATTTTATTAGAATTTTTTTAAATAATGGAATTTGCAAGAAGAAATTTATACCTTTTACAAATAATTGAATTCTTGTGATGAATATTGTTATTTATGAAAATAATTGAATTTTACAAAGAATTTTATTGAAATGCCACAAAATAATTGAATTTTCGGGAATAATTTTGTTATTTATCGATATAATGGAATTGTTTCGAAGAATTATTTATGTAAATAATTGAATTCATAGGAAGAAATTTATTAAAATCTAAAAGAATAATTGAATTATTTAAAAAAAAAACTTAATAAAAATTGTATTTAATTTCTTTCGAATAATTTTATTAAACTATTTGAAAATAATTGAATTCCTGTGAAAAATTGTAATAATTTTGTAAATAATTGAATTCTTCCAAATAATTTAAAAAAAACATTTTTTTTAAATAATTGATTTTTTCGAGGAATTGAAATTCAATTTTTAAGAATAATCACATTTTTTGAGCAATTCCTTTAAAATTTTATTAAAAATAATTTTAAATGCTCCGACGAGTTTTATTATTTTTATAAGAAAATAATTGAATTTCTAAAAACTTTATTATTCAATAAAATAATTGAATCCCTATAAAGAATTTTATTATTTATGAACATAATTGAATTATTGAGGAGAAATTTATAAAAAAATTTGTAAATAATTGAATTCCTGGGAAATTTTTATTATTTCTTAATATTTAAATGCTTGCGTAGAATTTTTTATTTATTTATTTTTTATAAACGGGTTTACAAAATTACCCTTTATCAAAGAAAAAAGGAAAAATTTTACCAAAATTTGTATTAAATAATTGAATTCTCCTGGAAAATTTTATTAAAATTGTAGATAAGTATTTATTCAATTTTACCAAAATTGCTGTTAAATAATAATTGAATTCATTTGGAAAATTTTGTTAAAATCGTAGATATTGAAAATCATTGAATTAACGGAAATTTTTAAAAATTATAATTGAATTTAGGGGAAGAATTTTATTACTTTTGAAAATAATTGAATTTTTGAATATATTGTATAATTGAATGTTTCTTAAAATTAAATTCTCATAAGAAATTTTATCAACAAATTTTTAAACAATTTAATTATTTCGACGAATTTTAATCAAATTTTTAAGAATAATTACATTTTTGCAGAAATTCGATTGAAAATGTATTAAAAATAATTGAAATTCAACGATGAGTTTCATTTTTTATGCGAAAACAATAAATTGCATTCATAAAGAGAATTTTATTATTTCCATAAATAATTGAATTCCTGAGAAGAATTTTATTATTTATGAAAATAATTGAATTATTACGAAAAATTTTATTAAAATGTTTAAAAAGAATTGAATTTCTGCGAAAGATTTTGTTATTTTTGAAAATAATTGAATTCTTCATAAGAGTTTTATAAAAATTGTTTTAAATAATAAATTTTTTCTAAATATAATAAATATTATGAAAATTTTATTTTAAATAATTGAATTTTTCTGAAAAACTTTATTTCTAAAAATAATTGAATTTATCGATTAATTATTTTAAAATAGTATTAAAAATAAGTGAAATTCTTCGATGAGTTTTATTATTTATGAAAATAGTGGAATTCTTGCTTAGAATGTTATCAAAAAATTTTTTTTAAAAAATTGAAATTTCATGAAAAATGTTTATTATTAATGAAAGTATTTGAATTATTGTGAAGAATTGTATAAAAATGTTGTTAAATAATTGATTTTTTTTTTAAATTTTGTTGAAAATGCTTTTATAAATTAATTGTATTCCTGTAAAAAATTTTATTATTTATGAAAAGAATTGAATTCTTGCAGAGAATTTCATCAATTTTTTTTTTTTTTAAATAATTGAATTGTTTTGCGAAATTTTCTGAAAATACTAGATATTGTAAATAAATGAATTTCGACTATTTTTTGAAAATAATTGAATCGTTTTAAAGAATTTGATTATAATTTTTGAGAATAGTTTTTTTAAATTTCTAGTATTAGCGAATTTAAAGTAGTGGAAATTGTAAAAAAAAAACAGAAATGGTAGCTTTTAGTGGCTGAAATCATAAAAAAAAAGTACCCAAATAGTATATCACATCGTAAAAAAAGTAGTAAATAGTAGGTTTTAGTAGATGAGTGCGAAGCCTCACATTTCTTTATAAATTCGACTTAATATGCAAATTTAGCATGAAAATTCATTGAATCAAAAGAAAAGAAAAAATAGAGAGAGAGAGAGAGAGACAATTCTTTTTTAGAGATATCAGATCCAATCTTCTTCAATATTGACCGTCTATATCGCAGTCTCCTTTTCTCCTCATATTACCCCCTAACTTTTTTTTTTCGAAGAAAAAGAAATGAAAGCACATACATATTATAAAAATTCCAGTCTCTCCTACCCCAAGGCTTCCTCTTTGTTCCTCACCCTCCGCGTTGTCTTCATCTTTCCTCCCCCCCCCGTCTGCATAAAGGGGCAGTGGGGGGGAGGGATATATGACTGCATAAAGGAAACTTCGATATTCTATACCTCTTTTCCCGCACCCTCCCTCCCTCCCTAAAAAGCCTTCTTCTTACTCTTCCACCCCCTGATTCCGATTTTACCCCTTCTCTTCTTTTTCACCCCCATTCCATCGTTTTCCATTTTGCCCCATAACTCGAACAATTCCAATAGTCGTTAATCTGTCGAAAACTTTGGGGAAAACTTGGCGTTATTGCAGGTAGATGGGTGCGGCTCCAAGAGTGGTATGAGAAAAGGAGGAGGAATGGGACAGATGAAGGGTTAAAGGAGGGGGGGGGGAATGGAATGGGGTATGGAAGATTAAGGGGGGTGGGCAAGATTCGGGGGGTGAAAAGGGAGAGGAATGTGTTGGAGTGGGGAGACTTTGGAAACAGAAAGGGATGAGGATGTAGGAGGTTAGTTGGATGGTGGAGGGTGGTAAAGGGAAGAGAAGAGAAGAGAGGGGGGAGGGGGGTTACAGTGAGGTAAGTTAAATAAACTCGTTTAGCTCCAAGGAAACTTCTACACGGCCATTGTATTCGACTGCAGCGCCGAGTTACCCGAAAGTTTAGAATACGAACGAACTCACTTGCCCATTACGCTTTATTCGCTTGTTTTGCCGTAGTTTCGTTGGGAAAACCCCGTACCTCACCCCCCCTCTACACACTATACTCTTTCAAGACTTGGTCGATGTTACAGGTTCTTTTGTATAACGGTAAGACTAGACCAAGATTGTTTTTAGATTCAACCGTAATTTCAGAGAATAATACTCTTAAATTTAATTTCAATACACTGAGATTTCATTAACTTTCTTTTCTTTTTCTTCATTTATTACTTCATTATTTCACTTTTCTTCCTTTTTTTTTCTCTTTTTTCATACAGTTTCATTGACACTGTTTCATTTTGTAATGTCTGGAAAATATTTTTTTTTTCAATACCTGCAAGGATAGTGTCATTTTTCTCTAACGTAATTGCATCACAAAGTATAATAATGTCAATCACTCCTTTCGAAATTAATTTTTTTTTAAATATATAAAATAAAAAATAATAATTAATAATAATTAATTATATATATTTATAATAATTTATTATAATAATATATTATTTATTATATTTATTTATTTATTTATTTATTTATTATTTATTTATTATTTATTTATTATTTATTTATTATTTATTTATTATTTATTTATATTAATTTATTATAATAATTAATTATTAATAATAATTCTTTTTTTGTATTCAATTTGAATAATAGTAACAGTTTTGACTAATTTTTAGTAAAAAAAACTACTATTTATTGGTAGAAAACTTTCTAAATATTCGTCAAAACTGGTACTTATTTAATTGGTAAACGAATCTGCACTATTTCATTAGTAGAAAACTATACTAATTTAGATTTACTTTCTAAATTTGAATTAGTAAAACTATTTACTAATTTGAATTAGTGACTGACTTCTTGCTTTTGAGTTAGTAAATTTTACTAATAAATAGCAATTTCTACTAATTTATTAGTAAACTTTACTAATTCAAAAGCAAAAAGTCTGTCACTAATTCAAAATAGTAAACATTTTTACTAATTAAAATTTAGAGAGTATAGTGAGTAAAAATTATATTTCATAATATTTTTGAAAAAGTTCTTTGACAATTTTCAAATCTATTTGTTAACAATTCAATTTTACGAAATTTTAAATATTTGGCAATTCTTCAATTAAATATATAATTTGAAAATAAAAACTTCAAATAAATTCCACAAAAATTCAATTAAACTTTTTGCAAAAAAAAATAATTCCACAGAATTGTTAGTTAAAGATACAAAAAATTCCGATTTTCAAAGATTTTAATTTGAAACCTTTTCAAAATTAAATTATTTTAAAATTCAAAAACTTAATATTGAAATTTTATAAAATTTTGAATAAAATTAATTTTATATCAATTTTTATTAGAAATTTCTACTAGAATTCAATTATTTAAATACAAAAATAACTTTGAATATTTGACTGTTTTTTTTAAATATTGAACTCTCATAAAAAAATTTTTTCAACAAATTTTTAAATAATTGAATTTTTTCGACGGATTTTAATCAAATTTTTAAATTACACTTTTGTAGAAATTCGATTAAAATTGTTTTAAAAATAATTAAAATTGAACGATGAGTTTTATTATTTATGAAATCAATTGCATTCATAAAAAGAATTTTATTATTTATGAAAACAATTGAATCTTTTAAAAAATGTTATTATTCATAAAAATAATTGAATTATTGCGAAGAAATTTATAAAAAAAAATTTGTAAATAATTGAATTCTTTTGAATTCCAGTTAAATTTAGAATTTCAGTTAAATATTTATTAGAAAATAAAAAATTTAAATTATTTCAATAAAAATTCAATTAAACTATTTCAAGAAAATTAATTCTACAGAATTGTTTGTTAAAAGTATGAAATATTCCTATTTTTAAAGATTTTAATTTGAAAGTTTTTCAAAATTCAATTATTTCTTAGAATTAATGCTATCATTTTTTTAATATTCAATTATTATCTATAATATTAACTGAAATTCATTTTTAAATCAATTTTTATTAGAACACATTTTACAAGAATTCAATTATTTAAATACAAAAATTAATAATTTATTGAATAATTGATTACTTCTTAATATTCAATTGTCATAAATAATTTTTATTATTTATGAAAATAATTTAATGTTCTCGTAGAATATTATCAAATTTTTTTTTTTTTTAAATTGAATTCTTTTAGAAAATTTTATTAAAATCATAGATATTAAAAATCATTAAATAGAGGAAAATTTTTAAGAATAATTGAGATTTTGACAAAAATTGATTAAAATGTTTGAAAGTAATTGAATTACTGCAAAGAAATTTATTTAAAAAATTGTTAATAATTGAATTTCTTTGAAATTTTTATTATTTATGAAAATAATTAAATGTTTGCGTAGAATTTTACCAAATTATTGTTTAAATAATTGAAATCTTTTGGAAAATTTTATTAAAATCGTAGATATTAAAAATCATTGAATTGAGGAAAATTTTTGAAAATAATAATTGAGATTTTCCCAAGAATTTTATTAAAATGTTTAAAAATAATTGAATTTTTACGAATAATTAAAATGACACCAAAGTTCAAAATTTTCTTATGAATTCTAAAAATTAAATTTTTTCCAGTGCTTTTAATTAAAATCCCTGACTTTTCCTGATTTACCTGACCACTTTTACATTCCCAAACTTTTCCCTTAATTCCCTGACTTTCTTTTCAAAAAAATTAATTTTTTTGAAAATTTCCCATGTAGAACTTTTTAATAAAGCTTGAAAATAATTATTATCTTCACATTTGAGCTCAAAATTTTTTTAATCTTATATAAACAATTTAAAAAATTTTAGTTCCGTGGTTAAATAATAAGTTTAAAAAAGTAAAGTTATATCCACTAATAATATAAATAATGTGGAAAAACAAATAAATTCTATATGTTAATGGGGATAAAGGAGAAAAAGGTAAAAATTCAAAAATCAGGATTTGTATTACAATGGAAATGTATAGACTTTACCTTTTTTATTTTGAAATTTAGCTCAAAAAGTAGATAACAATCTTAAAATATAAATTCTCAAGTGATAAGTAAAACAATTTACATGCACCTGCACAGTTTGCGACTGATTGTGAGTGAAAGAAAATCCTTCAACAACCATAAAGTATACACGACCGGAAATTGAAGTCCATCGTTGAGATGATGGACGTTTCTACTGTGAATGCCAATTTTCATGCAAATGACTTTTTCCGATTAAAAAAAAAAAAAAAAATTATACACCGATAATAATGGATAAGAAAAATGAGAAAAACAATTTATATTTTCTCCTTTTTTTTTCTTGTTTGTGTATAATTTGAAAGAACAAAAAACAAATTATTAAATCAAGATACGCATATTTGTGTGTTTTTTTTTATTATTTTCACAAAACGTGTATACTCTGTCTGTAGAGAAAAATAATAAAAAAAAATTGTCCGTCAATATTTACATTGCATAATTAAAAATTCCCTCTCACTCTCTTTTTGATGGTTTGTTATATTTGAATAAGAGTAGGGGAAATTTCTGAATTGCTCTCTCTGCATGCAAGCACGATAAATATTGTTTTTCATTTAATTTCTCATTATCAGCCGCCCACTGCGCTCACCTTTCGTGAGACTCATCACTTCCCCCCCCCAAACCCCACCCTATAACCCCTATGAGGATTAACATTCCGTGATTACATTTCTAGTCGAGAGCATGAAACCTCGAGAATTCACCAATTTGTTGCAAATTGAGTGTGGTTTATTGTTTTTCATTTTCTACAATATTATAATTGGAGAGAAACATATTTCACAAAATAGCCGATTTTTTAGACAATTTTATTCAATTTTAAATATAAATAAAAAAAAATTAAAAAATAAATTGTAAAATATTAGGTAATAATAAATGAAAAAAAAAATGAAAAACAAAAATAAACATGATTTATGAAAGTCATTACTGAAATGACGACGATGAGAATAATTTTTTTTTTACAATTGATATCAAATAATATCTCAATTTAAATAATACAAATCGAAAGGTAATCTTTATAAGAGGAAATGACGATTTCAAGATTAAAATGAAAAGAAAAAAAATTATAATGTAAAAAGAAAATTTTTCTATAGCGGAAATCAGAAGAAAATAATTCATCAAAAGCAGTATGAGATTGATTTAAATTTTATGTCACTCGTAAATCTTGTTGGATTTTGATTCAACAAAAGAATATGACTTTTTTCCTACAAAGTTCTCTTCTTTTTTTTTAAATAATTTTTCTTTTTTTTTTTACAAAGTTCTCTTCTTTTTTTTTAAATTAACTTCTAGAAATTATTTCACTTTGAAAATGAAAATTTCAACTTTATTATTTTATGAATAAATAAATATAATTAATAATTATTAAAAATTGCTATTATTAATAATTTAAAAAAATTCTACGCAAACATTTATTTATTTTAAATAAATTATAAAAATTTCACAGAAATTCAATTAATTACAAATTTTTTAATTAATTTCTTATTTTTCTTCACAAAAATTCAATTATTTTCATAAATAATAAAATTTCTTACAAGGATTCAATTATTTTCATAAATATTTAATTGGTAGTAGTCAAATAATCAGTTATTTGAATCAAATAAATTTTTTTTTCAGTGTAATGAAAATTTAATTTTAAGAAACATTCAATTATTTAATAAATAAATAAATTATTTTTGTATTCAAATAATTGAATTCTCTTGGAATTTTCTAATAAAAATTGATTTAAAAATTGTTTTTTGGTTAAAATTTTATAAAATCTACAATTTTAATAAAATTTTGCAAAAGAATTCAATTATTTGAAAAAAATCTTGGTAAAATTCTACGCAAACATTCAATATTATTTTCATAAACAATCAAACTTATCGCAGAATTTCATTTATTTTTAATACAACCAATTTTAATGGAATTTCTCGAAAAATGTAATTATTCTCAAAATTGTTTTCAAAAATTTTAATGCAATTCTTCGTAAAATTCAATTATTTCCAAAGAATTTAAGAATTCAATTATTTTTATGAATAATAGAGTTCTATTATTTATAAAAATAATTAAATAATTACATTTTTCGAGGAATTTGATTAAAATTTTATTGAAAATAATAAAAATTCTGCGATTAGTTTTATTATTTATGAAAATAATTGAATTATTACGAAGAAATTTATAAAAAATTTGTAAACAATTAAATTTCAGTGAAATTTTTACTACTTATGAAAATAATTAAATGTTTGCGTAGAATTTTACTAATTTTTGTTTTTTAAATAATTGAATTCTTTTGGAAAATTTTATTAAAATCGTAGATATTGAAAAATCATTGAATAGAGGAAATTTTTTGGAAATAATTGAGATTTTGATAAGAATTTTATTAAAATGTTTGAAAATAATTGAATTTCGGGGAAGAGTTTTATTACTTTTGAAAATAATTGAATTTTTACGAAAAATTTCATCAAAAAATTTTGAAAATAGTTATAAATTTTATAACATTTTTTCAAAATTATTATTATGAATAATAATAATAAATGTCAATTGAATATTTACTGAGAAAAGATGCTGTTGTTTTAACGAGAGATAGAGTGGAGGGGGAAGGGGAAGAAGAAAAATAATAGTGAAATAGCAGTTTTCAAGGGAAAATACAAAAGCACATATATATAGAGAGAGAGAGAAACTTGTTAAAAAGATAAGAGAAAATTTAAAAGAGAGATATAAAAATTGAATGGAATGACTATATATATGTAACTTGTCTTTAGAATTCATTTCTTTTCTTTTAAACGATTCGGAGGTCATATATTTCTTCTTCGTTAAATATATATATATAAAGAATGATTCTCTCTTTTCTTTCTGTTTTAATATGAGAAACAATATTTTTCTTTCCGTTATTTCATTTTTATTTTCGTTTCATTATTTTTGGGATATATAATTTTTCCTTATTTTCTGAATTCTCTTTATTTTAAGTTCTAAGTGGAGCAAAAAAATTTTATAAATTATAATAAAAGAAACATTAGGTAAGTAAAATTATTTTTCTTTTTAAGACAATAAAAAAAACAAAAGTATTATTTTTTCATAGGGAACAAAAACAAATGTATTCAAATGAGAATTATTTTTGTTGATAGAAATTATTTTTTTTTTGATAATTGTAGAGATTTTATTATTTTTCAATTTATTCATTGTTTTCCTGATTCTTTTCAAAAAGTTCTTTGGAATTTTTGTCAATTAACTTGTCTTCTCATAAATAATAAAAATTTTTCACAGGGATTCAATTATTTTCCTAAATAATAAAATTCTATTTAGGAATTCAATTTTTTTTATAAATATTAAATAATAAAACTCATCGCTGAATTTCAATTATTTTTATTAAAAGTTCAATCGAATTCCTCGAAAAATGTAATTATTCTTAAGAATTTGATTAAAATTCGTCAAAAGAATACAATTATTTAAAATTTTCTAAAAAAAATTTTTTACGAGAATTTAATTTTAAAAAACATTGAATTATTCAATAAATTACATATTTTTGTATTAAAACAATTGAATTCTCGTAGAATTTTCCAATAAAAATTGATTTAAAAATTAATTTTATTAAAAATTTTAATAAATTTCAATTTTGAGTTTTGAATTTAGTATTTTAAAAAATTTTTATAATTAAAAATTGTTCTGAAATAATAGTTACATTTCTTAATGTATATTTAATTAAATATTAAAAATAATGAATTTATAGATGAATTTCAGTTAAAAACAAAAAAAAAAATTGAATTTTGCAGAAGTTACAAATAATTGAAGAATTTTAATTATTTTCAAAAGTAATAAAATTTTTCTTCGAAATTCAATTATTTTTAAACATTTTAATGAAATTCTTGGCAAAATTATAATTTTCAAAAATTTTCCGCAATTCAATGATTTTCAATATCTACGATTTGAATAAAATTTTCCGAAAAAAGTCAATTATTTAACAGCAATTTTGGTAAAATTCTACACAAACATTTAATTATTTTCACAAATATTAAAAATTTCACAGGAATTCAATTATTTACAAAAATTTTTTAATTTCAATTATTTTCATAAATAATAAAAAATTTTTACAGGGATTCAATTATTTCCCTAAATAATAAAATTCTATTTAGAAATTCAATTATTTTCAAAAATAATATAAATCATAATTGAATTTAAATTATTTTTATTACAATTTCAATAGAATTCCTCGAAAAATGTAATTATTCTTAAAAATTGGATTAAAATTCGTCAGATGAATTCAATTATTTAGAAATTCATTGATAAAATTTTTTACGAGATTTTAATTTCAAGAAACATTTAGTTATTCAATAAATTATTTATTTTCGAATTTAAATACTTAAATTCTCATAGAATTTTCTAATAAATATTTATTTAAAAATAAATTTCAGTTAAAAACACGAAAATTGAATTTTGCAGAAGTTAGAAATGATTGCAGGATCAATTTTTAATTCATACTTTTTTTTTTAAATTTTTTACCTCTCTTGCTTCTTTTTCATTTACGTTAAATTTAATTAAATTTTTTTCATCTCTTCGTTTTTTTCCCTTATTTTTCTCTTTTCTTTTTTGATAAATTAATTTTCCAATATCAGTGGATTCAAACTTGTTTTCTTCCTTTAGAATTCCATTATTTGTTCATTCTGTTTATTCAGGATTTTTTATTTGTTTTTTTATTTGTTTCTATATAGAAAAATAAAAGATAATCTTGCAAATTTAATATTTTGTGTTTAAAATTTCCTTTTTTTCCCTTTACTTTCAAATTATTAGAAATTCTACATTTTTTTACATTCTTTATTTTTTGTATACATCCCTTGCTTTTTCATAAAAGAAATATTCCTTTTTATTTTCTGTTTTCCTCCTGTTTTTCTTTTTCTATAGGAAACTTTTACTTCTTTTCTTGAAAAAGTAATCTTGTTTTAGATGCAATTCCAATATTTTCTATTTTCCATTTTCTCATCACTTTATTATTTTCGAGTCTCCTCTCTTCTTCTTCTTTTTTCCTGCCTTGTTTTTTTCTTATTTTATCATTCGTTTTTTCTTCTTTTTTCATTTTTCCCCCTTTCTCTCTTCTTCTGCACTTAACAATTTTCAACAAACTTTCTAAATAGAATAAATTGTGAAAAATTTGAAGTGTAAATTTTCACCTTTTCAGTTTATTTTGATTCGTCTGTTAATCTGAATTCAGAACTAAAAATCTAAACTTTTTTTCTCCCATATAGCATTTAATAGTTTTATTTTTAGAAAATGACGAGAAATCGAAGAAGACAAGAAGATGGAGATGTAATTTCAGACAAGTGTTGACTTTTATCGTTAAATTGTAAAACGATGAGTCTAAAATGAAATCAATTAAAATCGTGTAAGTCAATTCGATTGGAGATGATATGTACTTTTTCTCATGAGACCCTCCTTCATTCAAGAGAGAGAAAGAGAGAGTGAATGAGAGATCGAAAGCCCTTGAGAATCGAACGACCTGGATTAAATTCAGTAAACCATCAATTTTATCCTCTGTACGAGAGTACATTCCCTTGAAAATCTTTTACAAGCATTGCCCGTGAATTCGCACGTGCCACAAACCGTGCACTATTGAGTGTTTGCGTTGAGTGCGTAATACATCGGTTTACTTGTGTTTTCACGCACGAATAAGCACACGTGATAACGCACACACTATATAATACACGCGAACACTCATTCAGCATTCACCAAATTCGCAACAAGTTCATGGGATTAACTTCATAAATCGAAATTTCATTTCTTTTCTAATACCGCACTTTTAAACAGTCTCTCGAAAAATTGATATCAAGATAATTAACCTTTAAAGTGCTATGCCGGTCTGACAGACCGCTATTAAAATTTTCTTTGCTTGTAACTTTTTTTCAAAGTATAATAAGAACTTGAACTTTTTAGTAGCTTCATATTTTATGAAAATCTGTTAGGAGACAACTTTTTCAAAAATTTTTATTCCTTAAATTTTGTAATATAAATAAATATTTGAAGTATAGTGGTCTGTCAGACCGAGGCGAGGTTAGCTTTAAGTGAAAGTATATTCAGTATATTCCCATGAGTTACGTCTGCGCAACTTGACGCGCAGCTAGTTCTACTGACAGTTCTCATAGACTGCATTTATAAAATAAATAACAAGTTGATCATCAGTTGATCATTTCATGATCATTTAGCTTCCTCAATACAATATATACCTATTGTATAATTTTTTATTTTAGAATAATTATTTAAAAGTGTTAAGATACACATGCTAGTGTTCAGTCGGGTTCAGTCCCTACTAGAACGCTGGTAATTTTCAGATGATTAGATTGAATAAATTTGGATGAAATAAATTTTTATTTTCGTTTTTACCAAATTTTGATTGTCTGATGGCGTACGGGTGGACCTGCTACTACTTAAAAATTGAAATAAAATTCTCTATTCTTCAGGATTGTGTAGGGTTCAGTCCCTACTAGAACTCTGGTAATTTTCAGATAATTAGATTTGTTAGATTTGAAAGAAATAAATTTTTATTTTCGTTTTTACCAATTTTGATTGTCTGATGGCATTCGGGTGAGGGTGCTACTACTTAAAAATGGAAATAAAATTCTCTATTCTTCAGGATTGTGTAGGGTTCAGTCCCTACTAGAACTCTGGTAATTTTCAGATAATTAGATTTGTTAGATTTGAAAGAAATAAATTTTTATTTTCGTTTTTACCAATTTTGATTGTCTGATGGCATTCGGGTGAGGGTGCTACTACTTAAAAATGGAAATAAAATTCTCTATTCTTCAGGATTGTGTTGGGTTCAGTCCCTACTAGAACTCTGGTAATTTTCAGATGATTAGATTGAATAAATTTGGATGAAATTAATTTTTATTTTCGTTTTTACCAAATTTTGATTGTCTGATGGCATTCGGGTGAGGGTGCTACTACTAAAAAATGGAAATAAAATTCTCTATTCTTCAGGATTGTGTAGGGTTCAGTCCATACTAGAACTCTGGTAATTTTCAGATGATTAGACTGAATAAATTTGGATGAAATAAATTTTTATTTTCGTTTTTACCAAATTTTGATTGTCTGATGGCGTACGGGTGGACCTGCTACTACTAAAAAATGGAAATAAAATTCTCTATTCTTCAGGATTGTGTAGGGTTCAGTCCTTACTAGAACTCTGGTAATTTTCAGATGATTAGATTGAATAAATTTGGATGAAATTAATTTTTATTTTCGTTTTTACCAAATTTTGATTGTCTGATGGCGTACGGGTGGACCTGCTACTACTAAAAATAGGAAATAAAATTCTCTATCCTTCAGGATTGTGTAGGGTTCAGTCCCTACTAGAACTCTGGTAATTTTCAGATGATTAGATTAAATAAATTTGGATAAAATAAATTTTTATTTTCCTTTTTATCAAATTATGATTGTCTGATGGCGTACGGGTTGACCTGCTACTACTAAAAAATGGAAATAAAATTCTCTATTCTTCAGGATTGTGTGGGGTTCAGTCCCTACTAGAACTCTGGTAATTTTCAGATAATTAGATTTGTTAAATTTGGAAGAAATAAATTTTTATTTTCGTTTTTACCAATTTTGATTGTCTGATGGCGTTCGGGTGAGGGTGCTACTACTAAAAAATGGAAATAAAATTCTCTATTCTTCAGGATTGTGTTGGGTTCAGTCCCTACTAGAACTCTGGTAATTTTCAGATGATTAGATTGAATAAATTTGGATGAAATAAATTTTTATTTTCCTTTTTAACAAATTTTGATTGTCTGATGGCGTACGGGTGGACCTGCTACTACTAAAAAATAAAAATAAAATTCTCTATTCTTCAAGATTGTGTAGGGTTCAGTCCCTACTAGAACTCTGGTAATTTTCAGATAATTAGATTTGTTAAATTTGGAAGAAATAAATTTTTATTTTCGTTTTTACCAATTTTGATTGTCTGATGGCGTTCGGGTGAGGGTGCTACTACTAAAAAATGGAAATAAAATTCTCTATTCTTCAGGATTGTGTAGGGTTTAGTCCCTACTAGAACTCTGGTAATTTTCAGATGATTAGATAGAATAAATTTGGATGAAATAAATTTTTATTTTCGTTTTTACCAAATTTTGATTGTCTGATGGCGTACGGGTGGACCTGCTACTACTAAAAAATGGAAATAAAATTCTCTATTCTTCAGGATTGTGTAGGGTTTAGTCCCTACTAGAACTCTGGTAATTTTCAGATGATTATATAGAATAAATTTGGATGAAATAAATTTTTATTTTCGTTTTTACCAAATTTTGATTGTCTGATGGCGTACGGGTGGACCTGCTACTACTAAAAAATGGAAATAAAATTCTCTATTCTTCAGGATTGTGTAGGGTTCAGTCCCTACTAGAACTCTGGTAATTTTCAGATAATTAGATTTGTTAGATTTGAAAGAAATAAATTTTTATTTTCGTTTTTACCAATTTTGATTGTCTGATGGCATTCGGGTGAGGGTGCTACTACTAAAAAATGGAAATGAAATTCTCTATTCTTCAGGATTGTGTAGGGTTCAGTCCCTACTAGAACTCTGGTAATTTTTAGATAATTAGATTTGTTAAATTTGGATGAAATAAATTTTTATTTTCCTTTTTATCAAATTATGATTGTCTGATGGCGTACGGGTGGACCTGCTACTACTAAAAAATGGAAATAAAATTCTCTATTCTTCAGGATTGTTCAGGGTTCAGTCCCTACTAGAACTCTGGTAATTTTCAGATGATTAGATAGAATAAATTTGGATGAAATAAATTTTTATTTTCGTTTTTACCAAATTTTGATTGTCTGATGGCATTCGGGTGAGGGTGCTACTACTAAAAAATGGAAATAAAATTCTCTATTCTTCAGGATTGTGTAGGGTTCAGTCCCTACTAGAACTCTGGTAATTTTCAGATAATTAGATTTGTTAGATTTGAAAGAAATAAATTTTTATTTTCGTTTTTACCAATTTTGATTGTCTGATGGCATTCGGGTGAGGGTGCTACTACTAAAAAATGTAAATAAAATTCTCTATTCTTCAGGATTGTGTTAGGTTCAGTCCCTACTAGAACTCTGGTAATTTTCAGATGATTAGACTGAATAAATTTGGATGAAATAAATTTTTATTTTCGTTTTTACCAAATTTTGATTGTCTGATGGCGTACGGGTGGACCTGCTACTACTAAAAAATAAAAATAAAATTCTCTATTCTTCAAGATTGTGTAGGGTTCAGTCCCTACTAGAACTCTGGTAATTTTCAGATAATTATATTTGTTAAATTTGGAAGAAATAAATTTTTATTTTCGTTTTTACCAATTTTGATTGTCTGATGGCGTTCGGGTGAGGGTGCTACTACTAAAAAATGGAAATAAAATTCTCTATTCTTCAGGATTGTGTAGGGTTCAGTCCCTACTAGAGCTCTGGTAATTTTCAGATGATTAGATTAAATAAATTTGGATAAAATAAATTTTTATTTTCCTTTTTATCAAATTATGATTGTCTGATGGCGTACGGGTGGACCTGCTACTACTAAAAAATGGAAATAAAATTCTCTATTCTTCAGGATTGTGTGGGGTTCAGTCCCTACTAGAACTCTGGTAATTTTCAGATAATTAGATTTGTTAAATTTGGAAGAAATAAATTTTTATTTTCGTTTTTACCAATTTTGATTGTCTGATGGCGTTCGGGTGAGGGTGCTACTACTAAAAAATGGAAATAAAATTCTCTATTCTTCAGGATTGTGTTGGGTTCAGTCCCTACTAGAACTCTGGTAATTTTCAGATGATTAGATTGAATAAATTTGGATGAAATAAATTTTTATTTTCCTTTTTAACAAATTTTGATTGTCTGATGGCGTACGGGTGGACCTGCTACTACTAAAAAATAAAAATAAACTTCTCTATTCTTCAAGATTGTGTAGGGTTCAGTCCCTACTAGAACTCTGGTAATTTTCAGATAATTAGATTTGTTAAATTTGGAAGAAATAAATTTTTATTTTCGTTTTTACCAATTTTGATTGTCTGATGGCGTTCGGGTGAGGGTGCTACTACTAAAAAATGGAAATAAAATTCTCTATTCTTCAGAATTGTGTAGGGTTTAGTCCCTACTAGAACTCTGGTAATTTTCAGATGATTAGATTGAATAAATTTGGATGAAATTAATTTTTATTTTCGTTTTTACCAAATTTTGATTGTCTGATGGCGTACGGGTGGACCTGCTACTACTAAAAAATGGAAATAAAATTCTCTATTCTTCAGGATTGTGTAGGGTTCAGTTCCTACTAGAACTCTGGTAATTTTCAGATAATTAGATTTGTTAAATTTGGAAGAAATAAATTTTTATTTTCATTTTTATCAAATTATGATTGTCTGATGGCGTACGGGTGGACCTGCTACTACTAAAAAATTCAAATAAAATTCTCTATTCTTCAGGATTGTGTAGGGTTCAGTCCCTACTAGAACTCTGGTAATTTTCAGATGATTAGATTGAATAAATTTGGATGAAATTAATTTTTATTTTCGTTTTTACCAAATTTTGATTGTCTGATGGCGTACGGGTGGACCTGCTACTACTAAAAAATGGAAATGAAATTCTCTATTCTTCAGGATTGTGTAGGGTTCAGTCCCTACTAGAACTCTGGTAATTTTCAGATAATTAGATTTGTTAAATTTGGATGAAATAAATTTTTATTTTCCTTTTTATCAAATTATGATTGTCTGATGGCGTACGGGTGGACCTGCTACTACTAAAAAATGGAAATAAAATTCTCTATTCTTCAGGATTGTTCAGGGTTCAGTCCCTACTAGAACTCTGGTAATTTTCAGATGATTAGATAGAATAAATTTGGATGAAATAAATTTTTATTTTCGTTTTTACCAAATTTTGATTGTCTGATGGCATTCGGGTGAGGGTGCTACTACTAAAAAATGGAAATAAAATTCTCTATTCTTCAGGATTGTGTAGGTTTCAGTCCCTACTAGAACTCTGGTAATTTTCAGATGATTAGATTGAATAAATTTGGATGAAATTAATTTTTATTTTCGTTTTTACCAAATTTTGATTGTCTGATGGCGTACGGGTGGACCTGCTACTACTAAAAAATTCAAATAAAATTCTCTATTCTTCAGGATTGTGTAGGGTTCAGTCCCTACTAGAACTCTGGTAATTTTCAGATGATTAGATTGAATAAATTTGGATGAAATTAATTTTTATTTTCGTTTTTACCAAATTTTGATTGTCTGATGGCATTCGGGTGGACCTGCTACTACTAAAAAATGGAAATAAAATTCTCTATTCTTCAGGATTGTGTAGGGTTCAGTCCCTACTAGAACTCTGGTAATTTTCAGATGATTAGATTGAATAAATTTGGATGAAATTAATTTTTATTTTCGTTTTTACCAAATTTTGATTGTCTGATGGCATTCGGGTGGACCTGCTACTACTAAAAATGGAAATAAAATTCTCTATTCTTCAGGATTGTGTAGGGTTCAGTCCCTACTAGAAATCTGGTAATTTTCAGATCATTAGATTTGTTAAATTTGAAAGAAATAAATTTTTATTTTCGTTTTTACCAATTTTGATTGTCTGATGGCATTCGGGTGAGGGTGCTACTACTAAAAAATGGAAATAAAATTCTCTATTCTTCAGGATTGTGTAGGGTTCAGTCCCTACTAGATCTCTGGTAATTTTCAGATGATTAGATTGAATAAATTTGGATGAAATAAATTTTTATTTTCGTTTTTACCAAATTTTGATTGTCTGATGGCTTACGGGTGGACCTGCTACTACTAAAAAATGGAAATAAAATTCTCTATTCTTCAAGATTGTGTAGGGTTCAGTCCCTACTAGAACTCTGGTAATTTTCAGATGATTAGACTGAATAAATTTGGATGAAATAAATTTTTATTTTCGTTTTTACCAAATTTTGATTGTCTGATGGCGTACGGGTGGACCTGCTACTACTAAAAAATGGAAATAAAATTCTCTATTCTTCAGGATTGTGTAGGGTTCAGTCCCTACTAGAACTCTGGTAATTTTCAGATGATTAGATTGAATAAATTTGGATGAAATAAATTTTTATTTTCCTTTTTAACAAATTTTGATTGTCTGATGGCGTACGGGTGGACCTGCTACTACTAAAAAATAAAAATAAAATTCTCTATTCTTCAAGATTGTGTAGGGTTCAGTCCCTACTAGAACTCTGGTAATTTTCAGATAATTAGATTTGTTAAATTTGGAAGAAATAAATTTTTATTTTCGTTTTTACCAATTTTGATTGTCTGATGGCGTTCGGGTGAGGGTGCTACTACTAAAAAATGGAAATAAAATTCTCTATTCTTCAGAATTGTGTAGGGTTTAGTCCCTACTAGAACTCTGGTAATTTTCAGATGATTAGATTGAATAAATTTGGATGAAATTAATTTTTATTTTCGTTTTTACCAAATTTTGATTGTCTGATGGCGTACGGGTGGACCTGCTACTACTAAAAAATGGAAATAAAATTCTCTATTCTTCAGGATTGTGTAGGGTTCAGTTCCTACTAGAACTCTGGTAATTTTCAGATAATTAGATTTGTTAAATTTGGAAGAAATAAATTTTTATTTTCATTTTTATCAAATTATGATTGTCTGATGGCGTACGGGTGGACCTGCTACTACTAAAAAATTCAAATAAAATTCTCTATTCTTCAGGATTGTGTAGGGTTCAGTCCCTACTAGAACTCTGGTAATTTTCAGATGATTAGATTGAATAAATTTGGATGAAATTAATTTTTATTTTCGTTTTTACCAAATTTTGATTGTCTGATGGCGTACGGGTGGACCTGCTACTACTAAAAAATTCAAATAAAATTCTCTATTCTTCAGGATTGTGTAGGGTTCAGTCCCTACTAGAACTCTGGTAATTTTCAGATGATTAGATTGAATAAATTTGGATGAAATTAATTTTTATTTTCGTTTTTACCAAATTTTGATTGTCTGATGGCATTCGGGTGGACCTGCTACTACTAAAAAATGGAAATAAAATTCTCTATTCTTCAGGATTGTGTAGGGTTCAGTCCCTACTAGAACTCTGGTAATTTTCAGATGATTAGATTGAATAAATTTGGATGAAATTAATTTTTATTTTCGTTTTTACCAAATTTTGATTGTCTGATGGCATTCGGGTGGACCTGCTACTACTAAAAATGGAAATAAAATTCTCTATTCTTCAGGATTGTGTAGGGTTCAGTCCCTACTAGAAATCTGGTAATTTTCAGATCATTAGATTTGTTAAATTTGAAAGAAATAAATTTTTATTTTCGTTTTTACCAATTTTGATTGTCTGATGGCATTCGGGTGAGGGTGCTACTACTAAAAAATGGAAATAAAATTCTCTATTCTTCAGGATTGTGTAGGGTTCAGTCCCTACTAGATCTCTGGTAATTTTCAGATGATTAGATTGAATAAATTTGGATGAAATAAATTTTTATTTTCGTTTTTACCAAATTTTGATTGTCTGATGGCTTACGGGTGGACCTGCTACTACTAAAAAATGGAAATAAAATTCTCTATTCTTCAAGATTGTGTAGGGTTCAGTCCCTACTAGAACTCTGGTAATTTTCAGATGATTAGACTGAATAAATTTGGATGAAATAAATTTTTATTTTCGTTTTTACCAAATTTTGATTGTCTGATGGCGTACGGGTGGACCTGCTACTACTAAAAAATGGAAATAAAATTCTCTATTCTTCAGGATTGTGTAGGGTTCAGTCCCTACTAGAACTCTGGTAATTTTCAGATGATTAGATTGAATAAATTTGGATGAAATAAATTTTTATTTTCGTTTTTACCAAATTTTGATTGTCTGATGGCGTACGGGTGGACCTGCTACTACTAAAAAATGGAAATAAAATTCTCTATTCTTCAAGATTGTGTAGGGTTCAGTCCCTACTAGAACTCTGGTAATTTTCAGATAATTAGATTTGTTAAATTTGAAAGAAATAAATTTTTATTTTCGTTTTTACCAATTTTGATTGTCTGATGGCATTCGGGTGAGGGTGCTACTACTAAAAAATGGAAATAAAATTCTCTATTCTTCAGGATTGTGTAGGGTTCAGTCCCTACTAGAACTCTGGTAATTTTCAGATGATTAGACTGAATAAATTTGGATGAAATTATTTTTTATTTTCGTTTTTACCAAATTTTGATTGTCTGATGGCGTACGGGTGGACCTGCTACTACTAAAAAATGGAAATAAAATTCTCTATCCTTCAGGATTGTGTAGGGTTCAGTCCCTACTAGAACTCTGGTAATTTTCAGATGATTAGACTGAATAAATTTGGATGAAATTATTTTTTATTTTCGTTTTTACCAAATTTTGATTGTCTGATGGCGTACGGGTGGACCTGCTACTACTAAAAAATGGAAATAAAATTCTCTATCCTTCAGGATTGTGTAGGGTTTAGTCCCTACTAGAACTCTGGTAATTTTCAGATGATTAGATAGAATAAATTTGGATAAAATAAATTTTTATTTTCCTTTTTACCAAATTTTGATTGTCTGATGGCGTACGGGTGGACCTGCTACTACTAAAAAATGGAAATAAAATTCTCTATTCTTCAAGATTGTGTAGGGTTCAGTCCCTACTAGAACTCTGGTAATTTTCAGATGATTAGATTAAATAAATTTGGATGAAATAAATTTTTATTTTCCTTTTTAACAAATTTTGATTGTCTGATGGCGTACGGGTGGACCTGCTACTACTAAAAAATGGAAATAAAATTCTCTATTCTTCAAGATTGTGTAGGGTTTAGTCCCTACTAGAACTCTGGTAATTTTCAGATGATTAGATAGAATAAATTTGGATGAAATAAATTTTTATTTTCGTTTTTACCAAATTTTGATTGTCTGATGGCGTACGGGTGGACCTGCTACTACTAAAAAATGGAAATAAAATTCTCTATCCTTCAGGATTGTGTAGGGTTCAGTCCCTACTAGAACTCTGGTAATTTTCAGATAATTAGATTTGTTAAATTTGGAAGAAATAAATTTTTATTTTCGTTTTTACCAATTTTGATTGTCTGATGGCGTTCGGGTGAGGGTGCTACTACTAAAAAATGGAAATAAAATTCTCTATTCTTCAGGATTGTGTAGGGTTCAGTCCCTACTAGAACTCTGGTAATTTTCAGATGATTAGATTGAATAAATTTGGATGAAATAAATTTTTATTTTCGTTTTTACCAAATTTTGATTGTCTGATGGCGTACGGGTGGACCTGCTACTACTAAAAAATGGAAATAAAATTCTCTATTCTTCAGGATTGTGTAGGGTTCAGTCCCTACTAGAACTCTGGTAATTTTCAGATGATTAGATTGAATAAATTTGGATGAAATTAATTTTTATTTTCGTTTTTACCAAATTTTGATTGTCTGATGGCGTACGGGTGGACCTGCTACTACTAAAAAATGGAAATAAAATTCTCTATTCTTCAGGATTGTGTAGGGTTCAGTCCCTACTAGAACTCTGGTAATTTTCAGATGATTAGATTAAATAAATTTGGATAAAATAAATTTTTATTTTCCTTTTTATCAAATTATGATTGTCTGATGGCGTTCGGGTGAGGGTGCTACTATTAAAATATAATATATACCAATTGTTTAATTTTTTATTTTAGAATAATTATTTTAAAGTGTTAAGATAAAATTTCAAAAAATACAAAATTTGAATTTTTTGTGAAAAATTAAAGTATTTATTAATTCTATAAATTTTGATAAAATATATACTTTATATACATGAATCGATTCGTTTTTATGTCAGGAATGCAATTTTGACAAGAATTAATAAAAATTTTAATATAGAAAAAAGTTATTTCAAAAAATCCAAAAATTAATTTTTTCAAAAATTAAAAAATTGTTGAAAAAAATTTTTTTTTTAGATATTTTTGAAAATCCTTTTGTCTGATTTTTGGTATTCGTGACCGTAATACACCTACAAAATTTTATCAAAATCCGTCAAGACGTGTAAGAGAAAATTTGTCCACAAGAATCGGTGACATACACACACACACACACACACACACACACATACATACACACATACATCCGGACATTTGTTCCTCTCGACGAATTATATATACTACACTTGAAAATTTGTAAAAATAATTGATTTTAAAAAATTCGGAAATCGATATCACTATAAGGCTTCCTTTATGAGGAAGCAAAATAAATAAATGCATAATACAGAAATGACTTTTTTTGTTAAAAAGTAAAAAATATTTATAATAGTTTTCTTTTAAAAATTATAAATGACTAAAAACTGTCAAAAGGGAATAGCGGTCTGACAGACCGGGGTTAGCACTGAGCGTGATTTTTCAACACTTAGCACTTTAAAGGTTAATATACTGTTTAGAAAAGTTGATTGGCCCCAACTGAGGGCATACTAAATTATAATTTGAAAATAAAAATTATTATAAGCAAAAAAAAGGTTAAATGCATACATATGATTGCAATATTGCAATGAAACTTAGGAATTTAAATCTACACATAAAAAGAAATATTTCCACCAAATATTACGTTAAAATATTCAGTATAGTTGAGATGTCAAAATTTGTGAAAAATTTTAAAATTGTTATATCTTCTTTTCATCTTAAACAAATCACTTAATTCTATTTGGAAAAAATTCAGCATAAAATAAAGGAAAAAATTTTTATATTATGTCTATACAAAATTTTTATAAACAAAAAAGTTATTAAATAATAATTGAATAACTTTCGAAAGACCAAATGAAATGTAGTTTAAAATTAATTGAATTTTCAAAGAGTTGCGTTTACAATTTTCATAAATAGATGAATATTGAAATTTTATAAAATTTCAATTTTCAATGAATTTCATTATAACTTTTAAAGGTAATTTAGGTTTCTGAAAAATTTTAATAATGTTAATTCTTCTGAAATTTGTGAAATTTTGTAATATATATTTAATTCTTTATTAAAAATAATAGATTTATAGACGAATTTTTTACTTAAAAATACTAAAAAAAATTTAATTTTAGAAAAATTATAAACAATTGGATAAATTCAATTATTTTCAAAAGTAATTAAATTCTATTCCAAAATTCAATTATTTTAAAATTTTTTCATAAAATTCTCGGCAAAATTTAATTTTTTTTTTAACTTTTTAATAAAATTCTTGACAAAATTACAATTATTTTCAAAAATTTTCCTCAATTTCATATGAATTCTATTATTTACAAATTTTATTATAAATTTCTTTGCAATAATTTAATAATTTTCAATAAATAATCAAATTCTTTTTACAGGGATTGAATTATTTTCATAAATAATCAAATTCTTTTTAGGAATTCAATTATTTTCATAAATAAAACTCATCCGCATAATTTAAATTATTTTTAATACAATTTTAATAGAATTCCTCGAAAAATGTCATTGTTCATAACAATTTTATTAAAAATGATGAAAATCATCTTAATTTTTCAAACTTATAACCAACAATTTTGTAGAAATAATTATTTTAAAAAAGTTTAATTAAATTTTTTTCTGAAATTATGTGAAGTGTTCATTTTTTAATAAGTATTCAATTGACGAATTTCTGAATAATTAAAACTTCGTAAAATTGAATTGTAAACAAATGAATTTGAAAAGTCTCAAAGAACTTTTTTAAAAATTATTAAAAATAATTGATTTAAAGAAGAATTTTATTTAAAAATTGTAAAAAATAATAATTAAATTAAAATGATGACAATAGTTTTGACAAAATTACTTTGTAATTTTAATTTCTTTTCTAAATGAATTATTTTTCATAATTTTTGAAAAAGCTCTTTAAGAATTTTTAAATTGATTTGTTTACAATTCAATTTTAAGGAATTTCGATTATTAGGAAATTCTTCGCAATTTAATATTTATTAGAAAATAAAAACTTCAAATATTTTCAAAAAAAAAAAAATCAATTAAACTTTTTCAAAATAATTAATTCTACAGCATTGTTAGTTAAAAGTATGAAGAATTCCGATTTTCAAAGATTTTAATTTGAAACCTTTTCAAAATTCAATTATTTCTAAAAATTAATGCTATAAAGCTTTTAAGATTCAATTTTTATATAAAATTTTAACTAAAATTCACTTTTAAATCAATTTTTAATAGAACACTTTACGAGAATTCCATTATTTATAAAGAAAAATAAATAATAGAATTTGACGAATTTTAATAAAATTTTTTTTAAGAATAATTACAATTTTTCGAGGATTTCGATAAAAAATAAAAATTGTATTAAAAATAATTGAAATTTAATTATTTTCATAAATAATAAAACACTATTATTTATAAATATAATTGAATTCCTAAATTCTTTGGAAATAATTGAATTTTACGAAGAATTTCATTAAAATTTTAGAAAACAATTTTGATAATAATTACATTTTTCGAGAAATTCCATTAAAATTGGTTGTATTAAAAATAAATGAAATTCTGCGATGATTTTTATTGTTTATGAAAATAATTGAATGTTTGCGTAGAATTTTTTCAAATAATTGAATTCTTTTGCAAAATTTTATTAAAATCATAAATTTTATAAAATTTTAACAAAAATTCACTTTTAAATAAATTTTTATTAGAAAATTCTAAGGGAATTCAATTATTTAAATACAAAAATAAATAATTTATTAAATAATTAAATGTTTCTTAAAATTGAATTTTCATTATACTGAAAAAAAATTTTTTTGATTCAAATAACTGATTAATTGACTATTATCAAATTAAATATTTATGAAAATAATTGAATCCGTGTAAGAAATTTTAATATTTATGAAAATAATTGAATTATTGTGAAGAAATTAATAAAAAAATTTGTAAATAATTGAATTCCTTGTGAAATTTTTATAATTTATAAAAATAATTAAATGTTTGCGTAGAATTTTATAAAAATTGTTTTTAAATAATTGAATTCTTTTAGAAAACTTTATTATTATTTTAAAACAGGATTAACAAATAGTAGAATTCGGAAGGAAGAAAACAATGTTTGAATCCACTATGAACATCAACATTGGTTATTTTTCTGTTAATTATACTCACAACTAATAATAATATAATAACGAAAAAGTAAAATAAAAAATATAATTAAAAATTAATAATTCTGTTACCAAGTAAAAACGTAATATTGAATCGTATAAAAAAATGCAATTCGTGAAACTTTAATAATTTTTATGCTACTTTGACTTTGGTAGAGGTCACAACGTTTATCAAAATTTTTTTAAAAATATTTTTTATGTATTCCACCTGCGAAATGATAAATTTTAAAAACTTTGACTTTGCTGAAGGTCACAACGTTCGCATTGTCAGAACATTTGGAAAATTTAAACTTCAATAACTGCAAACTATACGGTAAGAAGAAAGGTACTTATTTAGTATTAA
The DNA here is from genome assembly GCF_015476425.1 of Leptopilina heterotoma. Classification (NCBI taxonomy): domain Eukaryota; kingdom Metazoa; phylum Arthropoda; class Insecta; order Hymenoptera; family Figitidae; genus Leptopilina; species Leptopilina heterotoma. The sequence goes on along the minus strand of NW_025110825.1, from coordinate 424,892 downwards.
TTAATTAATTAATTAATTAATTAATTATTTTTTCAATTTTTCTAATAAATCGTAATTTGCTTTTATTTTAATACCGAAATAATCTCTAATTTAGCACTTTTCTGTTACAGTGTAATATAACAGCAAATAGAGTGAAAATACCAACAATGTTGAAAATTTACTTGTCGTTATTTATTGTAACATTTTTATTATTTACTAATGAGTGTGATGCTGAATGTTGTCCTCCAATTGCTACCATTCATATAAATTGTACGAATGTGCCAGGAAAGTGCTTAGCTAAAATTTGTGAGGATGGTACTGAAATTTGGAATGGAGTTTATTGTGGTTATGGACCTTGTAATATTTTTGGATGTAACTGTGAGGGTGGCTGTAGACGTAAAAAAAATTGACAAAATTATTTTTATCGAAATTATTCACTATGTATGAATAATTATTGTTATTTTACAAATTTTATTTGCAAATAAAGAGAATTGATACAAAAAATGACGTCTTAATTAATTCCTTTAATTTTTAATATTAAATTGCTTCTAAATCTGTTATTCTCGTCACTTGAATAAATGAATGTAATACAACAATTCTCGCAAATGATAATTTTTGTACATTTTCTAAAGGTTCATACTTCATACAAACGAAACTTTTTTTTAAAAATTTAAATATAAAAAATTACTAAACACTGAAATGGAAAATAATTGATATTTAGCTCATATTCAACGTGACTAAAAATTGTATATCTTCCACTCTTTATTATTTAGTAATTATTGTTTTAATCCTCGTTACTTTATTGAAGTAAAAATAAAAATATAGAAAAATGTTAAAAATAGTATAAAAATTAATAATTCTGTTATTAAAAAAAAGTAAAAAAAAGTGTTTTTGAATCGTTTGAAAAAATGCGATTCGTGAAGTTGAGACTGTAATAATTTTTATGTTGCGTATTTTTATTATTTATTCCACCTGTGAAATGATAGATTCTAAAAACTTTGACGAAGGTCACAACGCTTATGATAATTTTTTTATTGAACAAAATAATTTTTTTAAAAATAAAATTCAAATTAAAAGCTGCAAAAATATCGTGATTTGAAACTTTAGGAAAAAAATTGAATGCCTCATGAAAGTACATGACAATTTTTAGTAGTTTTTTTATTGTTTTCCTCTGCATTCGTCTTGTTTCAAAAATTTTTGAACTGCGACAAAATTATACAGTATATATAAGAAAGTGTCAAAGAGTATAGAAACGTTTGCATTGGCAGAACATTTTGAAAATTTAAACTTCAATAACTGCAATCCACACGGTAAGAAGAAATGTACTAATTTATTACCAATTTTGCTACTGAATATTAATTTCATTCTATTTTAATTTTTAATATCGAAATCATTTCTAATTTAAATTTAATTGATTTAATTAATTTTAATTTTAATTTACTTTTTTTGCAGTATATATAATATAACAGCAAATTGAGTGAAAATAACAACAATGTTGAAAATTTACTGGCTGTTATTTATTGTAACATTTTTATTATTTACTAATGAGTGTCATGCTGAATGTTGTTATCCAACTGGCGACGGTAGTAGATCTTGCAAGATGAATAGAGAAAAGTGCTCTGTTTGTAAGGATGGAAATGAAGTTGTAAAAGGATTTTATTGTGGTGTTGGACCTTGTAATATTTTTGGATGTAACTGTGAGGGTGGCTGTAGACGTAAAAAAAATTGACAAAATTATTTTTATCGAAATTATTCACTATGAATGAATAATTATTGTTATTTTACAAATTTTATTTGTAAATAAAGTGAATTGATACAAAAAATTATGTCCTTAATTAATTCTTTTAATTTTTAATATTATGCTTTAAATCTGTTATAGCCTCGTCACTTGAATAAGTGAATATAATAAAAAAATTTTCGTAAAACTTAATTTTGTTGTTTTTTTCTAAAGGTTCATACTTCATACAAACGAAACTTTTTATAAATTTAAATATAAAAAATTACTAAACACTGAAATGGAAAATAATTAAAATTTAATTTATACTTAACGTGACCGAAAATCATAGATCTACTTTTTATTATTTAGTAATTATTTTTTTAATTCACGTTACTTTTTACGATTTTTTTTTGCCGTACATAAAAATAGTCACAATTCTTAAAGAAAAAATAAATAAATAATTTTTGAAAAACTTTTTATATTTAAATTAGCATTTTTTTATCAAACGAGAAAAAAAGAAATATTTTCTCCTCACTTCTTCGAAAAATAGAAGAAATATTTAAAATTATAATTGAAGAGACAAGTTTGTTTTTTTTGTCACAAAAAAAGAATGACGACAAAAATTATTGTATCGAGTGCTTCTTGAAAAACAATTTTTTAATTTGTTCGTTAAATATTGAAATTGAGCCTCTCTCCCTCATAAAAAAAAAAAATGATTGGAGGTGGTTCGACTGTCCCGAGGGGTGGGATAAAAAACACTGAGACTGATTGCTCTAAAGATTGAGCTCAATTGGAGGAGACCCTTTAAAACTAGAATCGACAGATGTAAACCCCATGGCTAAGTAACCTCTTCTATTCCCGAGGGGTTCAAATTTCAACCCCCACCCCTCCACTTTTCCCAATTCTTTTCTTCTACACAATCTTTTTTTTTATATGAAACCCTTCGATTAGCAATTAATAACTGCAGAAAACATTGGCCTTCAATGTTTAGCAAACACAATTTATTTTTCCCCTTTTTCAAGGATCATTTTCTTCGTCATGCTCCGGAGGACAAAATTATTTTTTTCTCTCTCTCTCTCTCTTTGACAACATGTCGAGTTCCCATTGGGAGGGGAGAAACACTTCAAGAGTTTGATAATTATTATTATTAATGAATTTTTCAATTTTTTCCTTTTTTTTTCTTTTCTGTACAAATTTTGTCAATTTGACTTATTTTCATTTAATTATTTTTTATCTTTCTGAATATTATTTCGTTTAAGTTTTAAAAACAAATTTACAAAAATTTATTTATTTTTTACGGGGATTTTTATTTTAAATTGTACTTGTGTTTTTAGTTTTACTTTTCTTTTAACCCTTTTATTGTTTCCGACCCCTAGTTTACTGTATTTTATTTTTAAATCTTTAAATTTTTTTTGGTTATGGTTTATATTTTTATAGTTTACTTTTTTCTTAATTCTTATTCATTTATTTAATTGTTATCAATTATTATTCATTTATTTAATTGTTATCAATTATTATTCATTTATTTAATTATTATCAAATATTATTCATTTATTTAATTATCAATTATTATTCATTTGTTTAATTATTATCAATTCTTATTCATTTATTTAATTATTATCAATTCTTATTCATTTATTCAATTATTATTAATTATTATTAATTTATTTAATTATTATCAATTAATATTCACTTATTTAATTATTATCAATTATTATTCATTTATTTAATTATTATCAATAAAAAAAAAATTATTCATTTATCTAAGTTTGATAATTTGAAAATTCAAAATACAATTAAACTCTAGTTATTGAGACTCACACACACACACAAACTCGAGTTATTGAGCCACACACACTCGAGTCGTCTGCTGAGTAATACGAATAATTTGAGAGTATAATTTCTTTCTTCATTCTTTTTTTTACTCCGTTTTTGCTAAACATTTTCAAATAAATTGCGGTAAATTTAATATTTCACTGTGGGAATTATTTACTGTCAATAAAATGGAAACAAAGGAAACGAAGAAGTAGAAGGAAGAAGAGAAAAAGAGAGAAATGTGCAAATTTCTCTAGAGAGAATTCGATTAGAGTGAAATTAAATGGATCCCTGTTTAATAGATTGATGGCACTTTAAGGCACGTGTGCAATTATACTCTGTGAAAGGGGTTGATATGAAAACTTGGTAGAAAAAGACCTGGTCGATTGTATTCCACAGGGAATGGCCTACTTGTGGCAGCTGCGAATCACGGTTCAATAAATATGCAAGTTTTTACACACAAAACACACACACGAGTTCTTATTTAATATTTAAATATACGATTTAGTTATTTTAATTATTTTTTAAATATATATTTATTTTTTTATATATTTTATATTTTTTATATATTATTTAATTTTTATTATTATTATTATCATTATTGCCTATTTTTATTTTTATTTGATTTGAATAAATATTTGCTTCAGTTTAATCAATTTTTCGTCTAAAGAAAAATTTGATCGTTTCAAGCAAATTTTTGATCGAACTCTGCAGAGAAAAATAAATAAAATTTTTTCGTTTTTATTGTCCTGCAAGATGTAAACTTAATTTTGAAAATGTTTTTCTGTTGTAAATCGATTTGCATGTAAAGAAAAAGATGAAAAAATAGGGAAGAAAATAAATATAGAGAACCAATCGAATATTACATTTGTTTAATGTAAAAAGTATATTAATATTCACAAGTAACATTAAATTAATACCTGTTGCTTGTAAATCGTGAAAATGAGGTAAATAAATAATTTATTTACCTCATGAACAAACACTGTCTTGTCTGTCTCCACGGAAGGGATTATTTACTTTGCTAACAACCAGCAAAATTCACGAGCGTATACTTGCCTTGCTTTGCAAACATAATCACCAGTTTCTATTTACACAAGGAATTTATTACACTTCGCTAAAAATGTAAGATTTTCAATATTTCTTCTATTTAATATCGTCTTTTTCTGAATGGAAAATAAAAACAAGTTCAGTGATTTTTTTTTTTTATTTGGAGGGAATAAGTAAAAATGTTTTGTAACTACTGTTCCAGTGTTTATTATTGTGTGACAGACAATGTTCACTATTATTCTGTATTTTTTTCCAACACTGGAAAAAATTTTTTTTTTAATCCCAAAATATGGAGCCAACCAAAAAAAGTGTTTGAATTAAACATATTTTATATAATTGAATTATCTAAACGTAATTTTTATTGAATTAAATTTATTATATGCATTAAATCAAAATTATTATATTTAATTCCCGCAATTTTTCTAAGGATATCAAATTGGGACAAAAAAAAGTATCAAAAGTGTTGTGAAGCAACATTTTTGATACTTTTTTTGTCTCAATTTGATATCCTTAGAAATATCAAATTGAGAAAAAAATGGTAATTCACTCAGATGGATTTAATTTTTAATTTTCAGTTTTGATATTAATTCTTCGAATAATTGCAATGAAATATGAAAATTATAAAGTTTGAAAATATAGAAACTAATTTTACAAACATGATTGACAGTGTCGGATCAAAAGCAAAGGGTCGAAATGCCTCGGGGCTTTGAACCCTGGGCATGTTGTTTGGCCACATTGGCTCACCCCATATAATATTTTCCATCTCAATATGGCGAAAATTACTATCAAATTTAATGTCAAGTCCAGATTATCAAAAAGGATTCGTCCTTAAAAATAAAAATAAATAATAATTTAATTCCTATATGAATATTACCGACCTTTTAGATTTTTTTCTTTCCTTTCCATGAAATATTTTATTTTCCTCTTGAATATTAATTGCAAATTAATTAAATCAATGAATTATTAATTTATTATTATTATTATTATTATTATTATTATTATTATTATTATTATTATACAGACTTCCCACTCAATAATTAATTTTGAAAAAGTAGCAAAAAAAATTTTTTAAATAATTGATTTCTTTCGCCTAATTTTATGCAAATTCTAATTCAAATAATAATTGAATTCCTGAGAAATTTTTATTATTCATGAAAACAATTGAATTCTTGCGAAGAATTTTACAAACAATTTTTTTAAATAATTGATTTCTGTTTGGAAATTTTATAAAAATAGTAGATATTAAAAATAATTGAATTGCAAAAAGTTTTTAAAAATAATTAAATTTTACAAAGAATTCTATTAAAATTTTTGACAATGAATGTCTGTGTGGTATTTTATTAAATTTTTTTGGAAAATAATTGAATTGTTTCGAAGAATTTAATTAAAATTTCTAAAAATAATTAAATTATTGCAAAGAATTTTAATATTTCTAAAAATAATTAAATTCTTTTAAAGAATTTTATTACTATTTTTGTAAAAAAATTGAAGAATTTAATTGAAGTTTGTAAAAATTAATTAGATTTCTGCTAAAAATTTTATTATTTTTGTAGATAATTCAATTTCTGCAAATAATTTTATTATTTATAAAATAATTCAATTCTTGCAAAGAGTTTTATTAGAATTTTTGAAAATAATTGAATTGGTCGGTAGAGTTTCATTAAAATTTGTCAAAATAATTGACTTCCTGCGAGAAATTTTATTATTTTTTAAAATAATTGAAATTTGGAGAAGAATTTTATTTAATTATTTATGAAAATAATTAAATTTCTGCGAATAATTTTATTATTTAAAAAATAATTGAATTTTTGGAAATAATTTTGTTATTTATCCACGTAATTAAAATTGTTTCCAAAAGAATAAGTGAATTATTTCAAAAAAATTTAATTAAAATTGTATTTAAAATAAATGATTTCTTTCGAACAATTTTATTATAAAGTATTGGAAAATAATTGAATCCCTGTGAAAAATTCTAATATTTTTGAAAATAATAATTGAATTCTTTCAAACAATTTTTAAAAACATTTTTTTAAGTAATTGATTTTTTCGAGGAATTGAAATTAAATTTTTAATAATAATTACATTTCTTGAGCAATTCCTGTAAAATTTTATTTAAAATAATTGAAATCCTGCGATGAATTTTATTATTTAAGAAAATAATTGAATAGTTGCAAAGAATTTTATTAAAATTTTCCAAAATAATTGAAATTCTTCGATGATTTTTATTATTTATGAAAATAATTGAATTTTTGCTTAGAATTTTACCAAAATTTGTTTAAAAAAATTGAATTACCGTGAGAAATATTATTATTAGTGAAAGTAATTTAATTATTGTGAAGAATTGTATAAAACTTTGGTTAAAAAATTAATTTTTTTTAATTTTAACAATGTTTTTTAAATGCTATTCTAAATTAATTGAATCCTATGGAAATTTTATTATTTATGATGAAAATAATTCATTTTTGGATAAATTTTATCAATTTTTTTGAAATAATTAAATTTTGGATGAATTTTATTAATTTCTTTTTGAAATAATTATTGAATTCTTTTGCGAAATTTTATGAAAATACCAGATATTGAAAATAATTTAATTTCGAATATTTTTTTGAAAATAATTGAATTGTTTCAAAGAATTTGATTATAATTTTTGAGAATAGTTATTTGATTTCTAGTATTATCAAATAAAGTAGTAGAAATTCTTAAAAAGAAAACATAAATAGTAGCTTTTAATGGCTGAAATCTACAAAATTTAATTTTTCTTCTCAATAATAATAGTTATTTATTAAAAAATAAATTAATCCATTTTTATTAAATACCATTAAGCATTAATTTGATAAATTAACAATAATTTCATAAATAATAAAAATTCGATCAGAAATAAAAAAAAATCATTTCTTCTCCGGATGAAATTAATCATAAAAAAAAAAATTCTAATTCCACAAATTGTAAAGTAAAAATTTTAAATTCAAACATAAAATACTTCTTCCTTTTATTGGAATATATTCAATCTCATCCTCTTTTTCTTTCAGTTTAACTTGAGTCACACACTACGGGTGTTCGTATTGAAAAGAAATTATCTTATGTAATCTTCAAAGTTTTCTTAATTTTAGGTAAACAATTTTTTTTTTTTTTTGGCGAAGACAGTTGGGAGAAAGGGTGGGGGGGCGGAAGAAAAAAAAGCGAGGGGAGGAAGGAAAACGGAAAGCAACACGAGCTTAGCATTATATGACCACCATGGCATGGAATGAAGTATACACGCTGTATATCTCCTTTATGGCAACCATTAACATATTTTTTGCCGTTCATATTACCATACAATAGTAGCGAAAATATTATAAATTATGCTCGTAAATCAAAGGGAGAGAGGAAAGGGAGGGAGAAAAGAGGGGTATCCAAGAGAGGAATTCAGGGGCGGACGAAGGGTGAAGGGTAAAATAAAGAGGGCTACCACACTCTATATAACCCTATAGGTCTTTCTTTCTTTCTTTCTTTCCTCCCTTCTTTCCTTATTTCTCTCTTTTTTATCTTTCTCTCTTTTCTTTTTTCATTCTTTTCTCATCTTTCTCTCTTTTCTTCTTCCTCTCTTTCCTTATTTTTCCCTTTTTTATCTTTCTCTCTTTTCTTCTTCCTCTCTTTCCTTATTTTCCCCTTTTTTATCTTTCTTCCTATTTTCTTCTTCTCTTTTCTTATTTTTCTCTTTTTTATCTTTCTCTCTTTTCTTCTTTTCTCCTATTTCTATCTTTCTCTCTTTTCTTCTTATCTCCTATTTCTATTTTTTTCTCTTTTCTTCTTTCCTCCTATTTCTATTTTTCTCTCTCTTTTCTTCTTATCTCCTATTTCTATTTTTCTCTCTTTTCTTCTTTCCTCCTATTTCTATTTTTCTCTCTCTTTTCTTCTTTTTTCTCCTTTTTAATCTTTCTCCCTTTCCCTTCTTTTTTAATTTTTCTCTCTTCCTCACTCTCGCGTTTTATTTATTTTTTCCTCTCTCTCTCTCCTTCCTTCTGTCCTTTTTTTATCTCTCTTTTTTCATTCTTTCTCCTCTTCTTTCCCTCTTCCCTTCTTTATTTCTTTTTTCTTTCATTCTTCTTTTTTTTCTATCTTGGTCATTTCTTCATTCCCTTCGCGTTTTCTTTAAACAATCTTTCATTCTTTTTATTCACTTAACTACTCGCAAGAATTCTGTCTTCCCTTTACCCCCCCCCCCCGTCCCCCATTTATCCCATCGGTGATTTAGTTCCCAACATGTGCGCGTACATTATCCGCGTCATTGCTCTTAACAACAGACGTAATTGAATGCAAAATAAATTGAAAATAATACCCTTTTTATTTGAAAAAAAAAATACTTCAACTATTTCTTAATTTTTGTATTGTCCCCTCTTTTTGGATCCTTAAAAAAATTAATATAGAAGAAGAAAAATTTAAACTTAATTGTTTAATAGAAAAAATTAAAAATTAATTAAAAATAAAAATTATAATAAGAAAAATATTATGAAAATAAAACTTATAATAATAAGAAAAATAATATGAAAATAAAAATTATAATAAGAAAAATAATATGAAAATAAAAATTATAATAAGAAAAATAATTTGAAAATAAAAATTAAAAACTAATTAAAAATTGTAATAATAAAAATAGCATAAAAATAAAATAAAAATTTGATAAAAGTTAAAAAATAAAAAATTAATAGAGAAAAAGAAATAATTAAACTATAGAATATTTAACTTTTTCTTCTTCCCTATATTAATTTTTTTTAGGTCCAAAAACTGAGTCCAAAATTAAGACCAAAGCTCCGAGCGTGATCTGAAAATTCAGGTCGAAACTGGGAAAAATCTGGATTTTTTCTCAAGAAATAAAAAAAAGGGGGGAAATATTTTAAATATTGAAACTTTAGTCAATAAACGATAACGTGATCTAAAAAAAATTTATTTATTAGTCGTAGGTCAAGAGACAAACACGAACTGAAAAAATAGGTCGAAAATAGTAGATATAACCGCAGAAAAATCTATAAATGAAAATTGAATGTCAAGAGACAAAGATAAATTTAAAAAATTCAGGTCAAACAAACACTTTAAACAATTTGACGTCTTTAATTGCACTGAAAAAAAAAATTTAATTCAAATAAACGATTAATTGTTTATTTTATTTTATATTCTTTTTATACAAACTTTTATAAGAAAACTGCTTTGAAAAATAAATTTTTCTTCAAAATCATCAAAGTTGTGAACTTTACCAAAATTTTTTACCCTATTTTTTAATTATTATTTTCTTTTCCTTTTCTTCTCTGCCTTTATTATTTTTTTCATTAGATACTTTCCCCAACTCTTATTTTTTCAATTGTTATTTTTTTTCTCGTAAATAATTATAATTTGTTTTCAAGTTTTATTAAACCTTTGAAGTTTTTCTTCCGTCAAATAAGTTCCCATCATTTCTCTCTCTCTCTCTATACTTTTCGCTTTAGAAATGAGGCTGTAAATTGTAATTCAATTAAAATTCGATGATAAAATCAGAAGATGTGAGAGAATGTTACAGATTACGAGTTTTCTTAATGATCAATAAACTTTATTGCTGCATCGCTTTATCGATTCGACAACCGCGGAATATCGATTCCAATAGATTTAATGACCGGACACAAATTAGCATTTGTGAAGATAACATGAACTCATAAACACCTCAGAATCTGCAAACATTTATTTTTCAAACTCACAGAATTTCTAAATTTCATTTAATTAATTTGTTTATTTATTTATTTTTTATTTCGATGTTTATTTATTCTTTTATCTATTTGTTTATTTGATTCATTTATTTTCTTGTTCATTTATTTAGTCGTTTATTTATTAATTGGTTTATTTTTTCATTTACTTGTTTGTTTTTTATTTATTTGTTTATTTGATTTACTTATTTATTTGTTTATTATTTATTTATTTGTTTTTTAGTTGTTTATTTATTTTTTTTATTTACTTGTTTATTAATTTGTTTTTTACTTACTTGTTCATTTATTCATTTTCTTATTCATTTGTTTTTTTATTTATTCGTTTATTTCATTTTCATTTAATTATTTATTTCGTTTAATTATTCATTCTTAAAAAAATTGTTCTTTGAAAAAATTTCCGGAATTCTTTTTTTACCAACAAAAAAACTAATGTTGTCTCTTAAAAATAAATATTAATTTACTAAATTTTTCCAAAATATTATTAACAATTTTTTTAATACAAAAATTATTAAATTAATATTATTTATACTAATTATTTTAATTTAAAACTATTCTATACTGAAAATGCAAAAAAAAAGAAAATAAATAAAAGTCATATTTTAAATTTAAAATATAACAACAATATGTGACTCAATATGTGACAAAAGTCAACTTTTCACGATAACAATAATAAATTATAGCATTATTGTTATGATTTCTTTACGGAGAAACTTCCTGGTAATTAATATTAGTGTACATTAAACAAATACAAACAAACTTTATCGCTGCGATATATAATGCAGATATAAAGTCACAAAGTGCGAGAATAGCATATACATAATAAGAAAGAAATTCTCCTTTGGTGCGTAATTCTAAGAAAAAGTTTTTGCGTAATAGTTTTGCAATAAAATTAAGAACTTTACTGCCAATTATCGTAAAATCTATTCAAATAGAAAATTAATGGCGACTTTAATTAGTTTTTAATTAATTAATAAATGTATGTTTAATTATTTATTTAGTCATTTATTAATACTTCCATGTGGTTATTTATTATTTTGTTAATTTGATTTTTGTTTATTTAGATTTATTTAGGTTTATTTATTTATTTAATTTATTTATATATTTATTATCTAATTTATTTATTTACTTTTTACTTATTTGCTTTTTATTTATTTGGTTTGTTTATTTATTTCGTTATTATTTACATCATGTTTGTTTATTTTTAATTTCTATCTATTTAATTATTTATATGTTCTTTTATTTATTTGTTTCTTATTTAGTTAATTAATTTATTTTCTTTTTATTTGACACAATTTTTTTGCTTTTTTATCCATTTACTTATTCTTGTTTGTTTATTTATTTTTATTTATTTAGTTTATTTAGTTCATTTAGTTCATTTAGATTATTTATTGTTTTTCTCATTTATTAACTAAATAATTGTTTATTTTTATCTATTTTCTTAATTATTTGTATAAATAATTGTATAATTAAATAACACTTAAAATCCAAGAGAGAAAAATTCGCACGCAATTGGGATCGAACCACAGACCTTGGCGACACAACGCAAGTGATTTACCACGCAGCCACAGTGACTCACATTTTTCCTTTCTACTTTTCTGTTTATTTCCATCTATTTACTTATTAATTTCTTTATTTGTTTTCTTACTTATTTATTTTTTACGTAATTATTTATTTTACTAAATTATTTATTGTTTAAAAAAAACATTATTTATTGTTTTTTGTTTTTAAAGGAAATTTTTAAATATATTTCTATGAATAAATTCTTAAGCAATAAAAAAGAAAAAAAATATTCATTAACTTTTTTTTCTCTAACTCTATAAATCTAGAGGGAGGCATTTTCGATTTGCCAGTAGCAGAAGAGATGCAAAAAAGTAATTGAAACTTTCACCTCTATAGTTATGAGTATCTTGAAATCTGCTTTTGTGAAGCTCATTTGATTTACGTCTCACTGTTTAGGGTCATTTATCAAACTTCTGTTCATTTTTTTTTCAGCCACTTTTATCTACTTAATCACAAAAGGTGAAGGTAATATTTACCCTTCATCTGTCTTTTCTAAAGAGACATACAGAAAGGATGAAAAATTATTTCATTAGATTATTGTAATTTTTATCACGCGAAACTTTTTTTTATTTCTATTTTTTATTTTATATTTTATTTATTAATTTTTTATTTCTCTATTTTTCGTTAGCCTTTTCAATCAGGTTTTTTCATTTTTCTTCAATTTTTAAATTATTTTGTTTATTTTTATTATTAATTGTTTATTTAATTATTTTTTATTATTATTATTATTATTATTATTTTTCGTTATTTTTGCTATTAATTATACTATTTTATTGTACACTATTTATTATTTGCTGTATTAAATAAATTTTTTTAATTCGATAATTAAAAATGCGAGTAATTTATTTTGTATCGAAAAATTGCATTTATAGATAATATTTTTAATGGGGGGGGATTGAGATTTTTAAGCTCAAATTAATCACAACGTATCTATACGTATGTATAAATAAACGCATATATATATATATATATAGGGGGAGAGAAAGACGAGAAGACTGAGAAATACTCAGTAATTAATTAAACTCAACATTCCATTAGATGAAAAAAGCTGATTCCCTAGAAATGAATAAGCCGTCCTTTATATGGAGAAAACTTATAATCTAGAGCCATTTATTTCGTCATACATATATAATAACTGGTTATCTGACAAACTTTTCAAAGGAATCAGAAAATTAATCAACATGTGTAAAATCTTATTTAAAAATCTTCACTTATTACCAAACACCCACCATTATTATGTCCCTTATTAAATTAAAAATTTTAAAAATAAAATAAAATAATAAACGTAAATTAATTGGAAAAGAAAATTATAACAAAATAATTTAGAAAATAAATTTAGATTTTTTTTTAAATATTAAGTAAATTTTCGTCAATAATTCTATCAGAGAGTAGATTTTATGAAATTAATCAAAAATTGCTAATTGTCACTTTTAGTAGAATTTTTTGTGTGTTTTAATAATAATAAATATAGTTAATTCAAATTAGAGAGATTCTGAATATAAATAAAAAACTTATATATAAAAATTCTTTTTCAATTTATTATTTCTTTTCATCCAGAGAGATTCGATCGTAATTCAATTAGGAACATACGATGAAATATGTCGGGATATTTTATATATATATACGTAATAGACAAATATATTATGTATTTTTTGAGTGGAAAAAGAAAATGTTTTCTATATATATGTGTATGTGTATATAATATATATATGCGCAGAGATCATTTACTCGCTTAGAGAAAATCCTCTCTTTACGGTTTTCCTGTATGGCTTCGACGTATTCTTCCTTTGATATTGCTTTAAGCTTTTTTTTTTATTTCAACTTCCTTTGTCGATTTAATTAAATAAAAATTTCCCCCGTAATGAAGAGTTCTAAAAATTTCATATCTATGCAAATTTTTAAATTACTGTTCTTTAAAAAAATCTTTTTAAATATATATATAGGTATTAAAAAATTTTTAATTTAATCTACATACATATTTTCTGTCTCAATTCAAGTTGAATAAAAATTTACTCGTTACTCTCTAAATTTGAAAATAATAAAAATATTTACTAATTTAAATATTAATGTCTGACTTTTTGATTTTAATTTAGTAAATTTTACTAATAAATTAGTAGTAAATTACTATTTATTAAAACGATTCAATTATTTTCAAAAAATATTCAAAATTCAATTATTTTCAATTAGGTAGTATTTTCATAAAATTTCGCAAAAGAATTCAATTATTTAAAAAAAAATTGATAAAATTCATCCAAAATTCAATTATTTTCATAAATAATAAAACTTCCACAGGAATTAATTTAGAATAGCATTTTCAAAGTAATTTCGAAAAAATCAATTATTTAACAGAATTTTTATACAATTCTTTACAATAAAATATATAATTATATAAAAAAAATAGTTATTTATTATTTAACATTATTTAAATTTATTATTTATTATTATTATTATTGTTTATATTTTATTATTATTATTATTTATTATTTATTTATTATTTATTTATTATTTATATTCAAAAACTTTCACTAATAATAACATTTTTCATGAAAATTCAATTATTTAAAAAAATGTTAATAAAATTCTAAGCAAAACTTCAATTATTTTCATAAATAATAAAACTTGTCGAAAAATTTCAATTATTCTTAATACTACTTTAAATTAATTAAACGAAAAATTCAATTATTTTAACAAATAAATAAGTTTTCCACAAGAATTCAATTATTTAAAAGAATGTTTATAAAATTCTTATAAAAAATTCAATTATATTAAAAAATAACAAAATTTTTTACAGAAATTCAATTTTTTTAAAACATTTTAATAGAATTTTTCGCAATAATTCAATTATTTTCATAAAGAATAAAATTCTTCTCAGGAATTCAATTATTTTTCAAAATTTTAATAAAATTCTTTGCAACTATTCAATTATTTTCATAAACAATAAAATTCATCGCAAGAATTCAATTATTTTGAAGCATTTTAAATAAATTTTTTTGCAAAATTCAATTATTTTCATAATTAACAATATTCATCACAAAAATTCAATTATTTTTAAAAGTAATAAATTTCTTCTTGGAAATTCAATTATTTTAAAAAATTCAAATAAAATCGTTGGCAAGAATTCAATTATTTTCTAAATAATAAAATTATTGGCAGTAATTTAATTATTTTCATAAAAAATAAAATTCTTCTCAAAAATTCAATTATTTTAAAAAATAATAAAATTTTTCGCAGGAATTCTATTATTTTGACAAATTTTAATGAAACTCTACCGACCAATTCAATTATTTTCAAAAATTCTAATAAAATTCTTTGCAAGAATTGAATAATTTTTTAAATAATAAAATTATTTGCAGAAATTAAATTATTTTTACAAACTTCAATCGAATTCTTCAATTTTTTTTTTATAAAAATAGTAATAAAATTCTTTAAAAGAATTCAATTATTTTAAAAAATAATAAAATTCTTTGCAAGAATTCAATTATTTTTAGAAATATTAAAATTCTTTGCAATAATTTAATTTTTAGAAATTCTAATTAAATTCTTCGAAACAATTCAATTATTTTCGAAAAAATTGAATAAAATACCACAAAGAAGACATTCAATTATGCTTAAAAATTTTAACAAAATTTTTTGTAAAATTTAATTATTTTTAAAAACTTTTCGCAATTCAATGATTTTCAATATCTACTAATTTTATAAAATTTCCAGACAGAATTCAACTTTTTTTAATAAAATGTTTTGTAAAAATCTTCGTAAGAATTAAATTCACTTCATGAATTATAAAAATTTCTCAGGAATTGAATTATTTAAATTAGAATTTGCATAAAATTACTCGAAAGAAATCAATTATTTAAAAAATTTTATAAAATTCTTCTCAAGAATTAAATTATTTTTATAAATATTTAAATTCTTTCATGAATTATAAAATTTATTGCAGAAATTCAATTTATTAGCTGGATAAGAAAGTAGTAAATATTTTATGATGAAAATTAGGAAAAAGTCATGAGAATAAAATATAGAATGTAATTTTTGTCAGTTTTGTGAAATGTCTAAAACGAGTTTTTTTTTGTTCGTCAAGTTTAATTTTTCGATAGCTACTTTTTTACTACTTTTTTAGTTTGAAAGCTACCTTTTGCTATTTTTTAAAAATTAATTATCGAGTGCGAAGTCTGTTTTAGTAATATTAACTAATTAAAAAGTAAAAAGTCAGTCACTAATTCAAATTAGTAAACATTTTTTACTAATTCAAATTTAGAGAGCACAACAAATTTTCCTCTTTTCTTCAAACTGTAAAATAAAAAAATAATATAAAATCTATAAATTCTCTATAAAAGAACAACAACAAAAAATATCTATAATGCACAGAAAATGAATAATTTAAAAAAAATTGAACACGACTTTCGAGGAGGTACCGAGTATACATAATACACAATATGTAATGTTAAAAGGGCAACTTTCCTTGTATGAGATAAAAGAATTTTTTTTTTTTTTTTTTTTTTTTTTGAAGTATAAAATATCTCCTTAGAAGTTGGCGCAAGTTATTATGTATATATGTAAATAAGTAACAGGCGAGTACTTAAATATTTTGTTCACACCTGGGAATTATAAATTGGAAATAATCGCGTTTATATGGAATGTCCCGGGGTATATGTATACATAGAGAGTGAGATAAGAATGAAGGAGTCGCAATGTGGCTCATAATGGGATTCTTCGCATAATGATATCGATAAGTCGGACTGGATATGGCAAAGCAGGATGTTCAAACTGCAAAGGAAACTTAATGATATATTTGCCTAGTTGTCGCCGGGATGAGGAGCGAGAGTCCAACCACTCGTCGTTTCTTTATATACTAAATTGGCGAGATATTATATACAAGAATCATTCCAACATTAAATTTTATTTATCGCCGCAATCACTCGTTTTATATTTTCGAGAAATTCGCTTTATTGTTTCGCTCACTGAATATTATTAATGTTTAATATTATTACTGTTACTATTATTACTATAATAATATTAACAATAATAATAATAATAACATTATTATTACCATTATATTAATAATAATATATTTTTATTATCATTATATTAATAATAATATATTTTTATTACCATTATATTAATAATAATATACTTTTATTACCATTATTGTCATTTTTATAAATTTCTTTGTTACTATATTAACATTATTATCAAAGAAACGCTCCTAATGAGTATTATACGTAATTATAATAAAAATAATCCGCGTATAATGCTACACTTATTTAATATTATACAACTGAATAATTCTTTAATAATTTTCATAAAATTAACATAGAATGAAAAGGTGAATAAAATTTCAATGCACTCTTTGTCTTTGAAGTCAGTCAGATGATTTAATTGAAAGAAAAATTTATTTTTGCATATGATTTGTATTTCTATGTAGTAATAATCGCACGTAACTCTAGAAACACTTTTTTATAAGAATGAAAAATTAGAAAAAAATTTTTTTAAAAAATTAATAAATAAAATTTACAATATAAAAAATCGAGAACAATTGAGAGGATAAATAATTTCTGAGTCATTGAATCGCGTTTCTTCTTTTTCAATATATATATATATATGCTATTATCTAAAGGATAGGGGATCACCTTTCTCTCTTTATTCCTTTCTGTTCAACAAATTCGCTTCCATTACGCTCATTTTCCTATCCTTTAAAGGTTTTAAAACCACTTTCCATTACAGTAAGCATGCCTTTACTTTCGGTTTCGAAGATGGGAAGATTATACGATTTGCATTCGATCTACATTCCCCCTCTCCTCCGCATTTATACAAGAAATAATCGTTTCGAGCATTTTATTTGGTAATTCTAGTTATTTAGATTCAAATCGACAAAAAAGAAAAAGAGAAGAGAAATTGCTGTTTCTTTTGAGGAAAAAAAAATTGTTCCCGAAGAAGCAGCAATTATTAAAGGGGAATTTGTTTTTTATTCGAATAAAAATAAAATTGAAAAATACTCGTTTTCGTAATTTGTTTGTTAATTTTGTAAATTCGTTTCTTAATATTTTTTCTCTTCTTTTATAGAAATATATTCGAAGAAATATCTAAAAAAATATTTATCAATTATTAGGTTTGATTAATTAATAAATTAATAAATTATTATAATGATTATTTTTGATTAATTAGTAAATTATTAATTTATTTATTAATTAACTATAATAATTTGAATGTTTTTTCATTCATTCACTTTTTCTGTCGCTCACACTCTAAAGTTGTCTGTTGTTTATACTTTTGTTTCTTGTTAACTTTAGATAGATTGTATATTATATTATTATGTTATAATTATTTTAATTTTATAATTAATTCAAAATTGTAATGACAAATAAAAATCATCAGGATTTTTTTCACTTCTTTTTATTAAGAGACTAAAATTTTGTTAAATATTTTGTTTTGTTAAATTGAAATTATACAGATTTTTGTTCTTTACTTCTAAGAAAAATTAAAAAATTGTTAAACAACTGTGATTAAGAAATAGAAAATTTATTTATTTCGCATTATTTTTCTTTATGAATCACAATTTTTCCAACAAAATTATTATTTTCTTTTAAAAAAAGAAGAAAAATATTTGCACAATTCCTATTTTTAATCTTATTTTTCGAACAGGATTTTCGACAGGAATTACGACATTCAAAAATTTCAAATTCAAACCTTTTTTAAATTAAACAACTTATAAAAGTATTGTTATAAAACAATATTATATTATAATATAAAATCATTATTTTATATTATATAAGAATATTTTTACTCTAACTTCATCAAAATTATTATAATAATTTTAATTCAATTATTATTTTCTAGAATTTTAAATTATTTTTTATGAAAATAATAATTGAATTCCTTAAAAATAATTTATTATTTTTGAAAATAATTGAATTCCTGTGAAATTTATATTATTTATGAAAATAGTTAAATTTACAAACAATTTTATTAAAATTTTGTTTAAATAATTGAATTCTTTTTAAGAAATTTAAAAATCATTGAAATTAGGAAAAGAATTTTTTTTACATTTATGAAAATAATTGAAATTAGGACAAGAATTTTTTTTACATTTATAAAAATAATTGAACTTTGGACAAGAATTATTTTGTTATTTATGAAAATAATTAATTTTCTGCGAATAATTTTATTATTTCAAAAATAATTAAATTCTTGTGATGAATATTGTTATTTATAAAAATAAATGAATTTTGCAAAAAATTGTTATAAAACATGAAGATATCGATTGCTCCGAGTCGAAGACTCGGAGTGATCGATTTCTTCATGTTTTCTAATAATTAAAGATGACCGAGAGATAAAATCATTATTTTATATCATAAGAATATTTTTACTCTAATTTCATCAAAATTATTTTCATCATTTTAATTCAATTATTATTTTTTAGAATTTTAATTTTTTTTATAAAAATAATAATTGAATTCCTTAAAAAAAAATTTATTATTTTTGAAAATAATTGAATTCCTGAAAAATTTTTATTATTTATGAAAATAATTAAATGTTTGCATAAAATTTTATTAAAATTTTGTTTAAATAATTGAATTCTTTTTGGGAAATTTTATTAAAATAGTAGATATTGAAAATCATTGAAATTAGAAAAATGCATTTTATTTTTGAAAATAATTGAAATTAGGACAAGAATTTTTTTTGACATTTATGAAAATAATTAAACTTTGGAGAAGAATTTTGTTATTTATAAAGATAATTGGGATTTTTACGAGAATTTTTTTCAAATTTTGAACATAGTTGGATTTTATAAGAAGAATTTTATTTTTTTTTTTTAAATAATTGAATTTCTGTAATTATTTGTAATTTCTCTAAAATTGAATTTTTTTTTAGTGTTTTCAACAAAAATTTAAATTAGAAAATTTTTAAATTCTGTTATTTTTAAAATTGCTAATTTTATTTTTAAAAAGACAGTAAGAGGTTGGCCGCGCTCTTTAGTGCGCGAATTGTTGTTAGTTAATAATTATTATTCTAAGAAACTGCAATTAAAGTTCGGAGAAAATTTTTTCTTTTTCTAGAACAAAAAGAAGAGAAATAGTTTGTCTTGCTAAATACACGAAATTGATATTTGTTTTTGAATATTTATTCATATATACAAGAATACGACCTTATCAAATTTATCGATCGTGCCAAGACTGAGTTTCTTAAGCCTATTAACGAGGTTTAATTAAACTTTGCTCGTTTAATAGGCTTTATTTATGACTCTCTCTCTCTCTCCTCCCTGCTCTCCTTACTTCAATGACGAAGGGAAAATTAGTTTTGACGAATATCATTTTTATTATCAAAGAAGGGGGTCAATGAGCGCTTCACGCGACAACTTTGCAAATTGTTTTTTTTTCATCAACCGAATTTTAATAACAACTTTTTTTTATTAATTTATCTTTATCAATCACTATTTATTTTTTTATTAATGACTAATTAATAAATAATTAAAAACTATTTAAAAAAATTAATTTCACCTTTAATTAATATCTTGACCTGGAGAGTTAGAATTTTCTTAAATATTTCATTTAACAAAATTTCCAATTTAATTTTCTTTTTATTTTCTAAATTACTTTTTCAAATTTATATCCAAAGTTTCAAATAACGAGAGTTCTATTTTTTAAATTTTCCTTCACCAATATTTTACTTTTCAAATATTTTTTTCAAATAATTTTTCTTGACATTTCAATGAAATGTTAGTTTTGATATTTTCCTAAACGAAAATTTACTTTTCAAAAATATTAGTTTTAACGAAATTTTATTTTTAGAAAATATTTTT
Organism: Leptopilina heterotoma; assembly: GCF_015476425.1. Classification (NCBI taxonomy): domain Eukaryota; kingdom Metazoa; phylum Arthropoda; class Insecta; order Hymenoptera; family Figitidae; genus Leptopilina; species Leptopilina heterotoma. Next base: position 404,266 of record NW_025110825.1, on the reverse strand, counting down.
TTATTCAACCGAGTTCCATTTCAAAAATATTCTACATCATCTAAACGATATTTTATGCTCTAATTTCAAATTTTTTATTTCTGAACATTTATTACTGTTTTCTTTATTTTTGAGTTTATTTATTTTTGATTTTTATTTTATATCTGAATATTTTTATTTTATTTTTGAATGAATCTATTTTATTTCTGAATATTTTTATTATTTTCATTTTATTTCCGACAATTTATCATTGCTTTTTTATTTCTGAATAATATTCTTTTTCGTTTTCATTTTCCTTCGAATATTATTACTGAAAAAAATTTCTCTCCAACATTTATAAAGCAACATGAAAAGAAGGGAATTATTTATTGTTGAATTGCAATACAATTTATAAAAGGTCAGGTACAATTATTATTTTGCAAAAAAATAATAAAAAAAAAAAAAAAAAAAAAAATACCTGACAATGAGTTATAGCCGATGATTGTAGAAATATCCTGAAATGATGTAATGAGCACGCGATACACAACAACTTGGAACAATAATTATTACTTTGACTGGATAAATTTAATAATGTACCGCAAATATTCCCCCACCATTTTCTCGTCGCATTATATATATATATAGTTTTAGCTAGAAATTTAACAATAGACATTCGTTCCAGTTTTGCAACAAAATGTCAGTCGCACAATTCACATTTCCGATGCAGTAATTTGCGTTTTGCTGCTGCAGGTGCCTCTCCTCTCCTCTCACTCTCACCTCTCTCTCTCTCTCTTTATACTATACCTGAAATGACAAAATCGACTTTCTGCCACTAAAAGCTTCGGCTTAAATTGAACCATTGTTCTTGTTAATATTTTCTGTGCGCGAAAAAAAGAAGAATTCAAACGGCGCCGTACCATTTTTTTTAATTAATGAACTTCAACCACTCTATATTGTACAGTGTTGTAAAAATATTTAACGTGCTTTTAAATTTTACTGTTGAAACGGATTTTTACACGCCACGATGGGCATTACAAATTCTTTTTTTTTAATCTTCTTTATACAATAAACGGTGATTATTTTTACATATAATAATTTAATATAGTAACAGTAACATTTTTTATTCAGTGCTTGATTAAATTTATTTTTTTTAATGATCATTCCATTTTTTATAATCATTTCATTTTTTAATGTGGAAACAATTTTTTTCAATATATATAACAGTTATTCATTTATAATTATTTTAATTAAAAAAAATTTTTAATTATTTTCACCATTCATATTAATGACTTTAAATATTTTTATTATTAATATTAATTAATAACAATTATTTAATTAAAACAAATTTTTGTTAATAAATTTAAATAATTAAACTGTCAGTAAGAATGATAAAAAATAATAATAATAATAATAATAATAATAATAATAATAATAATAATAATAATAATAATAATAATAATAATAATAATAATAACAACAACAATAATAATAAGAAGAATAATAATAATAGAACAAACAATAAATAATAAAAATAAAATAAATAAATAATATTACGGGGTTACCACAAAAACTTAACTTTGTCTTTCCCTGACTTTTCCCTGATTTCCAGACAGAATTTTGACTTTTTCCCTGACCCTAAAGAATATTCTGATTCACTCTAAAAAATTATTAGATACTCAAAAAAATGTTCTATTCAATTTATTTACGAATTTCTTTAATTGTAAAATTATTCGAAAACATTAATAACTTCCTTTTTAAATAAATATTCAATTGAACTTTAAAAAAAAAATAATTCTACAGAATTGTTAGTAAAAAATATGAAAAATTCAAATTTTCAAAGATTTTAATTTAAAACCTTTTCAAAATTCAATTATTTCTAAAAATTCACGTTATATGCTTTTAATATTCAATTAGTATCTAAAATTTTAACTAAAATTAATTTTTAAATCAATTTTTATTAGAAAATTCAACGAAAATTCCAATTGTGTAAATATAAAAATAAATAATTTATTGAATAATTGATTATTTCTAAAAATTGAATTTTCATAAGGAAATTTATCAATAAATTTGTAAATAATTGAATTCTTTCGACTAATGTTATTAAAATTTTATTGGTTATTAAAATAATTGAATTATTACGAAAAAAATAAGAAATTTATAAAAACTCTGTAAATAATAATTGACATCCTGTGAAATTTTTATTATTTATGAAAATAATTAAATAATGTTTGAGTAGAATTTTATGAAGTTTTTTTTCTAAATAATTGAATTCTTTCGGAAAACTTTATTAAATCAGAAGATATTAAAAATAATTGAATTGAGGAAAATCTTTTAAAATGATTGAAATATTGACAAAAATTTTATTAAAATATTTGAAAAAAATTGAATTTCTAAGAAGAATTTTATTACTTTTGAAAAAAATTGATTTCTTTTAAGGAATTAAATCAAAATTTTACTGAAATTTATTGAATTAAAGAATTTTATCACAATTTTTGAAAATAATTGAAAACTTTTGAAGAATTTTATGAGAAATTTTTTAAATAATTGAATTCATGAGAAGAATTTAAATAAAAATTTATGAAAATAATTGCATTCATGCGAAAAATTTAGAAATAACTTATTCCTTGACGAGAATTTTTTAAAAATTTTTTTCATAATTTAATTTCTGCAAAGTATTTTATTACTTTTCAAAAGAATTGAATTTTTGATATTTATCAAATTAATTGAATTTTGAAAAAAAATATATTAAAATTCCATAAAATAATTGATTTTATGGAAAGAATTTTGTTTTTTATCAAGATAATTGAATTCTTTTGCAGAATTACTTAAAAAATTTTTAAAATAATTGATTTTCTCTGACGAATTAAAAGGTTTTTTTATGAAAATAATTGAATTATTGCAACGAATTTTATTATTTTATTGCATAATTGAATGTCTCTTAAAATTGAATTCTTTCGTTCAAGTTTTATTAATATTTTCAAGATTAATTGCATTTTTGAAGAAATTTATTTAAAATTCTATTAATAATATTTCAAATTCTGCGATGTTTTCTGAACAATTGTATCAAAATTTTTTTTCAATTATTCAATTTTTTGATAAATTTTATGATAATAGTAATTAGTAGGTAAATATTAAAAATCATTGCGAATTGCGAAAAACTTTTGAAAATAATTGAAATTTTGCAAAGAATTTTATTTAAATTTTTGAAAACAATTGAATTTTTGTTTAAAAATTTTGCAATTTATAAAGATAATTGAATTCTTGACAAGATATTCCTTAAAATTTCGAAATATAATTGAATTTTACTACTTTTGAAAATAATTGAATTATTGTAACGAATTTTATTATTTTATTAAATAATTGAATGTTTCTTCTGCGATAAAATTAATTGAATGTTTTCGTAGAATTGTATCAGCAATTTTTTTTAATAATTAAATTTTTTGATAAATTTTATGAAAATAATAAAAATTGAATATCATTGAATTGCGAAAAACTTTTGAAAATAATTGAAATTTTGCAAAGAATTTTATTTAAATTCTTGAAAATAATTGAAGTTTTGGCGAAAAATTGAATTCATGACAAGATATTCGTTCAAAATTTTTTTAAATAATTGAACTCTTGTGATAAATATTGTTATTTATGAAAATAATTGAAATTTTGCAAAGAATACTGTTAAAATCCCTTAAAATAATTGAAATTCATTGAAGAATTTTTTATTTATCAAGATAATTGCGTTAAAACTTTTTAAATAATTAAATATTATTAAAAAATTCATTCTTTTGAGAAATAGATACAAATTTTGCAGGTTTTGTATTAGAATTCGTGGTATTTTCATAGTTTATGAGGTAAAACAATAAAGACACAAAAATTCAGAATTTTCTCACAAATTCTAAAAATTTAATTTTTTCCTGTAAATTTTTTGAATTAAATTTAATAAATAAATAATAATAATAATTATAATTATATATGAAGTAGAATTTATCACTCGGTCGAAAATTATATATATATGAGAAAAATCATTCTTTAATAATTTTTTCTTTAATAATTATAATTATAAATAATAATTAAAGAAATTTAATAATTTTAAATGTAAATTTTTTTTTTATTTTTTTAAAATTTTTTCCTATAAATAAATATTCAAAAATTCCTGACTTTTCCCTGAATTCCCTGACCTTTGACAATTCTGTAATAGAAATATTATGTAATTTAATTATAATATTTCGAGTTATTAAAGGGGAAAAGAGAAAAAATCACTTAAATAGTTTCAAAAGAAAAAAAAAAAATTTATATGATTTTCAATTTACCCTGTAATTGTTATTGTGTGTAACAAACAGGTAACTTCCGTCTCTGTATATAGAGAATATAATCTTTGCTCGAATCAGAAACCGTGAGTTACTCGTATATGAACTAACTGATCCGTTAAGATAAGTTAGACGATGGTTTACTGTATACATATATATACACAGATCGGTCGCGTGAGTGAATCGTTAACCCCGAACTGATCTATAGATCACTCTGTCGGTAGCAAGAGCAAATCTACTGGCAGCTTTCTTATACGTCCAATTAAATCTTACGGATTTCAAATCGTTACCCTACTCTTTATATATACAAACACACAATTTGCATAAATAACAATTTCTCTTTTTCCTCCTTTGGGTGTCAAGAATTTTCTTTTTCTTTCCTTTTTCCTTTTTCCTTTTTTCAAATTTTCCATTTTCTTCCCTTTTTTTATTTAAAAATGATTTTTTTTATCATACAACTTTTTTTATTTTATTATAGTTTTTTTTATTATGGAATAATTTTATATAATAATTTTATTGTAGAATAATAATAAAAATTATTATTCTATTCTTCATTCATTCTTATTATTAAATAAGTAAATAAAAATAAATCAATTTTGAAAAATAATAAAAATAGATAATAAATAAATTAAAAAAATTAATAATAAAAGAAAAATCCAAATAATAAAAATTAAAATGAATAATAAATATTTTTATTTTTATTATTTGGGTTTTATTTATTTGATTATTAATAGTATTATTAATTACTATTATTAATAGTAAAAATTAATAATTAAATAAGTAATAAATAGTGAGAATTAACAATAAAATAAGTAATAAACAACAAAAATTTAATAACTTGAAAAAAATAATCGGGAATATTTGCGAAATAGTGGAAAAATTAAAAGTAATAAACTATAAGATTCCTATCTTATTGTTAGTCACGTTTCACGATTCTAAATAATATTTTGTCATGACTTATGGCAAATAATAAATTAATTTTATTGAAAAATTGAATCTTTTTTTTTATTTTTTTATTTATTTATTTTTTTTTTTGAAATTGAGAAGAAAATAAATGGGAAAAAAATTGAATTTTTATAGAAAAGGCATGATCTCGACAGCCTTGTAACAATAATGAAAGATGAGAATGATAAACCTGAGGGAATCCTTTCTATAATGCGAATATGTCGCCATTGTCTTTCTCTCTTTATCTTTCCCATCGTCTTTATAGATGTGGCACTTTCATTGTACATAATTCATGTAACATTTCACAATCATTCTTTAATTACATAATTCCCACGATGTCAAACAGGAATTAGAACGTTTTTTTTCTTAAAAACAAAGAAATTTGCAATTTTAATTCTTTCCAACAAAAATTTTAATTATTATTTTTATTTAATAAATAAATAATTAAATTATTATTATCATTATTTTAATTCTCAGAAAAAAAATTAAAAACTCCTTTCAGAAATTTTTTTTTTTTCATTTTTTTTTTTACTTTTTAGAAATTAATTTTTGTTTCTAAAATGAAAATTTTTTCTAAATTGAAAGAAAAAAAAAGTTTTTTTTTCATTTTGCATACGGAAAAGATAAGAGAGAGGAAGAAATCGTCGAATTTTAATGGAGGAATTTGAATATAAAGAAGTTTAACGTGCAATTCTCTTTTTTAAAAATTTATTGTTAAGGTGTTCAATGTTCGAACGATAACATGCAATATCAACAAAAGGGTCTTTTTCAATGGTGAAACAGTAACGCCCCTTTTATGACTCTTTTTATTTCGAGGTCGTTCGGTTTTATGCGTACCATGATGGAGCATAGTTTTTCAGCTATACTTTCTTTTTTTTTCCTATCCACTTCTTATTTCAATACACATTCTCATTGTTTCGCCAAAAAAAGGGGTCAGAACAAAAAAAAAAAAAAAAAAAAACCTATAACTAATTTACGAAAAAATTTTCACCATCCCCTCCTTTTTTTCTGTAGTGTCATGTATATTTATTTTGATGCGAGAAAAAATGCAAAAGAAAAAGGGGAAAATAGAATAAAAAAAAAGAAAAACAAAAAAAAGGCAAAAAGAAAAACAAGAAAAAAAATAAAAATGAAAGAATAAAAAGAATACAAGAAGGAAAAAGAATAAAAAGAAAAAAAGAAAAAGAATGCAAAAAGGAAAAAGAATAAAATGAGTAAAAATTAAAAAAGAAGAAAAAAAGGAAAAAGAATAAATGAATAAAAATGAAAAAAGAAAAAGAATAAAAAAACAAAATAAAATAAAAATTAAAGAAGAATAAAATCAGTAAAAATGAAAAAAGAAAAATAATAAAAAAACGAAATAGAAAAAAAATTAGAAAAGAGAAAGAATAAAAAAAGGAGAAAGAATTAAATGAATAAAAAGAAAAAAAGAAAAAGAATAAAAAAAAGAAAAAAGAATAAAATGAGTAAAAATGAAAAAAGAAAAATAATAAAAAAACGAAATAGAATAAAAATTAGAAAAGAGAAAGAATAAAAAAAGGAAAAAGAATTAAATGAATAAAAATAAAAAAAGAAAAAGAATAAAAAAGGAAAAAGAATAAAATGAATAAAAATGAAAAAAGAATAAAAAAAGGAAAAAGAATAAAATGAATAAAAAAGAAAAAGAACAAAAACAGGAAATAAAATAAAAATGAAAAAAGAAAAAGAATACAAAAAGAAAAAAGAATGAAAATGAAAAAAAGAGTAAAAAAAAATAAAAATACAAAAAATAAAAATTAAAAATAGAAAACAAAATTTAAAAAATAAAAATAATGGAAATAAACTAAAATAGAAAATAAAAAATAAAATAAAAAAGAAAGAAAAAATTAAAGTCAAAAACAAAAAAATATAAAACAAATAAACATAAATTTTCTTTCAAAACTGACGGGATAAAAAGTTTTAATTTAATGATAATTATACAGTCGGGCTCATTAATAATTCACGAAAAAAAGGAGGAAGAGATTTTTTGTTTCATTTCCTCTATTATTAAAATTGTTATTATCATTATTATTATTATTATTTTATACATGAAAGATAGCCGAAATTTTTGTAATTTTTTGCTCCATCTCGACATATTAGAAAGAGTGATGCTAGTTAGGTAAAAGAATGGGCTGTTCTTTTCAAAGAACCTTGAATAATGGAACGCGTCTCATGCGAAATTCATGTCCAATTTAGCTAGACTGTTAATTTATGATGCGGCCAAAAGTTAAACTGCCCATATTCTAAAGGAAAATAAAAAAACAAAAAAATAAAATCTCAAAATTACTTCCCTCAGTTTTTTAATTTTCTTTTCCTTTTTTTTTGTTTAAATATCAACAATCATTTTGCTTTTTAATTAATTCTTTTGCCTTTAAAAAATAAAAATTATTGCAGTTTAAAAAAAAATATTTCCTATATTGTATAATAATTATTTTCTATAATATTTTCTAATAATAAATCACTATTTTTTTTCATTAAAAAATATTTTCGAAAATTTTAAATTCAAACCTTTTTGAAATTCAACAACTTGTAAGATTTTATTATTATTATAAAACAAGAAGAAAACGATAACTCTGAGTCTTCGACTCGAAGTGATCGATTTCTTCATGTTTTATAAAATTAAAGATGAGTTTTATTATTTATGAAAATAGTTAAATGTTTGCGTAGAAAATTATAAAAAATTTTAATAAATAATTAAATAATTTTGGAAAATTTTATTAAAATATTGTAGGTATATTAAAATCATTGAATTTAGGGAAATTTTTGAAAATAATTGAAATTTCGCCGAAAAATTATTAAATTTTTTAAAATAATTGAATTTCAGAGAAAAATTTTATTATTTATAAAAATAATTGAGATTTTGATGAGAATTTAAAAAAAATTTTGAACATAATTGAATTTCTGCAAAGAATTTTATTACTTTTGAAAATAATTGAATTTCTGTAAGAAGATTTTATTATTTATGAAAATAATTGAATAATTGCGAAGAATTTAATTAAAATGTTTTAAAATAATTAAATTTTGGAGAAGACTTCTATTACTTTTGAAAATAATTGAAATTTTTTGAATTTTTTGAACATATTTGAATTTCTGCAAAGAATTTTATTACTTTTGGAAATAATTGAATTTCTGTTGATTTCTGCATTCATTTGTAACTTTTTCAAAATTCAACTTTTTTTTAGTGTTTAACTAAAATTTGTCTATAAAAATAAATAATTCAATAATTCTTCAAGAAAATTTTATTAAAATAGTAGATATTTAAAATCATTGAATTGTGGAAAATTTTTAAAAATAGTAATTGAAATTTTGCCAAGAATTTTTTGAAAATAATTGAATTTCAGAGAAAAATTTTATTATTTATAAAGATAATTGAGATTTTGATGAGAATTTTTCAATTTTAAAAAAGTTTTCAACATTATTGAAATTCTGCAAAGAATTTTATTACTTTTGAAAATAATTGAATTTCTGTAAAAACATTTTGTTATTTATGAAAATAATTGCATAATTGCGATGAATTTAATTAAAATGTTTTAAAATAATTGAATTTTGGAGAAAACTTCTATTACTTTTGAAAATAATTGAAATTTTTAGAATTTTTTGGACATATTTGAATTTCTGCGAAGGATTTCTATACTTTTGGAAATAATTGCTGATAGTAATGAAATTTTGCCAAGAATTTTAATAAATTTTTTGAAAATAATTGAAATTTTTGTAGAAGAATTTTATTAAAATTTTTAAAGATAATTGAAATTTTGTAGAAAAATGTTATTAAAATTTTTGAATATAATTGAAATTTTTGTAGAAGAATTTTATTAAAATTTTTGAAGATAATTAAAATTTTGACGAAAATTTTATAAAATTTTTTAATATAATTGGATTTTTGCAATTATTTCTAACTTCTTCAAAATTAAATTTTTTTTAGTGTTTTTAACTAAAATCCTTCTATAAATTCATTTTTCTTTAAAATTATTAAATATATATTAAAAAAGGGGAAGTAGAATTCTACTTTCCATGACTTTTCCCTAAATTCCCTGACTATTATTTTTTACAGTATATAAAATAATAATTATTATTAATTTTTAAAATAATCATTAACGCTCAATTTTATAATTATAAATACATTTTTTCCTTTTATTTTATAATTTTAATGTTCATAATATTTTTCCAAAAAAGTGTATTATATGGGAAAAGTAAAAACAAGATGAGTGAAATTTTAAATTGTAACGATGCAATTCATCTAAAGTTTCACTCACGAAACGATTATGGTGCATCATTCAGAGTTACCTTGTGCGCGTGCGAGATGAAGATCAGGTCAACGTTATATCCGAACCCTATTTGTTTAACGGAAATTCAAGTTTACGGCTCATTGTTCCCATATATATATTGTGGATCTAGCGTCGAGGTAAATTGGTATATAAGTAAAATCTTCACGTATAAACAATTAACAAACTTTAATGACTTACGTAAGAATAGAAAATTTTCCCAAATATTACCCAAATGTAACATTTCAGTTTTAAAATTTATTAAATTATTTTCTACTTTAAATTTTTAAATATTTAATTAAATTAATAAATCATTTAATAAAAAAATTAAATAAATACAAATAATAAATATAATAAATATAATAAATATTAATAAATAATAAATAAAATAAAAAATAAATAATAAATATAATAAATATAAATAAAAAAATTTTATAAATATATTATATTCAATTTTCATTTAAATAAATAAAGAAATAAACGAAAGCAAACATTTTTTTTAATAAAAACTCACCGATTGAAGAATATCATCGTCAATAACGTCTTTTCAATCTGAAACAAAAAAAAAATATTTTCATTAATTTTATTTATTTATACTTTATTTTAAATATAAAATCAAAATTAGTAATTATAATCATTATAATTATTATAATTAAAATTTAAATAGATAAAGAGGCTTTATTTTCATATTAAAAAATATATCTTTATCCATATAGGTAGAGTTCATTCACCTCTTTTAAAGAATGTGGCAAATCCCCTCGGGCCTTGTACATTTGATTATCGAAAATTAATTTGACCGTGACTTGACCTTCTCACAAAATTTGCCTCTTCTAACGTCTTTTCTCATTTTCTGTGTGTCATTTTATATACACAGGTATAATATTTAAAAAAAACTTATAATAGCGGAAAAAAAAATTTTTTAATTCTCTAATTCTACAGCAGAACAAAATTAATTAATTTATTTATAATAGAATTAATTTTGATAATACTCTCTAGATATGAATTTTTAAAAATTTTTACTGACTGTTTTTCCTTTTGAATTTGTAAGATTTATCAATAAATCAGTAGAAATTATTATTTATTAATAAAGTTTACAAATTTGACAACGAAAAGTGAGTCAGTAATATTTAAATTTATTCATTTAATTTATCTTTAAAAAAATTATTGTATAAAATGAGTAAACATTTTTACTAATTCAAGTTTAGAGAGCAATACTATAATAATGGTAATAATATTTAAAAAAATAGAATATTTAAATATATAAATTTTATGATTATAAATATAAATAATTATAATTATAAATAGTTAAAAATATAAATAATTATAATTAAAAATAGTTAAAAATATAAATGATTATAATTATAAATAGTTAAAAATATAAATAATTAACTAAGTTACTAAGTTACTGTATAGAAATAGTTATAAGTTGATTAAAAATATTATATCTTGACGATAGCACCAACTATCGAATTAATAAAAGTGTCTGACTCGATAGGTCTTTTACTACTTCTGTTAAATTCAAAATTCATTCAGAAAACCGCCGCGTCGTCTGACTAAATCGGTCTATTTCTACTTAAACTGAAATTATTAAAAAGAAAGAAAATAATTTATTTCTACTCTCCCTTGAACTTGAATTATTTTTCTAAAATTTATTGTCTATTATTTGACAATAAATTTTAAAAAAAATAATGTCTGACTAATAACTGACATACACTACTGAATGCTAAATAAAAAAAACAAATTAAAACGAACTGTCTGACCATGTCAATCATTTACCACTTGAAACAAACCGACATTCATGAAAATAACTGGTCTTACCGTAACTGACATTTACTACTGAGAATAAAATTAGACAAAGTCTGACCAAAACAGGTTTTTACTACTGAAATCGAAATTTACGAGAATTTTAATCACGTTGTTCAGTCTTAATCGAAACCTCTCGTTTACTATAAAGACAAATAAAAAACAAAGTAACAATTATACAAAAAAAAAGGAATTCTATAATAAAAAAAATTATAGAGAAAGAAAAAAAATTATACAAGAATACTTTTTCATATTAAAAAAGTTATACAAAAAGACTTTTTCATTTAGAAAAAAATTATACGACGAGGATTTTTTCATTTAATAAATATCATATATAAAAAACAAAAAGAAATTTTTCAATATGAAAAAAAGTACCTACCAATCTGTGTATTAAAGAGAAAAAAGAAGAAGGAAATTTTTAAAATTAAAAAAATCAGATCGTGACTTTTACGTTGAAGCATATTTTCTGAAATCTTGAAAATGTATATCATATTTTAAAATCTATCTTCAGCGCGTACACGATATCCAATATCCATCGAATTCTAATTCGATGAAAAAGCAGCTTACACTGTAATCGAATTTCTCGAACAAATCGAGGAAAATTCTCTACTAAGGTAAATTCATATTCAGTTGAATTTGAGAGGAATCAAACTAAATTATTTCTTGCAAAAATTGTACATATGTATGTATGTACCTAATACAGAAACATAAATAAATATTTATATAAATAATATTATATTATTATTCTGTAATAAAAAGGATTAAATATCGGCTTAAATATCAGTTTAACTTTAAATACACTGATATTGCAAAATTAATTTATCAAAAAAGAAAAGAGAAAAATTGAAATTTAACTCATACTCAACGTGAGGAAAAATTGTAGATATTTCACATTTTGTTATTTGGTAATTATTTTTTTCATTCTCGTTACTTTTTGCAATGATTATTTTCTTTGACGCAAATAAAAAAAATTCACAATTCTTAAAGAAAAAATATATGTAATTAATTTGAATATTTACACACTTTTTAAATTTAAATTATGATTTTATATTAAGAAAAGAAAAACAGAAATACACCGAATAAAAATGTTTTTGTAAATCTTAATTCTTATGGAAAAACAATATAATGATGAAATATTTATTCGAAATAAAACTTTTGATGTTTTCAAAAAATTTTACAAAATTAAAGAAATTCATAAATAAATTTAGAATTTTTTTTTTTTTTTGAGTTTCTAATCTATTAAAAATCAGAAATAAAAAATAAAAAGTAATATTTCTTTCCTGAAAAAGCGAGAAATTAAACGTAAATAAAAAAAATTGAAAAACAAGAAGCATGAATTTAAAATAAAAATACAAAAAGATAATAGGCAGTAAAAATAACTGCTAAAGTATGGAAAATACTTTAAAGAACAGAGATAACAACAAAACATTCAAAATCGGCTTTGATAATTCAGTTTTAATTATACTGAAAATTAATAATTATATAATAATGAAAAATTAAAATTAATAATCAAAATAAAAATATTAAAAAATATAAAAAAAAAATGAATAATTCTGTTATAAAGAAAAGTAAAAAAAAAATCATATTGAATGTATGTGAAAAAATGCGATTCATGAACTTGAGATTGTAATAATTTTTATTTTGCGTACTTTTATTATAAGTATTCCACCTGCGAAATGATAAATTTTAAAAACTTTGACTTTGCTGAAGGTCACAACGTGTATGATAATTTTTTTATTATACAAAATAATTTTTTTTATAAATAAAATTCAAATTAAAAATTGCAAAAATATCGTGGATCGAAACTTTAGAAAAAGAATTTAATGGTCGTGTTAAAGTATATGACTAAAAACTGAAATGGAAAATAATTAAAATTTAACTTATACTTAACGTGACCAAAAATCGTAGATCTACTTTTTTACTATTTAGTAATTATTTTTTTTTAATTCTTATTATTTTTGCTGATTATTTTCTTTGCCGCACATAAAAAAAGTCACAATTCTTTAAGAAAAAAAAAATATATAAATAATATTTGAAAACTTGTCAACTTTTTATATTTAAATTATCATTTCATATCAAGAGAGAAAAAAAGAAATATTTTCTCTTCATTTCTTTGAAGAATAGAAAAAATATTAATTTTAATTAAGGAGACAAGTGAGTCAAATGACAAAAATTCTAAAGAACTTTTTCAAAAGAATCAAGAAAACAATGAATAAATTGTAAAATTTCAAAAATTCAATTATTTAAAAATTTGTTGATAAAAATTTTCCTGAGAATTCAATTTTAAGAAGTAATCAAATATTCAATAAATTACAATATTTTTCTATTTAAGTAATTGAATTCTCTTAGAATTTACTAATAAAATTTTATTTGAATATGAATTTTAGTTTTTAGAAAATTGTAAACAAATAAATTTGAAAATTCTCAAAGAACTTTTTAATAATTTATTAAAAATAACTGATTTAAAGAAGAATTTTAGTTATGTAAGTTCTAGAAAAAAATAATTGAATTGAAATGATGAAAATAATTTTGAAGAAGTTACAGGAGTGATTAATTTCTTCATGTTTTATAATAAAATATTCTTATACAAATTGTTGAATTTCAAAAAGGTTTGAATTTGAATTTTGATTTCTGTGGAAAAATAATAATGATTAAATATTTATTTTAAAAAAGAAATTATTGATGTTTTCGAATAATTTTACTATTAGAGAAATTTGTAAATAAATGTAATAGAAACATTTTTTTGAGTATCTAATCATTTTTAGAGTGAAACAGAGAATATTCTTTAGGGTCAGGGAAAAAGTCAAAATTTTGTCTGAAGGTCAAGGATTTAGGGCAAAAGTTAAAATTTTTGAAATCTATACGATTTGAAAAATTTTAATTTTTTTTTGAAAAATAAAATTTCGAACACATATTATTATTTACAAGTGTACGTGAGAGTGATGCGCGGCACTATATGGCACACCAACTTGTAGATAGAATTAAGATAAATCGCGTTTGCCAAGTTGATTTATAACAGAACGACGAGAGAGAGAGAGGAGAGACGACGAGACGTGTCATTGCGCAATGCAACAAACGCACCTGCGATTTGGTTCGTTATGCATTGGGAGAAAAGCCGCATTTCTATTCCCCTGTAATCAAATGAGTTCGAGTCCAATGCAGTTTAAATATTCCATTTGCAGAGAAAACTTTTATCGACAGATATAAATCGTCTCCCTCTTCTCTCTTTCTCTCTCTCTCTCTCTCTCTCTTTCTATATCTATATAAATATATACTCACACACACACACATTTTTATATATATATACGAAAACTATGCATATGCGATCGTGCGAACTGAAAAGAATCGTAAAAAGTTTTGACTAACGAGATCTCTGTATGTTATAAAACTCCACGGAATAAAGCTCTGAAAAAAGCTTTATTTTCTTGTTGCAAATGGGATTCATTTAACATTTATAGAAATATTACTCTCGCGTCTCTATCGCCAGTAGAATATATAACTTTTTTTCTCCCTCTCTTTCTCCATATATACAAGAACACAAATTTTAAAAATTCTATTCCAAATTAAAATTTCAAAAAGAAAGTTCGAAAAAATAGGAATAAAGTTTTAATTGTTAATTTGATGCTTATAGTAATTATAATAGTTTTTGCTTCTTATATAACATAAAAGAAAAAATAATGTAAAAAACAGGAGAGAGAGAGAGAGAGAGCAAGAAAAGGGAATGAAAAAAACACAAATAAAGAAAGAGAAAAGATAAATTGAAAAAAGATGAAAAGAGAAAGAAATTTCAAAAAAAATTTGAAATTTAATTATTTCTAGAAATTTACACTATAATTCTTCTAATATTCAATTATTATTAAAAACTTTTAGAGAAATTAACTTTTAATAAAATTCTTATTAAAAAATTCAACAAGAATTTAATTATTTAAATACAAAAATAAATAATTTATTAAATAAATGAATTTTTATACAGAGATTTATCAAAATTTAAAAAAAAAAATTGAATTGCTAGGAAGAATTTCATTAAAATTTTCAAAAATAATTGAAATACTGGGAAAAATTAAATTATTTATAAAAATAATAGAATTATTCAAAAGAATTTTATTAAATTATTTTTTAAATAATTTATTTTTTTTAAGAATTTTTATTTTTATGAAAATTGTGTTTTAAATTATTGAATTCCTGTGGAAATTTTATTATTTATGAAAATAATTGAATATATGCGAAGAATTTTATTAACATTTTTTTTTAAATATTAATTAAATTCTCTTGAATAATTAAATATTAAATATTTTAACTGAAATTAATTTTTAAATTAAATTTTCATAAAAAATGCTACGAGAATTCAATTAGTGAAATACAAAAAAAAATTACTTATTGAATAATTAAAATTCAAATTAAAAATTAAATTAAATTCTCATAAAAAATTTTATCAACAGATTTTTAAATAATTGCAATCTTTCGACAAAATTTTAATAAAGTTTTTAAGAATAATTACGTTTTTCGTGAAATTCGATTAAAATTGTATTAAAAATACTTCCTCTATGAGGAAGCAATAATTGAAATTCTGCGAAGAGCTTTATTAAAATTTTTTTAATTAATTGAATTCCTGAGAAGAATTTTACTTAAATCTAAAAGAATAATTTATTTTTTTTTTTAAAATTAATTAAAATTTTATTTATATACAATTTTAATTTATCAAAAATAATTGATTTCTTTAGAACAATTTTATTATAATATTTGAAAATAATTGAATTTCTTTGAGAAATTCTAATATTTTTGTAAATAATTGAATTCTTCCAAAGAATTTTAAAAAAACTTTCTTTTAAATAATTGATTTTTTCGAGGAATTGAAATTAAATTTTAAAGAATAATTATATTTTTTGAGCAACAATTCCTGTAAAATCGTATTAAAAATAATTGATTTTTTTCGAACAATTTTATTAACATTTTCAAAAATAATTGAATTCCAGAGAATAATTTTATTACTTATGCAAATAATTGAATTATTGCGAAAAATCTTATTAAAATGTTTAAAAAGAATTAAATTTATGTAAAAAAATTTGTTATTTTTGAAAATAATTGAATTCTTCATAAGAATTTTATAGGAATTGTTTTAAAATAATTAATTTCTTCGAAATATACAAATAAATATTTTGACAATTTTATTTTAAATAATTCAATTTGTGTGTGAAATTCTAATATTTTTCAAAATAATTGAATTTTTCTAAAGAATTTTAAAAAAATATTCTTTTATATAATTAATTTTTTCGAAGAATTGAAATTAAATTTTTAAGAATAATTACATTTTTTGAGCAATTCCTGTAAAATGGTATTAAAAATAATTGAAATCCTGCGATGAATTTTATTATTTATGAAAATAATTGAATAGTTGATAAGAATTTTATTAAAATTTTCAAAAATAATTGAATTCCTGAGAATAATTTTAATATTTATGAATATCATTGAATTATTGCGAAAAATTTTATTAAAATGTTTAAAAAAAATTGAATTTCAATGAAAAATTTTGTTATTTTTAAATATAATTGAATTCTTTATAAGAATTTTCTAAACATTGTTTTAAATAATTATTTTTTTCGGAAATATAATAAATATTATGAAAATTTTATTTTGAATAATTAAATTCTTTTGAAAAAATTTATTTGTGAAAATAATTGAATTTTTCGATTATTTAATTTAAAATAGTATTAAAAATAATTGAAATTCTTTGATGAGTTTTATTATTTATGAAAATAATTGAATTCTTACTTAGAATTTTATCAACAAATTTTTTTTTTAAAATTCAATTTCCATGAAAAATATTATTATTAGTGAAAGTAATTGAATTATTGTGAAGAATTGAATAAAAATTTTGTTAAATAATTGATTTTTTGGAAATTTTTTTTTAAAATGCTATTGTAAATTAATTGAATTTCTGTGGAAATTTTATTATTTATGAAATTAATTGTATTTTGGATGAATTTTATCATTTTTTTTTTTTTAAATAATTGAATTGTTTTGCGAAATTTTTATGAAAATACTAAATATTGAAAATAATTGAATTTCGAATATTTTTTTAAAATAAATAAATAATTGAATCGTTTTAAAGAATTTGATTATAATTTTTGACAGTATTTTTTTTATTTCTAGTATTAGCGAATTTAAAGTAGTGGAAATTGTCAAAAAAAAAAAACAGAAATAGTAGCTTTTAGTGGCTAAAATCTAAAAAAAAATATCCATTTAGCAGCATAACGTAAAAAAAGAAGTAAATAGTAGGTTTTAGAGAGAAAAATTGGCTAAAATCTAAAAAAAATACCCATTTAGTAGCATAACGTAAAAAAGAAGTAAATAGTAGGTTTTAGTAGAGAAAAAGAGAAAAGAAGATTAGAGAAAAAGAAGAAAAGAGAAAAGAAAAAAAGAAAAAAAGAGAAAAAGAAGAAAAGGAAAAAAAAGAAGAGAACAGAAAAGAATAAAAAACCAACAGAAAGAAAAAAAAACTGCATAACTGAATGCATAGATTTGTTTGAATACAAATATAAACTGTATGTAATGATGGCAATAATAACAGTAATAATAATTGCAAGTTTATTTACCACTAATATAATTTCCAGTAGTGTCTAAAGTGCAATTGGCTTCTCATTCGCAACTATGTGTACAAACGTTCGTGTTGCCTATTATACTGATTACCATGTTTCTATATAGGTACGAATCATGTCATTAATTTTGTCATCCATATATCACCTCGCACTGAGTTGAATGCAAGTCCTTTATAACTTTTCATTGAACTAACAATTGAAACGTGTTGGAAAACATGAAAATTCTATGCCTATATATATGTTAATACATGTATATACAATATATTTATAATGTTCCTTATTTTACCTCCTTTCGCGCAATTCTCTCTTCGATTAAGCAATACCCTGCATTTCATGATTTCTGCATTTCATGATTGTTATTAAAAGCGAAGTGGCATTTAACAAAGTCGATAGTTAGCCTCGCGATTTAATACTTTGAATTATAGTCGTTTTATTCTGTGTTTAATTTACCCTTATACAATGGATTCTATCGTGTTTGTAAACACGATTTGTTGGGTTTATTTATTTCTAATTATTAATTTATGCTATGATTTTTTTTGTGTTTATGAATATACATATATGGGAACAATTTTTCTTGCTTTCTGCTTTCTGTCGATTCTTTTATGTAACATTTTATAGTGTTAGAATATTTAATTATTTCAGGCTTTTGTACTCGATAATTAATTTTAAAAAAGTAGCGAAAAGGAGCTTTGAGACTAAAAAAAAAATTTCTATCGAAAAATTAAACTTGACTAATCAATTTTTTCATAATTTCCATAATTAAATTACACCCGAAAATTAGAATCTTTTTTTTGTAAATAAATATTTAAATTCCTATTTATTTTTCCACGGGAATTAAAATATTTTTATTTATTTCAATGTATAAAGCCTTTTTGAAATTTTAATATATTTCTAAAAACTGTAATTATTCCAAAAATTCATTCATTCTTTTGTTAAAATTTTTTAATAAAATTAATTCAAAACTTTAATCATTTTATTTCAAAATTTAAATATTATTACAGTTTTACAAAAATTAAAATTTTCAAAAATTTCAATAAAAAAAAAAATTCGAAACTATATCTAGAAATTTACACTATAATGCTTCTAATATTCAAATATTATTTAAAACTTTTTACAGAAATTAAATTTTTAATACATTCTTATTTGAAAATTCTACAAGAATTCAATTACTTAATTACAAAAATAAATAATTTATTAAATAAATGAATTCTTATACAAAGATTTATCAAAATTTAAAAAAAAATTGAATTGTTAGGAAAAATTTCATTAAAATTTTTAAAAATAATTGAATTCCTGGGAAGAATTTAATTATTTATACAAATAATAGAATTATTCAAAAGAATTTTATTAAATTATTTTTTAAATAATTTATTTTTTTTAAGAATTTTATGAAAATTGTGTTTTAAATTATTGAATTCCTGTGAAAATTTTATTATTTATAAAAATAATTGAATATATGCGAAGAATTTTATCAACATTTTTTTTTAATAGTTAAATTCTCTTGGAA
Source organism: Leptopilina heterotoma (assembly GCF_015476425.1). NCBI lineage: Eukaryota > Metazoa > Arthropoda > Insecta > Hymenoptera > Figitidae > Leptopilina > Leptopilina heterotoma. The sequence goes on along the minus strand of NW_025110825.1, from coordinate 384,876 downwards.
AATTATATTAAAATATTTCAACTGAAAATTAATTTTTAAATTAAATTTTATTAAAAAATTCTACGAGAATTCAATTATTTAAATGAAAAAAATAAGTTCTTTATTGAAAAATTGAATGTTTCTTAATTTCTCATAAAGAATTTTATCAATAAATTTTTAAATAATTGAAATCTTTGAACGAATTTTAATAAAAATTTGCAGAATAATTACATTTTCGTGGAATTCGATTAAAATTGTATTAAAAATAATTGAATTTCTGTGATGAGCTTTATTAAAATTTTTAAAACTTATTTAATTTCTGAGAAGAATTTTATTATTTATTTAAAAAATAAAAATAATTGAATTACTGAAAAGAATTTTACTATTTATAAAAGTAATAATTGAATTCATCAGAAGAAATTTATTAATTTTTGTTAAATAATTGAATTCTTATGAAGAATTTTATAAACATCTTTTTAATCAATTTTTTTCCAAACAATTTTATGAAATTTTATACATACTTTATGAAAATAATTGAATGTCTGCGAAGAATTTTAAAATTTTTTTTTTAAATTATTAAATTCTTTTGGGAAATTTTTCATTGAAATAGAAGATTTTGAAAATAATTGAATTTCGAAAAAGTTTTGAAGATAATTGAATCGTCTGAAAGAACATTATTAAAATTTTTTGAATTATTTCCAAGAATTTTAATAAATTTTTTATGCTTTTGCAGGAATTCATATAAAATTGTACCTATTAAAAATAATTGAAATCTTGCGATGAATTTTTAAATAATTTTTTAAAATAATTCAAATCCTGAAAAGAATTTTATTATTTATAAAAATAATTGAATTCTTGTGAAGAATTTTATAATAAACTTTTTAAATAATTTTTTTTTCGAAAAACTTTATGAAAATTGTGTTTTACATAATTGAATTCCTGTGAAAATTATATGAAAATAATTGAATGTTCGCAAAGCATTTTATAACAATTTTTTTTTTAAATTATTAATGTCTTTTGGGCAATTTTTTATTAAAATAGTAAATTTAAAAAATAATTGAATTTCGAAATTTTTTTAAAAATAATTGAATCGTTTGTGAGAATTTTTTTAGAATTTGTTGAATTATTTTTAAGAATTTTATAAAAATTTGAAAATAATTTTTTTATTTTAACTTTCAGTGACATTAAATTTAAAAAAACAAAAAAAAAACGTAGCTTATAGTGGCACAAATCTAAAAAAAAAAGTATCCAAATAGCAGCAAATCGTAAAAAAAGTAGTAAACAGTTGGTTTTACTAGACTATAAATATAGTTAGTTCCTTTTGTAGCAGTTAGAAAAAAATGAAAAGTTAAATAAAAAGAAATATTAATTTTAAAATTAAAAGTTACAAAAGAAATAATTTTTCCTTTTAAAAATTTACCTTTTTGAATAAAAAAAAAATGTAAAATTTTTGTTGCAGGTAATTTCAAGATTTCAACCGATGCTAATTTACATAGACGATTGTGCCCTCGTCAAGGAGATAATTTTGTTGCTTTTCCTATAATTTTTACTCCAAAATCAAGGTAAAAAGTTTCTTTTTTCGTCGAATCGCGATAAATATTAAATTTTAAGAAATTAAAATAATCCAAATTATCAAGATTTTTATTTATCGAATCTTTCGAGTATAAAAATGATTTTTAACTTTTTAAGTAACCCAAACATAACATCAATTTATCTCGAAAGTTCAATTATCGAGAGATGACTGCATATATATTATATTTGTACATATATTCTTAAATCTCTTCAGTTTTCGTTAAAAATAATTATCGCGTCAGTGTATAAAAAAGGGGGAATATAATGTAAAAGAAGAAAGATAGGTTTTAAAATCGAATGGAACCTCCACTTAAAGTAGCTGTACATCGATTGTATAATTATAACATTAATGCTATAGGTACTGGTGCACGTTATGGTAAAGTAATTGCGTAATTACATCGCAGAACTCGACATACCTTCAGGCACGACATTTTACTGCTGGAAATATACGTACACACACAAACATACAGACACACAATGAAGGTGTGATGGGGAGATATAATCAAAAAGAAGTTTCAGCGAATCGAAGGGTGAGAAATGTAAACCGTTTATTTCTCGACAGGTTAAAATTAAGCCAATATTATCATTATTCAAATATCCTTGTACTTTGTGTTTTTTTTTTTTTTTTTTTTTTTTTTTTTTTGAAACAATAAAAAATCCAAAATTAAATTAAAAAATCCTAAATCAAAATGTTTTATCAAAAATTTTTTTCTCTTTGCAAGATAAATAATTACTAGCACCAATAATAATTACTTAATAATTAATAATTACCAGTCGACTTTTCACTCACTTTTTAAAATAAAATTAGCAATTTTAAAAATAATAGAACGTAAAATAATTCAAATTTTTTTTATAAAAATAAAATATTAATTGGAATATATAGTTTTAATATTAATAATATATTCTGACGTAGGGAATATTCAGGAAAAAGTCAGAATTTTTTATTAAAAGCACTAAAAAAAATTAAATTCTTAGAATTCATAAAAAAAAAATTCTTAAATTTGTGTCTTTTTTGTCTGACTCATAAACTAAAATTACCACGAATTCTAATAAAAAAAACATTCAATTTCTTCAGTTTCTGACAAAAATTTTATTTATAAATAACTTAAAACTTGAACAACTATCATAAAATAAATAAATTATTTAATGAATAATTTTACTTAAATATTCCAAAATTAATTCAATTTTAAAACAGTTGCGTTTACAATTTTCATAAATAAATCAACTTCAAACGATTTCAATTTAAAATTTTATAAAAATTCAATGTTAAATGAATTTAATTAGAAATTTTCATGAACTTAAATTTTTGAAAAATTTTAATAATTCAAAATCTTCTAAAATTAGTTAAATTTGTCAATATATATTTAATTAATTATTAAAATTAATGGATTTATAGAAGAATTTTAGTTAAAAACATTAAGAAAAAAAATTAATTTTGAAGAAGTTACAAATGACTGCAGAAATTCAATTATTTTCAAAAGTAATAAAATTCTTATCACAAAATTCAATTATGTTCAAAATTTACAAAAAAATCTGGACAAAATCCGAATTATTATCTTTATAAATAAAAAAATTCTTCTTCGAAATTTAATTATTTTAAAAAATTTTCCTCATTTCAATGATTTTCAAAATCTATTATTTTGATAAAATTACCCAAAAGAATTCAATTATTTAAAAACAATTTTAATAAAATTGTACGCAAACATTTAATTAATTTCCTAAAATAATAAAAATTTCACAGGAATTCAATTATATATGATAATTGTATTATAAAATTTTTCGAAAAAATCAATTCTTTAAAAAAATGATAAAATTCTTCACAATAATTCAATTATTTAAAGAAAATTTTAAAATGTTGTTCGCAAGAATTCAATTAATTTTATAAATAATAAAATTCATTTCGGGAATTCAATTATTTTTTAAAACAATAAAATACTTCCCAGGAATTCAATTATTTTCAAAAAAATAATAAAATACTTCTAAGGATTTGAATTATTATTAAAAATTTTAAATTCATCGCGGGATTTCAATTACTTTTAATACAATTGTAAATGAATTTCTCTAAAAAAGCAATTATTCATAAAAACTTTATTAAAATTCTTGGAGTAAAAGTGTATGGAAAAATAATTATTTAAAAAGATGTTTATAAAATTCTTCATAAGAATACAATTATTTTTATAAATAATAAAATTCTATTCAGGAATTTCATTTTTTTTTAAATAACAAAATTCTTCTCAAGGATTCAATTATTTTTATTAATTTTAATAAAGCTCATCGCAGAATTTCAATTATTTTAAAAAAATTTCCTCATTTCAATGATTTTTATTATATACTATTTTAATAAAATTACAATTATTTTTAATACAGTTTTAAATTAATTCCTCTAAAAAAAGGAAATATTCATAAAAAATTTATTAAAATTCTTGGAATAAAATTTTTTAAAAATATAATTATTTAAAAAGATGTTTATAAAATGCTTCATAAGAATTCTATTATTCAACAAAAATTAATAAATTTCTTCTCAAGAATTCAACTATTTTTATAAATAATAAAATTTTTTTCAGGAATTTCCTTATTTTTTATTTTTATAAATAACAAAATTCTGATCAAGAATTCAATTATTTTAAAAAATTTAAATAAAGCTCATCGCAGGATTTCAATTATTTTTAATAAAATTTTAATCGAATTCCACGAGAAATGTAATTATTCTGAAATTTTTTATTAAATATCTTCGAAAGATTCTAATTATTTAGAAATTTGTTAATGAATTATGAAATTCTTTATGAGAATTTAAGAAACATTCATTTTTCAATAAATAACTAATTTTTGTATTTAAATAATTGAATTCTCGTAGAATTTTGTAATAAAAATTAATTGAAAATGAATTTTAGTATAAATTTTAGGTATAATAATTAAATATTAATAGTATTTTGAAAAAGTTACAGTAACAATATTCTTACAATATAAAATAGTGATTTTATCACTCGATCCTTTTTAATTATTAGAAAACATGAAGAAATGGATCGGAGCAATCCATTTCTTCATGTTTTATAGCAATATTTTTAAAGTTGATTAATTTCAAAATGGTTTGAATTTGATATTTTTGAAAATCTTAATTCCTATGGAAAAATAAAAATAATTAAATATTTAAATTATTTAAAAAAGAAATTATTATTTTCGAATAATTTTACAATTAAATATATTCGTAAATAAATTTAACAGAACATTTTTTTCAATAAAATTTGTTTCTTCATTTTCTAAAAATTCAAAAATTTTCAGTTTCATTTTTAATTAAATTTTCTAATTGACAAATATAATTTATAAACATTTTTTTGCCTTTATTTTTAAAAAACTTTGAATTTTATTAAAACAATTGAAATGAAGAAATAGAATTGATGCAAATTATTTCCTTATAAAAATTGAGAATTTTCTACAAAAATATTAAGAAACGGGAATATCTCGTATTTTTCTTCCCAAAAGAAAAAAAAAAGTTTGTAAACGATATTGTTATTGAAAAATAAAAATTATGCATAAAATGGGTATATTTTCTACTTCTTATTAAAAATTTTTTAACAATTAACAATTTTCTAGTATTTTTTATAAATAAAAAAGAGAATAATTTGCATAATAATTTAGATTAATATAGTTAATAATTGTTCATTATTGTAAATTTTTCTCTACAAACATTCTTATGAAATTCAAAAGAAACTATCTTCAAACATCAATTTCCATTCTCTTTATTATTCAAAAAAAGATTATCCCGAACTTTACTATAAAAGTTTTTTTCTGTAGAGATTGTTTTTTCATTAAAAAAATCTTTACTGGAGTTCAAAGAAAAAAATTCTTTCAAAAAAAAAACTAAATAAATAAAAGTGTATTAAAAAAAAACAGAAAACAGAAAAAAAGGTGTAAAGTCCTAGAGATAACCAGTTTTTGTGATGTTGAGCGTTAATCTAAATAAAAATGAAGATTATGAGGTTCAGAAATTCCGAGTAAACATTACAGCTGATGATGTAGACGTTCTAAAAGTTTAAGAACAGATAACAAAAGTTTTATGACGTAAAGGCAAAGTGTGAGCTTTCTCATAAATTAAAGACAGTAAAAAGTCTTGCCCATGATTTTCAAAGTTTTACAACTAAAGTTTCATAACATAATGAAAATTTTCTTGTTCCTTCATCATGTACTTACACGGGAGTTATATTCAGAAACTAGTTATACAGTGCTTAAAAAATAATTACCAATATTCTACCCATCGAACATATATTATAAACTTTTCATTTTTTTTAAATTCAATTTTTTGATAATATAAATGAAAGTTGTTCACTTTTGAAATTTAATGTAATTATCAACTTGACAAATAAATCTGTTATTTATTTATTGCAAATTTGAAAATCATCAATTAGCAAAAAAATAACTGATAATTAGTGGGAAGAAATAATTGTTAGCAGAATATTGCCACAAAAATTTGATTTTATTTTTCCCTTACTTTTCCTTGATTTCCAGACAAAATATTATTAGACAATTCTACAAGAATTTAATTACAACAATAAATTATTTATTGAATAATTTAATGTTTCTTATAATTGAAATCTCATAAAGAATTTTATGAACAAATTTTTAAATAATTAAATTCTTTCGACAAATTTTAAAATTTTAATAAAATTTGAAACCTTTTCAGAAATTAATTATTTCTAAAAATTCACGCCATAATGCTTTTTTAGTATTCAACTATTTTTTAAAAAACTTTAACCGAAATTAATTTTAAAATAAATTTTTATTAGAAAATTCTACGAAAATTCAATTATTTAAATACAAAACTAAATAATTTATTGAATAGTTGAATGTTTCTTAAAATTAAATTTTTTAGAATAATTTTATTAACAACTTTTCTAAAAAATTAATTTCTTTTAAGGAATTTAATTAAAATTTTACAGAAATTTATTAAATTAAAGAATTTTATAACAACTTTTTAAAAATAATTGAAAATTTTTGAAGAATTTTATTAAAATTTTTGAAAATAATTGAATTCATGAGAAGAATTTTCGGAACCTATTTATAAAAATAACTTAATTTTTGACGTGGATTTTTCAAAAATTTTGAAAATAATTTAATTTCTGCAAAGTATTTTATTACCTTTCAAAAGAATTTAATTCTGATGAATTTTGTTATTTATCAAAATAATTGAATTTTGGAAAAGAATTTTATTAAAATTCCTTAAAATAATTGATTTTTTGAAAAAATTTTATTGTTTATCAATTTTTCAATAATATAAATGAAAGTTGTTCACTTTTGAAATTTAATGTAATTATTAACTTGACAAATAAATCTGTTATTTATTTATTGCACATTTGAAAATCATCAATTAGCAGAAAAATAACTGATAATTAGTGAAAAGAAATAATTGTTAACAGAATATTGCCACAAAAATTTGATTTTATTTTTCCCTTACTTTTCCTTGATTTCCAGACAAAATTTTATTAGAAAATTCTACAAGAATTCAATTACAACAATAAATTATTTATTGAATAATTTAATGTTTCTTAAAATTGAAATCTCATAAAGAATTTAATCAACAAATTTTTAAATAATTAAATTCTTTCGACGAATTTTAAAATTTTAATAAAATTTTTAAGAATAATTACATTTTTCGAGGAATTCGATTAAAATTGTATTAAAAATAATTGAAATTCTGCAATGAGTTTTAATATTTATGAAAATAATTAAATCCCTGTAAAAAATTTTATTATTTTGGAAAATAATTGAATGGTTGCGTAGAATTTTATTAAATTTTTTTTTCAATATTTCAATTCCAGAGAAGAATTTTATTGTTTATAAAAATAATTGAATTCTTTGAAAAATTTTATGAAAATTTTTAATAATGATCGCTTTTTTCAAAGAATTCATTTGACGTTGTATTATAAAAATAATTAAAATCTTTGCCTTGAGTTTTATTATTTATGAAAATAATAGAATTCTTGGAATGAATTTCATTAGAATTTATTTTAAAAATAATTGAATTCTTGAAATGAATTTTATTAAAATTTATAAAAATAATTAAATTCTTGCAAAGAACTTTAATAAATTTATTTTAAATAACTGCATTCTCGTGAAGAATTATATAAAAATCATTTTAAAATAATTGACTTCTATCGATAAATCTTATGAAAATTTGTTAAAATAATTGCTTTTTTCGAGAAATTCATTTAAAATTGTATAAAAAATTAAAATTATGCAATGAATTTTATTATTCATTAAAATAATGGAATTCTTGCAAAGAAATTTATAAAAAATTTCTAAATAATTCAATTCCTGTGAAATTTCTATTATTTTTGAAAATAATTCAATTCTTTTGGAGAATTTTATTAAAATAATAGATATTGAAAATCATTTAATTGGGGGAAATTTTAGGAAATAATTAAAAGTTTGTCAAGAATTTCATTAAAATTAAAATTTTTAAATTTCCAATTAAATTAATTGAAAATTATAATTTTCTAAAATTTTAAATTGAAACCTTTTGAAGTTCGTTTATTTATGAAAATTGTAAACACAACTCTTTTAAAAATCAATTAATTTATAATATTTAAGTAAAATTATTCATTAACTAATTTTTGAGTAATAATTTTATGATAGTTCTTCAAGAATTAAGTATTATTTAAATATAGAAATTATTGTCAGGAGTAAAAAAATAGAATATTTTGAATTAGAATTCGTGGTACTTTTCTATTTCTATTTTTCTATTTCATTACACTGAAAAAAAAATTAGATTCAAATAACCGATTAATTGACTATTATCAATGAAATATTTAATTGAATCAAATAATATTTACTGAAGTCAATTAAATGGTTCAGTTCATATTTGCTTCAAATACTAAAATTATTGGTTAAAATACCATTTAATTGACTCTAATAAATATTATTTGATTCAAGTAAATATTTAATTGATAATAATCAATTAATCGGTTATTTGAATAAAATACATTTTTTTCAGTGTAGCCAAAAGTGACTAATTAAAATCTAAAGCGAGTAATTTTGAAAAAAAAAATTAAAGAATAGAAAAAAGACGCAATTTACATTGTCCTAAAAATAAATTTAAAGTTATAATAAAATTTGACCCAGAACAATGAATTATTCCCAGAGTCGTAAAAAAGAATTTCGTAATGTTATGTTTATTTGCAATATTATGAAATCCTTTGAGAAGATAAAACACATATAATAGAGGATATTGCATTCACTTCTGGACGAAATATTGTATTTATAAGAAAAGAAACGTTCCTGACCAGCGCAATATTCAATTTTTGTCAATATGTGTGTCACCACTACTACTACTACTAGTACTAAACACATATAGACAAAAATTGTCAATACCGAATCGATCTTGATTAATTTTCCAAAATGGTATCCCTGACCCTCCCTTCTCTCTCCCCCCTCATGAAGAAACTTTTCCTCATTCTACTCCATTGCATAGTCTCTTACGACGAAACGTAATCATTTGCAATCTCGCGTTGAACCGCTTTGAAACTTCCACGAAGGAATTTATTAAACTTTGACTAAGTCGCTTTACAAAGTTTCGCGAGGAGATGGGACGAGGGGGGAATGGAGGGGAGAGGGGAAGATAGAAAGAACTTGCTTTCTCGAGGAAATAAAAGTTAATGGAGTTCTCTATCCATCTCTCTTTCTCTCCCATCTTCTTCTTCTTCTTCCTTTACCATTTTTTTTTGCCTCTTCATTTCTTTTTTCTTCTTTTATCTGTCTCCCTTTTTCCTTCCTCCCCCCTCCTGCCCCTCTCCCATTGTTTCTTATTGTTTTTCTTTTTTATGTCTGTTACTATATTTCTTTTCTTTGTTACTCTCGTTTTTATTTCTTTTCCCTCTCTTTACTTCTTCTTCTTCTTATTTTTCTTTTTCTTCCTTTCCTCTCCTTCGCCTTCTTCGTTTTCTTTTACTTCTTCTCTTTTTCGTTAATTTCTTCCATTATTCCAAACTTGAATTAATTAAAAATAACTGATTAGTTATTTATTAAAAATTATTTATTTTTTCCAATAATAATCAAGGTTGTCACAATTCAGGGAAAAGTCAGGGAAAGTAGAATAATTGGTCAGGAAATTCAGAAAAAAGTCACGGATTTTTATTAAAAGTACTGGAGAAAATTAAATTTTTTATTTGAATTTTGTTGTCTTTTTTTGATAATAATAAAATTGAACATTAAAAGCATTAAAGCATGAATTTTGATAAATAATTGAATTTTAAAAAGCAGGTTTGCCACCAAAATATTAATTTTATTTTTCCCTGACTTTTCCTTGATTTCCAGAGAGAATTTTGACATTTTCCCTGACCCTAAAAAAAAAAAAAAAAATTCAAAATATATCAAATTTAAACCTTTTTGAAATTCAATAACGTATAAAAATATTTATATTAAAATATTTATATTAAAAGTACGAAAAATTTATAGTTCCAATGATTTGAATTTGAAACCTTTTTAGAAATTAATTATTTCTAAAAATTCATGCTTTAATGCTTTTAATATTAAAATTATTATCAAAAACTTTAAACGAAATTAATTTTAAAATAAATTTTTATTAGAAAATTCCACGAAAATTCAATTATTTTAATACAAAACTAAATAATTTATTGAATAGTTGAATGTTTCTTAAAATTGAATTTTTTAGAAGAATTTTATTAACAACTTTTTAAAATAATTAATTTCTTTTAAGGAATTGAATTAAAATTTTACAGAAATTTATTAAATTAAAGAATTTTATAACAACTTTTTAAAAATAATTGAAAACTTTTGAAGAATTTTATTAAAATTTTTAAAAATAATTGAATTCATGAGAAGAATTTTCGAAACCTATTTATAAAAATAACTTAATTCTTGACGTGAATTTTTCAAACATTTTGAAAATAATTTAATTTCTGCAAAGTATTTTATTACCTTTCAAAAGAATTTAATTCTGATGAATTTTGTTATTTATCAAAATAATTGAATTTTGGAAAAGAATTTTATAAAAAAATTCCTTAAAATAATTGATTTTTTGAAAAAAATTTTATTGTTTATCAAGATAATTGAATTCTTTTGAAGAATTTGATTATTTATGAAAATAATTGAATTCTTGACAAGAATTTTATAAAATTTTTTTAAAATAATAGAATTCCTTCCAAAAATTTGATTTTTTATGAAAATAATTGAATGCGTGCCAAGAATTTTATAGACATTTTTTAAAATAATTGAATTCCTTCGAAAAATTTGATTAGTTATGAAAATAATTGTATTTTTTTACTTTTTAAAAGAATTGAATTCTCGTGATTAATTTTTTTATTTATAAAAATAATTGAATTTTGGAAAAGATTTTTATTAAAATTTCTTAAAATAATTGATTTTTTAGAAAGAATTTTGTTTTTTATCAAGATAATTGAATTCTTTTGTAGAATTTTATTACAAATGAAAATAATTAAATTCTTGACAAGAATTTTATAGAAATTTTTAAAAATAATTGAATTTCTTCGAAGAATTTTATTACTTTTGAAAATAATTGAATTCTTCTTATTAATATTGTTGTTTATGAAAATAATTGAATTTTGCACGTAGATTATCAAAATGTAGGTAGGTCAACATATATTCAGTTTGCAGAGACATTTTGAAATTCAATGATGTTATTTAAAATTTGAAAGAGAAATTCAAAGAGAGAGAGAGAGAGAGAGAGAGAGAGGCCAAAAAAAGTAAAAAAAAAATTTATAAAAAAGATAGCAGAAATCCTAGTCGAAGAAAAGAACAAAAAAATAGAGAAGAAGAAGGAGGAGGAAAAAATCTATTCTTATTCTGAATTTCATTGAATTTATGAATTTTCATCATGACAATTTAGAACGAATGAAAAATAGCCTTGTAAAATATGCTGAATTTCAGGCGAAAGAGGATTTCAGATAAGACTCTCAGGTTTAATAATGTTCGTTTCAAAGTAGTTCACAAGAAATTTAATTTTGAATTTCGATATTGTTGAATATTGCACTATTTCGCTATTTAGTGATAATAATAACAAAAAAATAAAATAATAATAACAAAAAATAATAATAATAACAATAATAATAGTCATAATAAAAAATAACAATTTTAATAACGTTTTTGCTTCCTCATAGTGTAAGGAGGTATTATTATTTATATTAATATAATATAATAATATAACAGTTGTATATATTTAAATTCTATATAATATGTTATATGATAATTATACTTTAATATTATTATTAATAATAAAAATAAAAATAAAAATAAAAATAAAAATAAAAATAATAATAATAATAATAATAATAATAATAATAATAATAATAATAATATATAATAATAATAATAATAATAATAATAATGATGAAACAGGGAATTGAATTATCCGACGAGAACTTAAATCTATATATACACACATAATGAAATTGTAATTCAAAACGTACCAAATGATAAACGAGACCCTTTTCGCGAAATAAGATTAATTAAACACTAATTGCCAGCTGCTTGATCAAAGACGTTCAATTATTTGTTAATTAAATATTCCTTATTAAGTACCATGTACTCTAAAATAAATATTAATTATTTAGTACTGAAATTTTCTCTAAAATAAATATTAATTATTAAATATTAAGAACTGTATAAAAAATAAATTAAATATTAATTAGAAAGCACTGAAACTTTACTGAAATTTAATATTCGTTACTAAATTCTAAAACTTTGCTTTACTTAAATATTAATTACTACATGCAACAACTTAATTATTAAATGCGAAATGTTCAAATTAATACTAAACTTAACAAAATGCTATAAGTATCATTTATTTATTATTTCTTCTTATGTGAACAATTTATTTTTAATATTTATTTATTAATAGTATTAATTTATTGTAATTTAATTATTTTTTAATATTTATCGATAATTATTTATTTGGTAATTATTTACTTGGCATTCGTTTATAAAGCATTCGTTTATTTGATGATTATTATTTATTTGGTAATTATTTATTTGGCAATTATTTATTTGTCAATCATTTATGTGGTAAATTATAAATTTATACCAACAGCAAATAATTGCAATGATTCTAAATAAACACCTTTTAGTAAACTTTTAGTAAACTTAACAATAATTTCTTTTCAAAGAACTTAATTCTTGAGGAACTATCATAAAATTATTACATATAAATCATTTCCTGAATAATTTTACTTAAACCTTTATAAACTAATTGAATTTTAAAAGAATTGCGTCCACAATCAATGATTTTTAATATCTCCTATTTTAATAAAATTTTCCAAAAGAATTCAATTATTTAAAAAAGAATTTAATAAAATTCTACGCAAACATTTAATTATCTTCATAAATAATAAAAATTTCACAAAAATTTGATAATCGCCTCAAAAAATTAAAAATAAAAATTTTCAAGACAAGCGTCATTTTTCAAGATACAAATTTTTCTGAATCGGAAATAAATTCTGAAAAAGTTCTGAGTTCATCCGCGTTACGGAAAAAGCACTTCTTTAATAAAAAAAGCTCCAATTTGATGATAAAAAACCCAAATTTGATATTTGACTCCAAAAATTGTCAAAAAAAAATTATCAAGACAAAAAAATTTTTTCTGAATCGAAAATAAATTCTAAAAATGTTCTGAGTAGCTCCACGTTTCGGAAAAAGCTCTTCTTTAATAAAAAAAGCACCAATTTGATAGAAAAAAGCCCAAATTTGAGAATCGACTACAAAAATTGAAATAAAAAAATTATCAAGACACAAAAACTTTTTCTGAATCGGAAATAAATTTTAAAAAAGTTCTGAGCAGCTCCGTGTTTCGGAAAAAGCTCTTATTTAATAAAAAAAGCTCTAATTTGATAAAAAAAAGCACAAATTTGATATTTGACTTCAAAAATTGTCAAAAAAGAAAAATTATCAAGACCAACGTCGTTTATCAAGACACAATTTTTTTCTGAATCGGAAATAAATTCGAAAAAAGTTCTGAGTAGCTCCGCGTTTAGGAAAAAGCTCTTCTTTAATAAAAAAAAGCTCGAATTTGATTAAAAAAAGCCCTAATTTGATAATCGACTACAAAAATTGTAAAAAAAAAATTATCAATACCAGCGGCGTTTATCAAGACACAAATTTTTTCTAAATCGGAAATAAATTCGAAAAAAGTACTGAGTATTTTGGTATTTTGGAAAAAGCTCTTCTTTAATTAAAAAAAGCTTCAATTTAAAGAAAAAAGACCAAATTTGATTTTCGATTCCAAAAATTGTCAAAAAAAAATTCTTAAGACCAGCGTCGTTTTTCATGACCCAAATTAATTATCGAGTGCGAAATCTGAATTAGTAACAGTTTTGGAATCATTTTTAGTAAAAAAAAATTTCTATTTGCAACTGGAAAACTGCTAATTCCTGTAGTAAAATTAAGAGAGTAGAATAATTCTTCTAATTGGATTTTGCAAGTTTTACCGATTAGTGCTAGACTAACATATTTTTAGTTGGTTCTTAAATAATTTCTCAAAGCAGTGACTGACCGAAATTCTTTCCTACAATTTCTCATTTTGGCGACAAAAAGAAATGGACTTTTGCCCTCGGTCAATATAATATTCATTATAGAAATGTTGAGGAGGAAAAAAAAGGCGATACTATCAGCAAATTGTAACGGTACTCTCTCGCTTTGCATTCGTCATGTTCTTCCAAAGACTATATAGAAATAGAGAAAAATAAAAGCGCGTTATACACACGGGGAAATTATGAATTTTATTCGTATGTACGAGAATTTAAGTTTCTACATAGTACATACATAGTACATATGCCTTAAGAGACGCCTGGGATCTATGATACTAAATGCTTATTCAATGCCGACGAATGAATAATGGGTTGCTAGTGAAATACGCTGGGACATAAATATTGTATTTGGAGCGCTATATATTACCTGCATCGAATACATTATCCGCGTGTTCTGTTCTGTTCTGCTGCCTCCTATCTGATTGAGATCGTTGCCATGGGAATGGACGACTTGCTTGTAGTATTCGCTTGCGTTGAGAGTTGGCCATTTTCTGGTTATAAAGGGACTCATGTTCACCAAAAGGAAGAGAACTCTAACTTTCAAGGACGAATCGCCGAACACTTATATGGTCTAAGAGCAAATGTAACAAGTTTCAATTTCTCTCTGTGTGTCTTGAATATAAGCGCCCGCGTATCGGATAAACGTTTTTCTTTTCTATGAGATGAAAAGGTGCGCGGCTTTTTATTCAAAAAAATAAATATACTTATTCAAGGATTTTTTAAAAATCTTTCTCCCCTTTATCGGATTTCATATTTCTTCTCTGTTCTTGTCTCTACTCTGTGCACTTGAAATGCAGTTTTAATGCAGCAAGATTGGATAGTTGTCGAAAAATTGGCAGAAAATTCCATTCTACACAGGAAAAAAAATTTATTTTATTCAAATAACCGATTAATTGACATATTATCAATTAAATATTTACTTGAATCAAATAATATTTATTTGAGTCAATTAAATGGTATTTAAAACAATAATTTCAGTATTTGAAGCAAATTTGAATTATGAACCATTTAATTGACTCCAATAAATATTATTTGATTCAAGTAAATATTTAATTCATAATAGTCAATTAATCGGTTATTTGAATCAAATAATTTTTTTTTCAGTGTATATTTTATTTTCCGGACTTTTTCCTAATTTTTAAAAACACTTCTTCTTATCTTAAAACTAACTTCTTTCTTATCCTGATAATAAATTGAATTCCTGCAATAAATTTTAGAATTCATGAAAGAATTTAAATATTTATAAAAATAATTTAATTCTTGCGAAGAATTTTATAAAATCTTTTAAATAATTGTTTTCCTTTGACTAATTTTATGCAAATTCTAATTTAAATAATTGAATACTTGTGAAATTTTTATTATTCATGAAAAAAATTGAATTATTAAGAAGATTTTAACAAACAATTTTTTAAATAATTGAATTCTGTTTGGAAATTTTATGAAAATAGTAGATTATTGAAAATCATTGAATTGCGAAAAGTTTTTAAAAATAATTCAATTTTACAAAGAATTCTATTAAAATATTTGACAATAATTGATTGTCTGTGTGGTATTAAATTATTTTTGAAAATAATTGAATTGTTTCGAAGAATTTAATTACAATTTCTAAAAATAATTCAATTATTGCAAAGAATTTTAATATATCTCAAAATAATTGAATTCTTGCGAAGAATTTTATTATTTTTGAAAATAATTGAATTTTTTTAAAGAATTTTATTACTATTTTTGTAAAAAAAATTGAAGAATTCGATTGAAGTTTGTAAAAATAATTGTATTTCTGCAAAGAATTTTATTAAAATTTTTGAAAATAATAAATAATTTCTGCAAATAATTTTATTATTTAAAAAATAATTGAATTTTTGCCAAGAATTTTATTAGAATTTTGGACAATAATTTAATTTCTGCAAATAATTTTATTATTTGAAAAATAATTGAATTTTTGCAAAGAATTTTATTAGAATTTTTAAAAATAATTGAATTAGTCGGTAGAGTTTCATTACAATTTGTCAAAATAATTGAATTCCTGAGAAAAATTTTATTACTTTTTAAAATAATTGAATTTTTGAGAAGAATTATATTATTTATGAAAATAATTAAATTTATGCGAATAATAACGATTTTATTAGAATTTTTTTTTATAATTAGATTTCTAAGAAGAAATTTATTACTTTTAAAAATAATTTAATTCTTTTGATGAATATTGATAATTATGAAAATAATTGAATTTTGCAAAGAAATTTATTAAAATGCCTCAAATTAATTGAATTCTTTTGGAAAATTATTTATGTAAATAATTGAATTCTTGGGAAGAATTTTATTAAAATCTAAAAGAATAATTGAATTATTTTAACAAAAAATTTAATTAAAATTGTATTTAAAATAATTGATTTCTTTCGAACAATTTTAGTAAAATATTTGAAAGTAATTGAATTCCTGTGATGAATTATTGGTAAAAAATTTATTAAAATTCATAGAAATAATTAAAAAAATATTAATATAATTCTTTCAAACGATTCAATTATTTTCAAAACATTTTCGAAATTCAATTATTTTCAATATCTTCTATTAGAAGATATATATCTTCATAAGAATTCAATTATTTAAAAAAAAGTAATAAATCAGTTCTCAAGAATTCAATTATTTTTAAAAATTTTAATAAAGCTCATCGCAGGATTTCAATTATTTTTAATACAATTTTAATCGAATTCCACGAATAATGTAACTATTATAAAAAATTTTATTCAAATTCGTCAAAAGAATGGAATTATTTAAAATTTGCATAATAATTTAGATTAGTCAAACGAAATTTGTTATAGAAAAAAACATATAACAAACAAAATGGGTATATTTTTTATTTGTTAATCACAATTTTATAATTATATTTAATTCAAATATTAAAAATAAAATTATTAATATTATATAAAAAATTAATTAAAATATTTTTTTTTGAATTAATTCTTTATATTTGCAAATAAAATTTACAAAATGACAATATATTATACATATTCGATTAAAATAATTCAGAAAATTAATTTTTTTTTCTACAGCCACCCTCACAGTTACATCCAAATATATTACATTTTCCCACACCAGAATAAAATCCTTCAATTTTGGTACCATCTTCACAAAAGACATAATAACCTATTCGGCGAACGGATGGTCAACATTCAGCATGACACTCATTAGTGAATAATACAAATATCACAATAATTAACAAAAAGTAAATTGTTAACATTTTTGATATTTCAACTGTATTGGATTGCTAATATTAAATTTTCAATTGTCACTTGGTTACTATATAATTTTGTCGGGGTTCGAAACTTTTATACCCGAAGAATGCGCAGAGAAAAACAATAAAAATTATTAGTTTTACTTAAATTTTTATTATCATTATTTTTATTATAAGTGATTCGTATACCCCTGGGCTAAAGAAAAGTTGTTTATTTATTGTACTGGATTTATGCTTACGTGACTTCAAAAAGTTATGTCATATACTTTAACGAGGACATTAAATATTTTTTTCAAAAGTTTAGAACGACGATATTTTTTACTACTGCTTTTAATTTTGTATTTTATTATTAAAAAAAAATTTACTATTAAAAATTTTCTCTAAACGTGAACGTTCAAATGATGGACGATATTTTTATTATTTCTTTTAATTGTGAATTTTATTTAGATACCAAATATTCTTTAGTAGATAAACTATACTCTTAACTACAAGCAAATTTTTTTCTGAAAATTAATTAATTAATTAATTAATTAATTAATTCTATATAATATAACCGAATAGTTATTTAAAAAAAAAATTATCAAAGTCACACACGCAAAAAGAACAATTCAATTAAGTTTTTAAAATAAATTTTCCTTTTTATTTGCAATTGCAAAAAAAAAACAAAAATTTCAAGTTGACAATAAAATAAGTTTGGTTATACGAATATTTTTTTTATATTCGTTTTCATATAACTTCTTCTTTTTTTGCGCGCATACAGAAAATCCCATTAGTTCGTTTCGTTTTGATTGTCAAGTATTCGATTATAGATATGAAAAAAAGATGAAAATCAAAGGGAATATCAAATATGATAAAATAAACCCTGACAATACCGAGAGAAAATGGTTCGACAATTTACTCTGACAAGAAATTTGCATATTGCTGGAAGAGAAAAAGCCGGCGACTTTTTTTTTCATCTCCGTTCCTTTTCATTTTTGGATTAAAGAAAATTAGCATATGGCAATTTTCTTCTTTCTCCATGTTTGTTATTTTATCGCGAAAATTAATGAGTTTTTGATATAATAAGTATAATAATATTGAAATATATATTTTAATATTAAAAGAATTATGAATTATTATTTTTAAGAAATAAAAACGAGTAAATAAGTAAAATTGACCTTCTTAAAAAAAAAAAAAAAAAAAAAAAAATTTCTTTTTTTCTAAAAGAAGTGAAAAAAATGAAGAAAATTGTTTTCTATTTTATATAATAATTTATAAAATACAAAAAAATAAAGAAAATTGTTTTTTATTTTATGTAATAATTTACAAAATATAAAACATAAAGAAAAGTGTTTTTTTTTACTTTAGATAATAATTTATAAAGAAATTTAATTCACTTAAATATTCGCACTTTTTTCGATGTGGTATTAAATGCGGAATAAAAAAGAGATTAAGATTTATTAATGAAATTCTAAAGTAATCATGAAGTTGACAAGGAAACGCAAACTTGTTTAACAGTACTAAAGGTCTATATATGTATTTTGTCTATATATATATGTATGTATATATATTCGTTTAGTGTATCCGTTGGCAATGCTGATAATCTAAATTACTTCAAGCACCTTACAAAGGACCAGCCCATTAAGGGGTTTACTACGTCCTGCTTTCCATTTAGTTTCACCCCCTAATACACAATTCACCCCTCGTCTTTTACAAGTCTTCTGTCTTTCTCAATCGCACTTTCCTCCTTTGTCCCCTGTACCCTCTTAAATCAAGAAACCCTTAATGATAAGATTTCCCATAACAATTTCATTAACTGCCATCAATTCGAACGTCACAATTATTTTATTCACAAACACCTTATTTTTGTTTATTACTTTCATTTATATTTTAATTTTCGTTATTGTTTTAATACAAATAATAAAAATAATAAATTAATTTTTTCGATTTTTGGAAGACGTAATTGTAAAAGGTAAAAGAAAAACACTCTTTAAAAGTAAAAAAGTGTTTTTCTTTTACCTTTTATATACGTCTTCCAAAAATCGAAAATATTAATTTATTAAATAATTGTGTCAAAATTTACTAAATATTTAATAAAAATAATAATAATAGCAATAATATAATAATAAAATCTTGACTTTTCTCAGACCCAAAAGAATATTCTGATTCACTCTAAAAAATTACTAGACACTCAAAAAAATGTTCTATATTACATTTATTTATGAATTTCTTTACTTGTAAAATTATTATAAAACATCCCTAAATTAACTTTTAAATAAGTAATACTAATTATTTACAATTATTTTTTCATATGAATTAACTATTAACTATAATAATTTGAATGTTCTTTCATTCTGTCATTCATTCACTTTTTCTGTCCCTCACACTCTGAAGTTGTCTTTTGTTTATACTTTTGTTTTTTGTTAACTTTAGATAGATTGCATATTTTATTATTATATGTTTTATTTTATAATTAATTCAAAATTGCAATGACAAATAGAAATCATCAGAATTTTTTTCACATCTTTTCATTAAAAGACTTAAAATTTTGTTAAATATAATTTTTTTTCAAATTGAAATTATGCAGATTTTTGTTCTTTACTTCTAAGGGAAATTAGAAAATTTTTAAACAACTGTGATTAAACAATAGAAAATTTATTTATTTTGCATTATTTTTCTTTATGAATCACAATTTTTAAAAAAAAATTATTATTTTGTTTTAGAAAAAGAAAAAAAATATTTGCACAATTCCTATTTTTAATCTTATTTTTGGAACAGGATTTTCCACAGGAATTAAGACATTCAAAAATTTCTAATTCAAACCTTTTTCAAATTAAACAACTTATAAAAGTATTGTTATAAAACATGACCGAGAGATAAAATCATTATTTTCTATTATAAGAATATTGTTACTGTAATTTCATCAAAATTATTTTCATCATTTTAATTCAATTATTATTTTCTAGAATTTTAAATTATTTTTTATAAAAATAATTGAATTCCTTTAAAAAATTTTATTATTTATAAAAATAATTGAATTATTGCAAGGGAATTTATAAAAAATTTGTAAATAATTAAATATTTGCATACAATTTTATTAAAATTTTTTTTAAATAATTGAATTCTTTTTGGGAAATTTTATTAAAATAGTAGATATTGAAAATCATTGAAATTAGAAAAATGCATTTTATTTTTGAAAATAATTGAAATTAGGACAAGAATTTTTTTGACATTTATGAAAATAATTGAACTTTGGAGAAGAATTTTGTTATTTCTAATGATATTTGGGATTTTTACGCGAATTTTTTTCAAATTTTGAACATAGTTTTAAATTTTAAAAGAAGAATTTTATTTTATTTTTAAAAATAATTGAATTTCTGCAATTATTTGTAATTTCTCCAAAATTGAATTTTTTTTAGTGTTTTCAACAAAAATTTAAATTAGAAAATTTGTAAATTCTATTATTTTTAAAATTGATGAATTTTATTTATAAATTAATTAATTGAAAAATCAATTCTACTGAATTTCTAGTTAAGTATGAAAAATTCAGTTTTTCAACGATTTTAATTAGAAACCCTTTCAAAATTCAATTATTTCTAAAAATCCATGCCATAATACTTTTAATATTCAATTAGTTTCTAAAATTTTATTTGAAATTCATTTTTAAATAAATTTTTATTAGAAAATTCTACTAGAATTTAATTACTTAAATATAAAAATAAATAATTTATTGAATAATTGAATGTTTCTCAGAATTGAATTATAATGAAAAATTTTATCAACAAAATTTAAATAATTGAATTACTGTGAAATTTTTATTATTTGTCAAAGTAATTAAATGTTTGCGTAGAATTTTATAAAAAATTTGTTTAAATAATTGAATTCTTTTGGAAAAATTGACTTGAATTTTAAAGAATAATTACATTTTTCGAAAAATTCTTTTAAAATTTTCTTAAAAAGAATAATAATTGAATTCCTGTGAAGAATTTTATTATTTGTAAAAGTAATTGAATTCTTCAGAAGAATTTTATAATAATCTTTTTAAATAATTGATTTTTACAAAAAATTCTATGAAAATTGTTTGTTTTAAATAATTGAATTCCTGTAAAAACGTTATTATTCATGAAAATAATAGACAAAAATAAGAAAAAGAGAAAATTTATAAAACTACAAACTCAATTATTTCGAGGAAAATTTATGTTCGTACGAGGAATTTAATTAAAATTATAATGAAAATAATTGAATTCTTCTAAAGTGTTTATCACAATTTTTAAAAATAAGTGAATTCTACCAACAAATTTTGTTAAACTTTATGAAAATAATTAAATTCCATTAAAAAACTTTTATTCAAATTGCAGTGCAAATAAGTCAATTGTTCCAGAGAATTTTATAATTTATGAAAAATTGAAAATATTTGAATTTTGATAAATTGTTTAAATTATTTAAATTTCTACGAAGAATTTTATTAACATTTTTTTTTAAATCTTTGAACTGTTACGAAAAATTTCATTAAAATTTTTCAAATTATTTAAATTCATTCAAGAAATTTAATTAAAAAGACGTATTAAGATTAATTATAAAATTCTAACAAACAAATTATATCAAAATTTGTTTAATAAAATAATTGAATTCTCGAGAAAATAATTAAAATTCTGCAATGAGTTTTATTATTTATGAACATAATTGAATTTCAGAAAAGAATTATATTTTTTATAAAAACAATTGAATTTCAGTAAAAAAATATAATTTACGAAAATAATGGAATTATTCCGAAGAAATTTATAAAAAATTTGTAAATAATTGAATTCCTGTGAAATTTTGATTATTTATGAAAATAAATAAATGTTTGCGTAGAATTCAATTAAAATTTTTATATTTAAATAATTGAATTCTTTTGGAAAAATTTAATAAAATTTTAAAGAATAATTGCATTTTCGAAGAATTCTTTTAAAATTCTATTAAAAATAATTGAAATTAATTAAATTTTGTAAGAATTACATACGGTAGTCATTTTTAGAAATAATTAAATTTCAAAAGATTTGAAATTGTAATTTTCAAAAAATATAATTTTTATGGAAAAATAAATAACAATAAGTATTTTAAATAATTTGACAAAATTACTAAAGCGTGGATTAATTAAATTTAGAAATTCTCAAAAAAATTAGATTTCCGAAAAATTTTACCTAATTAAAATTCTTCCAATTCTTTCAAGATAATGAAATTTCCGAAAATAATTAATTGAAAAATTTTCAAACAATTATTATTCTTTTAATTATTATCATTATATTTTTTTAAAATGACTATTAATTATTATTTTCCAATTTAAAAATCTACACCATTAGGAAAAAAACGAAATTTCTGAAAAAAAACTTATAAAATATAAGAGCGCAGAAAGAAAATAAAAAAAATAAAATCCACTAAGCTATTCGATTATAATATCCTTCATTTTTCGCATATATGAATAAAGATGATTGAGAAAGTAAAGGGATAAGTCGTTCAATATACTGAAAGAATTCTCATAATCGAGCGTAGAAATTTAAGTCACATTATCAGCAAACTTAAAATGCAGATCACTGATCCGAAAAGACGATCAGAGGACAAACGCACGAGGGTTTACTACAACTTTTGATAAATGATTATTGCAAAAAATTATTATTAATCCAAGTACCTATCAAAAAAAAAAAAAAACTCTACAATGTGTAATTATTTCTAAAAAATTTCTAGAAAATTTTCCCTCTTTCTTCCCGTTTAATTACAATCTACTGCTAATGAAAAAATAATTCCCATTTATCATCATTTGTAAAAATTTTTATCATAAAAAAAAAGTCACTAATTGTAAATTGAAAATTTTAATTTTAAATTTCCAAGATAAGAAAACTTATTTATTATAATAGAGAAGGTGGAGGGGAGGGGAAGAGGGGGAGAATAATTTAAAAAAGTTGTTAAATACTTGATTAAAAAGGTAATTCGAAGAATATAATTATACTTCACTCTTGACTTCGTCTTTAATATGAAGAGAGAGTAAGAGAGTGAGAGAGAGAGAAAGAGTAATGAACTTCTCTCTTGTAAGTAAAATAGACAGAATCTTTAATTACTCCTGTAATTAAAACGCATTTAATTTCAAATTAAGTTTTGCAATTTAGCATAATTTTCAATTAAAATTTAAGAAAATATTTTTTCAACTGCCGCGAACTTGATTAAAGAGCTTCATTTTGATCCATATCTCTGCTCGCAGTATTATTATTATTAACGAATGTTGTACTAAAATTAAATTACAAGAAAAATTTTATTATAAAATATTCATCATCATCATCAGTTACGGGATTTATCAAATTTTATTTTTATATTAAATTGTTAATTCTATTTAAGTTACATATATGTATCAATTAAAAATGTCAGAGAGAATTTTAATAATGACATAATATTAAATCGCTCTTTATATTTAGTATCTCGGGGGTTGAATAAACTTTAATTTCTTTTTCTGCAAAAATTGACAGGCAGACAGAAATTACAAAAAAAAAAAAAAAAAAAATTAACAACATTTTTCCACGAAACTAAAAAAGAAACATTATTATTAATTGAAATAAACAAAATTCATAATTGAAAATAATTAAGGAATTAAATGAATAATTAACATTAATAACTGCAAATTAAAAAAAAATAGACAAGGCAAAATTTAAATTAAAAAACAAAATAATAATAGGGTTGCCAACAAAAATTTAATTTTCTTTTTTCCTGACTTTTCCCTGATTTTCAAAGAGAATTTTGAATTGAATTTTGTAAAAGAATTTTATTAAAAATTCCTTAAAATAATTGATTTTTTTGAAAGAATTTTGTTGTTTATCAAGATAATTGATTTTTTTTGCAAAATTTTATTATTTATGAAAATAATTGAATTCTTGACAAGAATTTTATAGAAATTTTTTGAAGTAATTGAATTCCTTCGAAAAATTTGATTATTTATGAAAATAATTGAATTCTTGACAAGAATTTTATAAAAATTTTTTTAAATAATTGAATTCCTTCGAAAAATGTGATTATTTATGAAAATAATTGAATTCTTTTGCAGAATTATTTAAAAAAATTTTTAAATAATTGATTTTCTCCGACGAATTAAAAGTTTTTTTATGAAAATATTTGAATTTTTGCAAAGAATTTTATTATTTTATTGATTAATTGAATGTTTTTTAAAATTGAATTCTTTTGTCAAGTTTTAATAAATTTTTTAAAATAATTAAATTTCTTTGAAGAATTTTATTACTTTTGAAAATAATTCAATTCTTGTGATGAATATTGTTATTTATAAAAATAATTGAATTTTGCAAAGATTTTTATTAAAATTCCTACAAAAAAAATTGAATTTCTCTGAAGAATTTTGTTTATTTATCAAGATAATTGCGTTAAAACTTTTGAAATAATTAAACAATATTTAAAAATCCATTGTGGTCAGAAATAGAGAAAAAAAAATTTTTGCAGTACTTTAAATAAAAATTGAAAAATTTGGATATTAAAAAATAAAATTAACTCCTGCAAGAGGAATCGAACCCATACTTTACACACTACTTGAAGTGCCTTAGCGACTGGGACCATCACCTATATATTAAAAAAACTAAAGTAACTAAATTATTAACTAACTAATTAATTTAATAAATTAACTTCATTATTGACTAAATAATTAAATTATTAATTTTACAAAATTTGCCATTTAAAAATGCATAATAAAAATCACATTATTACACAAAACAAAAAAAATTATTCAAATTAAAAAAAAATCCTTCAAAAAAAAAAAAAAATTTTTTTTTAAATAATTCCAAATATTGAAAACGAATTTTTAATATAATTTCACGCATAAAACTAAAATCGATTTGAAATTGACGTGTAACTATAGAGAAATAAGGGGGGTGAGGGTGGGGGGGGGGGGATCGAGATGAAGGAACACTCGAACACTAAAATATGCAGATTGCAGTTAATTGCTGACTTTGAAATGAATGTGGGAGAGGAAGAGGAGAGAGAAAGAGAGAGAGGAAGGGGGGATGAATGATTGAAGATGAAGTGAAATAATTATATAGAGTTGGAAACACATTTCAAAATGAACAGAATATGAATAAAGTTTCATAATCATCTGCAAACATTGAAATATTGGAGAAACTCTATTAAAATTTATTATAATAACATTTAAATAAATCATGAAACATTTGAATTTAAAAACTAAATTGAATTTTATCGCGAAACATTATTGCGAATTAATCGAAAAAAATTTAGTTTTTGAAACCCATTTCCTTATAGTTTTATAAAATTGAAGCAAAAAAAGTTTTTTAAAAAATTCACAATTGATTAAATGATAGTAAATTCTAAATCAAAAGTCTGTTAAAATTTTAAAAGTTTCGATCACTCAATTTTTTTTGAAAATATATTTAAAAATTTCTATTTACAAGAATTTATTGTAATTATAGATTTTCCTGTTCACTGAATAAACTGTCAGCTGTCAAGCGATTAATTAGTTTTGAAATATCGAAAATAAAATTTTACATTTTGCGCTTCAATTAAAGTCATTCACAAGTTTTTTATTTTTTTTATTTTAAGTCATTTTAAATTCAAACAACAAAAGCGAAATCAATTAAATTATTGGAAACTCATTAAATATTAATTAGCGTTTAATTATTATTTATTAAAATCCCAGGGAACTGTAATGGAAGTTTATTAAATTTAATATTAACTAAATATAATATTAATTACGCTTGCGCTATTTAAATATTAATTAATGGAAAATATTGAAATTTCAGTTTGTTAAATATTAATATTATCATTTATTATCAGTTTGCCACCTTTTTGTCTAATTAAATTATTCAACCATTCATCTCCTGTCAATTATTAATTTTTTAAAAAATTAAATTCCTTTTGAAATTACAAATATTTTATTTATTTATTTAATATTTAAGTATTTAAATTTAAAAAAAAATGGTTGCATCGAAACAATTTTGAAACGTCCCGTGTGGAAATTTTTTCTAAGTTTTATTAATAAAATTAAATTTATAAAATTTCAATTTTTAATGTAAAGTAGTTAAATTTTTTAATATAAATTTGATTAATTATTTTAAAAATGGATTTATTTATTTATTTATTTATTTAAAAATACAAAAATGTATATAAATACATTTATAAAAAATTTTTAGTTAAAAGTACTAAAAAAAAATTAATTTAGGAGAAGTTACAAATGATTGCAGAAATTCAATTATTTTCAAAAGTTATAAAATTCTTCGAAGATATTCAATTATTTTTATAAATATTAAAATTTTTTACAGGAATTCAATTATTTAAAACACAATGTTAAAAAAATCAATTATTTTTAATAATTTTAATAAAAATCGTTGCAAAAATTCAAGTATTTTCGTAAATAATAAAATTCATTGCAGGATTTCAATTATTTTTAATACAATATCAAATGAAATTCTCTTAAAATTGCAATTTTTCTTAAGAACTTTATTAAAATTCTTTAAAAGAATTCAATTATTTAAAATTCAAATCAATTCAATTGTTTAATTATTTTCAAAAGTTAAAAAAAAATTTTTTAGAACAATTTAATTATTTTAAAAATTTTTGATAAAGCTCTTTATAAGAATTCAATTATTCAATAAATTATCTTTTTTGTATTTAAATAATTGAATTCTCAAAAAATTTTCTTCTGAAAATTTACTTAAAAATGAATTTTATTTAAAATTTTAGACAATAATAGTTGAATATTAAAAGCATAAGTTGTAACCACTTAAAAAATTTAATTTTAAGAAAATTACAAATGATTGCCGAAATTCAATTATTTTCAACATTTTCCTCAATACAATAATTTTCAATATTTACTATTTTAATAAATTTTTACAAATAATAGGTAATATTAAATTATTTTAAAATTTTTTATGAATTTCTTCGCAATAATTCAATTATTTTCATGAATAAGAAAACTCGTCACAGAATTTCAATTATTTTTAATACAATTTTAAATAAATTTCTAGAGAAACGTATTTATTCTTAAAAATTTTCATAAATTTTTTTTTGAGAATTCAATTATTTTTAAATTCTCAGAAATTCAATTGTTTTTAAAAAATTTGAATAAAATTCGTTGGAAAAATTCAATTATTTTCATAAATAAGAAAACTGATCACAGAATTTTAATTATTTTTAATAAATTTTTAATAAATTCCTCGAAAAATGCAATTATTCTTAAACATTTTCATAGCATTTTTTTTAAAGAATTCAATTATTTTAAAGTTCTCAGAAATTCAATTATTTTCAAAAATAAGAAAACTCATAACAGAATTTCAACTATTTTTAATACAATTTTAAATGAATTTCTCGAAAAATGGAATTATTCTTCAAAATTGTCATAAAATTTGTTGAAAGAATTCAATTATTTAAAAAAATTTATTAAATTTCGTTGCAACAATTCAATTATCTTTATGAATAATAAAATTCTTCGCTGGATTTCAATTATTATTTTTAATACAATTTCAAATATATTTTTCGAAAAATGCAATTATTCTTAAAAATTTTCATAAAATTTGTCGTAAGAATTCAATTATTTTAAAAAGATTTGTATAAAAATCTTCTAAAAAATTCAATTGTTTAAAAAAAAGTTCTTTGCAAGAATTCAATTATTTTCTTAAACAATACACATTTTAATCAAATTCTTCGAAAAATCAAATTACATATCTTTAAAATTTTTTTCGAAAGAAAATTTAAAACAAATAGAATAAATCAAATTTTTAAATTTATTAATAAAATTTTTTTTGCGAATTTAATTTTAAGAAAAATAATTCAATATATTATATATTTTATTGTATTCAAATAATTTAATTGTTGTAGAATTTTATTTATAAATGAATCTTATTTAAAATTTTAGATAATAATTGAATATTAATAGCATTATTGCGTGAATTTTTAGAAATAATTAAATTTTGAAAATGTTTCAAATTACAGTCTTTGCAAATTTGAATTTTCCAAACTTTTAAACTAACAATTCAGTGGAATTAATTTTTTTTAAAAAGGTTTAATTGGATTTTTTAAAAAAATTATTTGAATTTTCTCTATTTTCTAATATATTTTTAATTGAAGAATTGAAAGAATTAAAATAATTTTAAAGAACTTGCAGTAACAATGTTCTTATAATAAAAAATAATTATTTTATCACTCGGTCATTTTTAATAATTATTATAAAACACGAAGATAGCGATTGCTTCGAGTCGAAGATTCGGAGCAATCGATATTTTTATGTTTTATATTAATATTCTTATATTATTTTGTTATCCTAACAATTCAAATTTTTTCCAATGACAATAAATCTGTTGAGATAGCAAAAAAATTTTGTAACAACAAAAAAAAAATTTTTTAGTTCTATATTAACAATTCTTTTTTCTCAGTGTGATTAAATGCTTATTTAAAAAAAAAACTTTATGTTTTAGAATTTAATAATTTATATCCTTATAGAAAAACTGTTTTTGCAAAAGTAAATTTAATCTCTTTATTGTGAATTATTAAAAGAATTATTAAAAGAATTATTAAAAGAATTATTAAAAGAATCATTAAAAAAGAAAGCGAATAGATTACATTAATTTATGGAAAGACCGTAAATTTATCTGGTCGAGTGCCAATAAAGGAAGAAAAAAGTACACTTCTGCATCCAATAATCCCGAATATGAACCAAATAAAAAAAATTCCATTTGGTAGCTTTTTTGTACTTAAATTCAAATACCCACCCCCCTTCTTCTTTTTTTATTTCTCTTTAAATAAACTTATCTAACAGAGTTAATTCAACAGAAAAGATATCGCATCTCCGAAACTTCTCCTCTCCTCTCTCTCTCTCTCTCTCTCTCTCTCTTCGTATATTTCATTTTCATCCCTTCTCTTTATCGTCGCATTTCCTTCAGCTCTCCCCACTTTCTTTCGTTCTTTCTCTCCTTTTCATTCAGCCCTCTCTCTCTCTCTCTCTCTCTTTTTTTTTTGTACCCTTATCGAGGGAATGGGAAACGTTAACTCAACTAACATTTATATTGCTTCTCGCCAACGAGGAATACATTGTATGGAGGTGTGCTAAAAGCCACAGGAAAATTAAACGAACATTACGCATACGTTTTCATTAGGAGATACGAACGAAGTTTGTCCAACTTTTATCACGAGGCTCGGGCTCACATTTATCTACAGTCCACCCCCCCCCCTCCCCTCACCCTCTTTGCTTCTACTTCTACCTGTACTCTCTCTCTCTCTCTCTCTCTTTCTCTCTAAAACATACGTGAACATATAAACATGTGTATCTACCAAACTCTATACCACCAGAAAAGCAAAACACCGTTTAAATTTATCTTTAAAGAGGCAAAATTTATATAGTTTTTATTTTACCATAAAAAGCATAAATATTAACCATACAGATATGGTAAAAAGAATTATTTATTTGAAACATTTTTTTATTTATTTATTTATTTATAGACGGGACAATTTACAAACTCGTCACAAATGGACTTTTCCCTACAAGAAGACTTAATACTTGTAATAATATAATTATTATAAATTTTGTCAAATTTTTTTTTCATATAAAGTAATAAAATATTAATTTTAACTTTTATTCCAGTCAAAAACGAAATTACACAAGAAGATAAAATCTATCAGAATTGAGAGGATAAAATTCGTCTTTGAAATTTGAGTCCCAATTTCTCAAGTATTAATAGAAGTCTTATTAATCAGTTTTGATAAAGAAATAGGTACTAAATTGTCTGACTAAAATTACTCCTTACTACTGATAAAAAAATGTAAGGAAAGAACTTAAAATTGTCTGACGGAAATTCATTTATACTAAAGAAAAGAATTTCTGATTAATATATTGATTCTTTTTTGTAGGAAATACTATAAAAATAAAAGAATTGACAAATGTCTGACCAAATTTCGAGTTATACTACTGAAAAAAAATATCAATTTGACTTTCGATGTACTGACAGAGAAATAATCAGATCATTATGGATTATCATTCTATGGAAAATAAAAATATACACTAAATACAATAAATAAAAATTAACATCGTCTGACTAGTACTAATTTTTTTACTACTCGAAAATAAAAATAAAAATTAGTCTGACTTGTACTGATTTTCTACTACTGAAAAATAAAAATTTTAAAATAAAAAGAGTCTGACTAGTACTGATTTTGTACTACTGGAAAATAACAAAAATAGTCTAAAAAATAGTTTCAGTCAAAGTAGAACGTCTGACTAATTGAGTCTTATCACTGAAAAATAGAAATTAACACTGTCTGACTAATGCTGACTGTCACTACTGAAAAATAAAATTAATAACATCGTCTGACTAATACTGACCTTTACTACTGAAAAATAAAAATTAACATTGTCTGACTAATGATGACTGTTAATACTGAAAAATAAAAATTAATAACATCGTCTGACTAATACTGATCTTTACTACTGGAAAATAAAAATT
The DNA here is from genome assembly GCF_015476425.1 of Leptopilina heterotoma. NCBI lineage: Eukaryota > Metazoa > Arthropoda > Insecta > Hymenoptera > Figitidae > Leptopilina > Leptopilina heterotoma. Next base: position 354,091 of record NW_025110825.1, on the reverse strand, counting down.
AATATTGTCCGACAAATACTTTTACTACTGGAAAATAAAAATTAACTCTGTCTGGCTTATACTGACTTTTACTACTGAAAAATAAAAAAGTCTGACTAGTACTGATTTTGTACTAAAGGAAAATAAAAATTATCTTTGTCTGGCTTATACTGACTTTTACTACTGGAAAATAAAAAAAGTTCTGTACTACTTTAAAATAAAAAACATAGTCTAAAAAATAGTTTCAGTCAAACCAGAACGTCTGACTAATTGAGTCTTATCACTAAAAAATAGAAATTAACATTGTCTGACTAATGCTGACTGTTACTACTGAAAAATAAAAATTAATACCATCGTCTGACTAATATTGGCTTTTACTACTGGAAAATAAAAATTAACAATCTCGTCTGATTTATTTTGAGGTTTGCCACTAACAAATAGAATAAATTAAAAGAAAATAAAACAGGAAAGATAAAAACCAGTCTGACTACTATTGACCTATACTACTGAAAAATAAAAATAAAAAAAGTCTAACTAGTACTGAGTTTTGTCACTAGGGAAAATAATAAAATAACAATGAAAAATAGTAAGTAAATAAAATAAAAACAGTGGTCTGACTAACATTGAGTTTTACTACTTAAAAATAAAAATTAACAACCCCGTCTAATTTTTGGTATTACTAATGAAAAATAAAAATTAACATCTTGTGACAAATAGTGAGTTTTGTCACTGAGATATAAAAAACATTAAAAAATAAAACTTGGAAAAATAAAAAAACAGTCTGACTGACACTGACTTTTACTACTGAAAAATAAAAATTATCAACATCGTCTGACTAGTACTGACTCGTACTACTGAAATACAATATTTAACAACAACGTCTGATTAATACTAAATTTTACTACTGAGAAATAAAAAAAATAGTAACATCGTCTGACTAGAACTAACTTTTTCCACTGAAAAATACAATAAATAACAATAAAAATCAAATTTCAATGGAAAATAATAAATAAACTCACATTGTCTGACTAAAACAGAGTTTTACCACTGATCGGAAATTGTCTGACCCTAAGCAATTCATTCTACTTGGATTAAAATTATAACAATAGGAAAATTTGCCTGACTAAAATTAATATCGCTACTGTCATAAAACTTTACGACTAGCAATGCACTTTACTACTGACATTAAGGAAAGTAAAAAATTGTCTGACGAAAACTGACTTATGCCACTTAAACAAATTTTATTACCCGAACTGTCTTTTACTATTTATACCAAAAGTTTCACTATAGAAGAACGTCTGACTGAAAACTGACTTTTACTACTGATTACGATTTTTATTTTTTACTATCTGGTATTAATTTTGTATTTTTCTACTTTATAGCTTTGAAGAAATTTTTATAGTCTAACTAAAAATGTCCTTTTCTCCTGAAATTTTTTTTATTTTACTTTTCATGTTTAAATTCGAGTAATTTACAGGGTTTACCCAGAAAAAAAATAAAAGTTTCTTCACAAAACTTTTCTTTACTAGTAACATAAAACTGTCTGACTAATACTGACCTTTATCACTAATTTAAAAATTCATTAAATTTCTCGTTATTTTGTCTGGAAAAACACTAATTTCTGGATCAATTTTCAAAAATTCAACAACAGTCGTAAAAATCATTTTTAGTTCGGTAAAAATATTTTACCTGACCTGAATTGACCTAATATTGACCTAAATCGAACTTTTGCTTATCAATTGACCTAAAATTCTGGATCAAAATCTAATTTCGTTTTTTATCTAAATGTCAATATTACAGATGTCTCTTGACCTTTGAATTGTAATCAGAACTTAAAAATTTAGTGAAAATATTTTCATTTTTTAAAAAATAATTTAATACAAAAATTTGCTCTACTTTTGGACCATTGTAATTGTTGACCTAAATTTAAAGGTTATTTCACCTCTGGACCCGTAAAAATACATTTTACGATTCGCTTTTCAAATTCAAAAGTTTGTACTTTTACTGTTTGATAATTATTACTAATTATTATATTTTTTTTACAATTTACTTTGTACTACTAACTATTTAATAATTATTAATAATTATTATATATTTTCACAATTTACTTTTCACATCTAGTATTTAATAATTATTACTAATTATTATATATTTTTACAATTTACTTTTTACTTCTACTATTTAATAATTACTACTAATTATTATATATTTTTACACACAATAAACATAAATCAAAAAATATTTTACGTAAAATCGAAAAACATTTTTTTATCTAAAATCAAAAAACATATTTTATACAAAATCAAAAAAAAAAAAAAAAAAAAACATTTTATACAAAATGAAATACGATTGAAATTTAATTAAAACCGCAATATATTAGTATAATTATAACACTCACATTATATATATATTCGGAATGGCAACACGCGAAATTAGTGAATGAGAAGCAAAAAAAAAAAAAAAAATTTATGGGAAGTGAAATAAATCATTGAAAATAACAAAAACTTTTTTTTCTTTCCTTCTTTCTTTCTTTTCTCTTCTTTTTTTGCCAAATAATTTCGCAGTGATAAATGTATGCATAAATTTTTTCATAAAGATGGAAAATAAACGCCCAGCCGAAACTTTCTACATTGCCGTATATTTCTAGAACTCGTTCGTCTTCGCCTCTGACATATAAATGGCTACTTTGCAATCGAGGTCGTTTGCGTTATTATAGAAGTTATTATTAACCTAAAAATAATCTACATTTTAATCTATAATTACTTTGGAACGCCGGACATACCACCGTCAACATTATTTACCTCTCATAATATTTTCCTAATCTCCAACAGAAAAACCTACTTTTTTCCACATTTTACAAGATTAGGAGCTTATTATTTTTATTATTATTATTATTATTATTATTTTATTATTAATATTATTTTTTTAATTATTATCAATTATTTTATTTTCATTTACTTTTATTTATTTTTATCTAATTCTTTTACTATTTATTTATTATTTTATTATTTTATCATAATTTGCATGTAATTAATTAATTGAAAATTTAATAATTAAATATAAAAATGTCAAAAAATGAAACTGGGAAAATTAGAGAAAATAATTTTTCAAAACTTCCAATTGACAAATCAGTAAATTGACGAGTTAATTTAAAAATATTTCAATTTATTATTTCTCTTATTTCTAAGAATAGAAGAAAATAAATTCAAAAGAAAAAAAAATTAAAAGAAATATAATTTTTCGCTATTTTCATCAAACTAGAGTAAATATCGATACTATAAATGGAGCAGACATACTTGCTTGAAAAAGTAAATTTAAAAATAGACAATATCAAGAGACTTGATGGAAAAATTTCACCCCCTGCTTTGAAGTGATGATATATTATTAGAATTTTATTTTCACCAACTCATATATTTCTTTTAAAAGTTTATTAAAATAAATTTAAAAATAAAAAATTACCAATGTCTGTTTTTATTTAGCTTCAAGAGAAAATTTAACTTTTTTTAATAAATCATTCCTTAATTGTTAATTACCATCTCTCTAAAGATAGTGTTTTTAAAAAAAAATTCAATCAATTTATAATTTTATAATTGAGATATTTTTAAAAAAAGGAGAAAAATAAATCCGAAAACTATTTTTCTTGTAGAATTTAAATATTATAATGAAAATTAATAATAGATATACCTGAGAAAAGAAGGAAATAGAAATAGAAAGAGTAATTTGTCTCGTAGAATTAAGTATTAAAAATTTTAAATTGAAAAAAGTAAAATGGAAATAGATAATAAAACTAAAATAGAAGAAAATGGCTAATAAAATAAAAGGGAATAAAGAAAAGTAATTAAGAAATTAAATAATATGTTAAGAAAAATTATTTATAGAAAAAAAAACTTTTGCTATATTTTTATATCAATATGCATTGTAACTTCTAAGTTTCAATTAAAACTTTTCTCAGTTACTCGAAGTAGCTCCCTAATTAAAATAACCAAGAAAGGTTGTAATGAAACTTTATAATTAATTTCCCTAGTTTCTTATAAGACTTCAACAATTTTACAATTACACTGATAAAGAAATTTACTTCAACTTATAATAGTAATTAAATATTAATATTACTTTTCAGTACATTTATTTCTTTCTCTCAATTTTCCTCAGGTGAAATTTTCCATCTAATTTTATTTTTTATTATATTTTATTTTATATTTAAATATGAAGATTTTCCTTATTATTGTATTTTTAAATTCTTCTTTAAACTACTTTTAATTCTAACAAATTGCAACTAATTAATAATTGGGATTAATTATTCAGTATGGTTAATTATCGCAGACTTCAAACTGGATAATTAATTTTAAAAAAGTAGCAAAAAATATCTTTAAAACTAAAAAAGTAGAATTAAATTTTTTTGAAAATAATTGAATTCCAAAAAACCATTTTATTATTTATGAAAATAATTGAATTCTTGCGAACAATTTTATTAGAATTTTTTAAAATAATTAAAATTTTTAAAAAATGTATTACTTTAAAAAATAATTGAATTCTTGTGATGAATATTGTTATTTATAAAAATAATTGAATTTTGCAAAAAATTTTAGCCTCAAAATAATTGAATTTTTGGGAATAATTTTATTATTTATCTTTAATAATAACTGAATTCTTTGGAGGAATTATTTATGTAAATAATTGAATTAATTGAAATAATTGAAGAATTTTATTAAAATTTAAAAGAATAATTGAATTATTTCAACAAAAAATTTTATTAAAATTGGATTTAAAATAATTGATTTCTTTCGAACAACTTTATTACAATATTTGAAAATAATTGAATTCCTGTGTAAAATTCTAATATTTTTGTAAATAATTGAATTCTTCCAAAGAATTAAAAAAAACATTCTTTTAAATAATTGATTTTTTCGAGGAATTGAAATTAAATTTTTAAGAAGAATTACATTTTTTGAGCAATTCCTGTAAAATTGTATTAAAAATAATTGAAATCTTGAGATGAATTTTATGATTTATGAAAATAATTGAATAGTTACTAAGAATTTTTTAAACATTGTTTTAAATAATTAATTTTTTCGATAATTTAAAAATATTTAAATTTTGTACTTCTGTTTTTTCTAAAAATAGAAGGAAAAAAAAATTTGTAAAAAAATTTATTAAAATGCCTCAAAATAATTGAATTTTTGGGAATAGTTTTGTTATTTATCGACAAAATTGAGTTCTTGCGAAGATTTATTTATGTAAATAATTGAATTCTAAGAAAGAAATTTATTAAAATCTAAAAAATAATTGAATTATTTAAAAAAAAATTAATTAAAATTGTATTTAAAATAATTGATTTCTTATTTTCTATCGAACAAGTTTATTAAAATATTTGAACATAATTGAATTCCTATGAAAAATTTTAATATTTTTTTAAGTAATTGAATTCTTGCAAAGAATTTTAAAAATCCGTATATTCTTTTAAATAATTGATTTTTTTTGAGGAATAGAAACTAAATTTTTAAGAATAATTACATTTTTTGAGCAATTCCTGTAAAATTTTTATTAAAAATAATTGAAAATCTACAATGAATTTTATGATTTATGAAAATAATGGAATTCTTGCGGATAATTTTATAAAAATTTTCTGAAAATTGTGTTTTAAATAATTTTTAAAAATATTTGAATTCCTGTAAAAATTTTATTATTTATGAAAAGAATTAAATTCCTAAGAAGAATTTTATTATTTTTAAAAATAATGGAATTCCTGAGAAAATAATATTATTTTTAAATATAATTGAATTGTCGCGAAGAATTTTATAAAATTCTTTTTAAATTATTCATTTTTTTCGAAAAATTTTATAAAAATAATTGTGTTCCAAATAATTGAATTCCTGTAAAAATTTCAATTATTTTTATAAAAATAATTGAATGCTTGCATAGAACGTCATATTTCTTTTAAATAATTGCATTCTTTTCGGAAAATTTGTTATTAAAATAGTCGATATTAAAAATAATTGAATTTCGAAAATGTTATAAAAATAATTGAATCATTTGAAAGAATTTTATTAAAATTTGTTGAATTGTTTCTAACAATTTTATTAAAATTTTTGAGAATAATATTTTTATTCTAACTATTAGGGAATTTTAAGTTTTAAAGTTTAAAAAAGTTGTTTTTTGTGCCACAAATCTAAAAGAAGTATCGAAATAGTAAATAGTAGAATTTTAAATAAATGAAAGTAGTAAATAGCAGATGTGTACAAAGCCTGAAAAGATGAAAACTATATTTTTGCAAAAAGTTCACGATTTATAAAAGTCAAAAGCCGGAAAATTTATTTCTAAATTCACAAGTGAAAGAACAAAAAAAAATGTATTATTTTTTAAAATATTTGAATTCTTTATAAGTAGAATTTTATAAACATTGTTTTAAATAATTGAATTCTTGTGAAAAACTTTATTTATGAAAATAATTGAATTTTTCAATTAATTAATTTAAAATAGTATTAAAAATATAGTTGAAATTCTTCGATGAGTTTTATTATTGATGAAAAATAATTGAATTTTTGAATTAATTAATTTAAAATAGTATTAAAAATAATTAAAATTCTTCGATGAGTTTTATTACATTTATGAAAATAATTTTTCTAACTAATCGGGTTTAAAATTTAATTTACTTCCTCTAAAATGAATAAAAAAATAAATAAATAAAAATATAAATTTAATCGTCTTGTCACGTCAGTGAAGAATAGTTAACTTTTTTTTATGAGATGATATTCAATAATAAATTGACAATAATGGGAATAAAAGAAGACGTCGCTCTTTTTGTGGATATTGTGGCACATCTTTCACGTGTTGTGAAGAATAGAAAGTCGCGTAAATTGCGGTGCATTCAACGTCTCCAGAATGCATTAGTAGCGAGAGAGCTAAAAAGTCGATACAATATGTCCGGAGCTGTTGCGCAATCTTATAGGCGCAGCAAAACGATCCAGTTTAAAGTTAACCGATCTTTCCGGGCAAATATATATATGTATATAGTAATATATAGGAGAAGAAAATACAACTAACTCTCTTTCTGGTGCTCAACAAGCGTTCACAAGTGTCCACTATCAGAGACAATAGTGTAAAGTGAGGACTTGTGTTCCTTTCAGTTGTCTATCATTCCCTCTCTCTTTCTCTCTCTTTCTCTCTCTCTCTTTATACACCATTCGCGGTTTTCCGTAACCGCTTGTCTCCTTTTGCCGGATTAGGCGCTAATTAAGCGATTCGTGAGAAATTTCCCTCTGTGTAATTTCAACAATTTTACCTCCCATGTATATTATATTCTATCTGTATTATATATTATATAATTATAATAGAAAATTATTTGTAAAATAAATAATAAAATAAGTTATTAAATAACTGGAAATTTAATTAATAATAATTAATTAATCAAGAAAAACATTTCTCTGAATGTGTTTTTATATAAAACTAGTAATAATTCGCACGCTGACATTTGCGGCTATAACTTCTTCTTTACATTTTTAAGTAAAAGTTGCAACTTCAAAATTATAAAATGTAAAAATTTTTAAATCAAATTTTTTTCATAAAAATAAAAAATATGAATTGGAATATAGTTTTAATAATACTATAACTATAATAATCATATATTCTAACACAGTAAATTCAGGGAAAAGTGAAGGATTTTTATTGAAAGTACTAGAAAAAAATAAATATTTAGAATTCATAAGAAAATTCAGAATTTTCTTTCTATTTCGCTTGCCTTATAAACTATAAAATTACCACGAATTCTAATACAAAACCCTCAAAATTTTTCTATTTCTTACAATAATTTCTTTCCAAATAACTTAATTCTTGAAGAACTATATCATAAAATTATTATAGATATACTTAAGAATTATTTAATGAATAAGTTTACTTAAATATTTTAAAATAATAAAATTCTTCTCCGAAATTCAATTATTTTCAAAAGTAATAAAATTCTTCGCAGAAATTCAATTATGTTCAAAGATTTAAAAAAATTTTTTGGCAAAATTTCAATTATCTTTAAAAAAAATAAAATTCATCTACGAAATTCAATTATTTTCAAAAAATTTTAATAAAATTCTTGGCAAATTTTCAATTATTTTCAAAATTTTTTTACAATTAAATGGTATTGAATATCTACTATTTTACTAAATTTTTTCAAAAGAATTCAATTATTTAAAAATTTGTTGATAAAACTTTTAAGTTTTAAATTAATTAAAAAACTTTTTTTTTATAAAATTCTTTGCAAACATTCAATTATTTTTATAAATAATAAAATTCTTCTCTGGAATTCAATAATTTTTTCAAAATTTGTTGATAAAACTTTTAAAATAATTAAAACATTTTTTTTATATAATTTCTTTGCAAACATTCAATTATTTTTATAAATAATAAAATTTTCGCAGGAATTTCATTATTTAAAGCATAATTTACAGTTTTCACAAATTTTTTGAAAAAAAATCAATTACTTAAAAAGATTTTTATAAAACTCTTTCAATTATTTTGCAAACTTTTAAAAAAAAATTCTTTGCAAGAATTTAATTACTTTCCTAAATAATAACATTTTTTACAAAAATTCAATTATTCTCATAAATAATAAAATTTTTCTCAGAAATTTAATTATTTTTATAAATATAATAAAACTCATCGCAGGATTTTAATTATTTTTTAATCAATTTTAAATGAATTCCTAGAAAAGTGCATAAAAAATAATTGAATATTGGAAGAATTTCAGTTTACAATTTTTTGATAAAACTCTTTTTGAAAATTCAATTTTAAAAAGCATTCAATTATTCAGTAAATTATATATTTTTGTATTAAAATAATTTAATTTTGGAGAAGTTACAATTCATTGCAGAAATTCAATTATTTTCAGTTTCACTAAAATTCTTGGCAAAATTTCAATTATTTCCCAAATATTTCCTCAATTCAATGATTTTCAATATTTACTATTTTAATAAAATTTTCCAAAAGATATAAATTATTTTTTAAAAAAATTTTTTTTGGTAAAATTCTACGCTAACATTTAATTATTTTCATAAATAATAAAAATTTCACAAGAATTTAATTATTTGCGAATTTTTAAAAATATTTCTTCGCAATTCTTTTAAATACAATTTTTATCAAATTCTTCAAAAAATGTAATGACTTTTTAAATAAAATTAGCAATTTTAAAAATAATAGAATTTAAAAATATTCTAATTTAAATTTTTGTTATGAAAACAAATTCAATTATATTAATATAATTAAATTTTATTTTTTTTTTAAATAATTGAATTTCTGTAATTATTTAAAATTTCTCCAAAATTGAATTCTTGTAAAATTTTTATTATTTATGAAAATAATTAAAGGTTTTTCGTCGAATTTTATCAAAATTTTTGTTTAATAATTGAATTCTTTTGGAAAATTTTATGAAAATCATAGATTTTGAAAATATAATTGAATTAAGGAGAATTTTTGAGAATAATTGAAATTTTGCCAAGAATGTTGTTAAAAATTTGGAAAATAATTGAATTTCAAAAAACGACTTTATTATTTATAAAGGTAATTGAAATTTTGATGAGAATTTAAAAAATTTTTTTGAACCTAATTGAATTTCTGCATAGAATTTTTATCATTTCGCAGGTAAAATAAAAAATTATTTAAAAAAAATTATGATAAACGTTGTGACTTCTACCAAAGTCAAAGCAACATAAAAATTATTACAATTTCACGAATCGCATTTTTTTATACGATTCACTATGACTTTTTTACTTGATAACAGAATTATTAATAAGAAATAACAAAATGGATAGAAAATCTACAATTTTCCTTACGTTGAGTATGAGTTAAATTTCAGTTATTTTCCATTTCAGTATTTAGTAATTTTTAATTATATTAAAAAATAAAAAAAAAAATGTTTCAATTGTTTCAATCTTCAGAAAATGCACCAAAATTAAGTTTTGCAATAATTGTTCTTTTATATTTACTTATTCATGTGACAAAACTAACAGATTTAAAGCAATTTAATAATAAAAATTAAAAGAATTAATTAAGACATCATTTTTGTATCAATTCTTTTTATTTACAAATAAAATTTGTAAAATAACAATAATTATTCATTCATAGTGAATAATTTCGATAAAAATCATTTTGTCAATTTTTTTTACGTCTACAGCCACCCTCGCAGTTACATCCAAAAATATTACATTTTCCAATACCACAATAAAATCCTTTTACTTTTGTTCCATCCGCACAAGTATTAAGACAATGACCTAAACGAATCTTACAAACACTTTTTATTCTACAACATTCAGCATCACTGTGATTAGTAAATAACAAAAATACTACAATAAATAACATCAAGTTAATTTTCAACATTGTTGGTATTTTCACTCTATTTGCTATTATATTATTATAGATTGCAGTTATAAAAGTTTAAATTTTCAAAATGTTCTCCAAATGCAAACATTTCTATACTCTTTGACACTTTCTTATAATATGTATGATTTTGTTTCAGGTCACGGTTTTTATAACAACACGAGTACAGAGAAAAACAATAAATACCTTCTAATAATTGTCATATACATTCACGAGGATATTAAATTTTTTTTTTCTAATGTTTCAAACCAATATATTTTTGCAACTTTTTATTTACATTTTATTTAAAAAATTATTTTGTATATTAAAAAATTATCATAAGCGCTGTGACCTTCTCCAAAGTCAAAGTTTTAAAAATTCATCATTTCGCAGGTGGAATACATAAAAAATAGTTTTTAAAAAAATGATGATAAACGTTATGACCTCTACCAAAGTCAAAGCAAAATAAAATTTATTATAGTTTCACGAATCGCATCTTTTTATACGATTCACTATGACTTTTTTACTTGATAAAAGAATGATTAATTTTTAATTTATTTTCTATACAATTTTTTTTTTGTAATTTTAATTTTCATTTTCATTTTAATTCAAATTCTTAACGAGCAAGGTTTGAATTTGAAATTTTTGAATGTGTCTTAATTCTTGTGTAAAATCCTGTTGTGTAAAATCTCAAAAAAAAAAAAAAGATTAAAAATAGGAATTGTGCAAATATTTTTCTTCTTCTTATTACCTTCTTTAAGTAAAATTAGCAATTTTAAAAATAATAGAATTTAAAAATTTTCTACTTTAAATTTTTGTTGAAAACACTAAAAAAAATTCAATTTTGTGGAAATTACAAATAATTGCTGAAATTCAATTATTTTCAAAAATAAAATAAAATTCTTCTTATAAAATCTAACTATGTTCAAAATTTGAAAAAAAATTCTCGTAAAAATCCCAATTGTCTTTATAAATAACAAAATTCTTCTCCAAAGTTCAAATTATTTTCATAAATGTCAAAAAAAATTCTTGTCCTAATTTCAATTAATTTCAAAAAAATTTCTAATTTCAATTTTTTGTTAAAAAAAAATGTGATTCATAAAGAAAAATAATGGAAAATAAATAAATTTTCTATTTCTTAATCACAGTTGTTTAACAATTTTCTAATTTTCCTTAGAAGCAAAGAACAAAAATCTGCATAATTTCAATTTGACAAAACAAAATATTTAACAAAACTTTAGTCTTTTAATGAAAAAAAGTAACAGAAATTTCAATTTATTTCTATTTGTTATTACAATTTAAAATTAATTATAAAATAAAAATAATTATAAATTTATAACATAATAATATAAAAAATATACAATCTATCTAAAGTTAATAAAAAACGAAAGTATAAACAAAAATTTTCAGAAATTATTTAATTTTGAATATGTTTGAAATTAAAATCTTTGCGAAAATTTGAATTACTCATAATTTTAACTAACAATTCTGTAGAATTAATTTTTTTTTTTTAAATTTAATTGTTATTTTTAAATTATTTGAAGTTTTTATTTTCTAAAATACACAATATTGAAGAATTCCCAAATAATCGAAATTTCGTAAAATTGAATTTGTAAACAAATGGATTTGAAAATTCTTAAAGAACTTTTTCGAAAATTATTAAAAATAATTGATTTAATGAAGAATTTCGAGAAGAATTTTTAATTAAAAATTTTAGAAAATAATATTTGACTTAAAAATGATGAAAATAATTTTGGAGAAATTAATGTAACAATATTTTTACAAATAAAAAATAATGATTTTATCCCTCGGTCATATTTAATTAAATATTGAATTTGATGAAAATCGGTTTGAAAATATGTTGGATTTTTAGTTTAAAAATTGAAAAAGTGCATTAGACTGTCTGATTTTCTTGTGCAGTTATATGGAGCTCAGAAATTTTTGGCTAGAAGCCAACTTCTCTCGGACTTGTGTGTATGGCTTTAATATGTACTGTCCCTTCTTCCTCCCACCCTCTATCCCTTGCTATGAAATATCACAACCATTTACGAAGGGTTATACATTATATAGTCGAACAGAACTTCGGCGCGTGCTCATAAATTTTCGATTTCTGTCCTATCAACGTAGCAAAATTTCCTACACTTGTATCCACATATCGAAAGAGTTGAATAAATAACACCCCCTTCCCCTCCTTCTCCACCCTTCCTCGATTTTACATTATAAATTATTTAAACGATTTCTCTTGTTCAATTTTTAATGATATTAATCGTTTTTTTTTTCTTAGGGAAAAATATTGTGATTAATAAATCATATGTTTTTTTTATTCAAATGAATGTGTATAGTTAAAATTAATGTTTAATGAACTATTTATTTAGGCGCACGTACAGAGGGAAGGAATATTTGTCTCGCAGTCAAATGGGAATTTATTTATTGCTGTAAATAAATTTTTATTTAGTTTCTGGAAATTTTATTTCGTCTAAGTCAATTTTAATCGATTCAAATAAATTTTGTTTCATTTTAACAAATTTTAAACTCGTATTTACTGATTAATAATTAATAGTTAATAATATTATTAATCACTAAATAGGGTCCAGTTGGGGTAAATAGAAACAAGGGGTAAATCGGAACAGTAGTTATTTCAGTTAAATAAAAAATTTTTTAAATAAATACGGCCTTACATCTTGAAGCTTATATTACCCCCAATAAGTTCTAAGTATTTTCCTATTTTCCGTTTGTCAATTAGCAGCAGTATATACAAAAATATTTCCTATTGCACAAAAAATTGATAATCAAAGAAGACACCCTTTCACTTTCTTGACTCGCTTTTGGAAAAAAATTAACTAAAAATTCATATTAAAATTTATATTTATCTCTTATTAATACTACAACAAAAATCAACTTTGATTTTTTAATTTTGCAAACTTTAATTAAAAATATGAGACTGTTTCTACTTACCCCTAAAAACTGGAAATTCGGGGTAAATAGGAACAGCAGAAATTTCAATAATATTTCTTATAATGGAAAGAGAGAAAATTGTTTCTTTCAAACTACAACACTATTTTCAGCATTATATATGAGAATAAGAGAGAAAAGAAGAAAAAAATAAAGAAAAAAACCTTTATTTGCGAAATGTGTTTCATCTTTTGGCTTTAAAACTCGACTTTTTTTTAAAAAAAAGCGCAATTTTCTTCTTTTTTTTACGGCCATTTTTATTTTGAAAAACTGACATCGGATTCGTAATCAGCGACCTCAAAAACCCTCAAGTAGTCATTTTCATTAGCTAAGCCTGATTTAATTTTCGATTTTGTAATTTTGTTGTAAATCTTGCCATAAACATTGTTTTTTATGATTGTTTGAATTAAAAAATTGTGAATTCTTTATTGTAGGGGAACATAGTCTAGGTCGGCCACCTTTTTGACTTTTGTTTATAACTTTTTTTTAAAAATGAATTTGGACAATTGAAGTATATGGTTGGAAAGTCCTGTTTAATAGGAACATTTTTTCTGTACAAAGTAAATTGACAGGTTTAAAAATGAAAAAGTTATAAAGATTTAAAAAAAAAAAAATTTGTAGTCCAGGTTGGCCATTACAGTCAAGGTCGGCCATGTTTAAAATTCAAAGGGCATTAATCGTTAAAAAATAAAATAACATGTTTGGAGTTACGGAAAATTGATTCTTTATTGTTTACAGTTTGTAACTTAATGAAATAACAAAATAATAACAATAAACAATATAAAAAAATAAATATAAATAAAAAAAAGTTTTGCACTAAAATATTAATAAAATTAAATAAAAATATTAATAAGATGATCAATTATATTATGAGTTATACAGAATTGCAGTTTTTGCAAATGAAGTAGCTCGTCCTCAACTTTGCGAATTTTAAACACATAGTGGCCGACCTTGACAGTAAGTAACATTACCGAATTGTTGTAACCATAAAGAAATACGTTTCGGGATTCAATTTTTTACTTTGTTTTCCTTTCAACCATGAGTCCCACAAATTTTCTGCATACTTGCCTTGACGATTCAATTTGTTTTTTATCTTTTATTAATGGTTTTTCACATTATGCACAAAACTTTTTTTCAGCTTTTTTTGTACCGACGTCACAGAAAACACAATTTTCGATTTTCCGAAAATGTAATTGAACAAAAAGTTAGGTTTCACTAAGACAAGCTTCGACAAAAATGCGCGTAGGTGGCGCTAGTGAACTTGACAAAAAAACGCGAGTGGCCTACCTAGACAGTAAGCCAACCTTGACTACATTCCCCTACTATAAATTTTTTTCACAAAGTAGAATAAATTTGTGGGTGTTGGGTGTTTAGAAATCAAAAATATTTTTATTTTTGTCAAAGTTGTGAAGGTTTAAAGTCAAAAGTGGTTTTGATCGAAAACGCTGGGCGTTAAAGGGTTAAACTTACGTAATGCATTATTATTTATTAGTCTGAATTATTTTATGACTAACATCATTTTTATGTAATTCTTTGTATCTTTTAACATTTCCATACTTGAAATTGATTTTTTCTTAAATTTTGTAAGAAATAATCAACTGTTCCTATTTACCCCTAAATTTTAGCAAAGTTGAAAAATTTAGGGGTAAATAGAAACAGTTGATTATTACGATTTAATGATTCCCATATTTTTTAGTACTCCATAAAATTGTTCCACGGAAGTGAAATAATAACTCAACACACAAAAAAACCAAAAGTATTCGGATTTAAAAGAAAAAACTTATGTTATTGGTAAAACTTAGCAAATCTGTTCCTATTTACCCCAACTGACCCTATGAGTTTTATTTAAAAAAAAAAACTAATTTTCGATTAATTGACCAAAAAAAAGTCTTATTTCTATACTTTATCGTTCAAATATCGAACCACGTTTTATCCTTTTATAATTATTGTTTCAATTTTAAAATAATAATAATAATAATTGGTAAAGTGGTAATAATTTAAAATATAATTATTACGTAAAAAAGTACGTGAAAAAAGAGTACATAAAATTAATGTTACGTGTTAAAAGATAAAGAAGATTGTTAATATAAACATATTTTTAGTGCTGCTGCCGCCACTATCATCATTAATTGTTGAGTATCAATTTTCTTTGACTAAACACATTGAGGCACTAATCATCAGAAACGTTATCCCATCGTCTAACCGATTAATTGGCTGGTTCATATTTCATAAACTAATTGGAAGAACGTACCATATATATATTTTTTTTTTTTGCATTTTTTTTTTCTTCTTTTTTTTTGCCAAGTAATGAAACATTGTTTTCAATTTATTATTATTGGCGCATAAAGGCATCAATCTTTTAAAATATAAGGGCTTTAAAAGAATTTACTATCTATATTGTGTGTATATCTATATACATAGAATTCGAATTTATTGCAAGAGAACACGTGAAATTTACTTGTTAAAAGTAATTATAAATAATACCGTGATAAAAAAAGGCAAGATACGAAAAAAAAAAATTCTTAATTATATTCACGGTTAAATTACTCTCGAAATATTTATTAAGCTTCATTGCACTAAATAAAGTTTATTTATGGTGAGAAAATATTTCCGCCAATGCCAGAGAGAAATAAGAGGGAGAGAAAGAGAGAGAGAGAGAGAGAAATATATTTCTTTAATTATTATTTCTAAATTATTTATTATTTCCTTCATTTTTTTTAATTTAGTTTAATTGTTTAATTCAATTTTGTTTCTTATTTTATTTTTATCTAATAATTATTATCCTCATTATTGTTTCTATCAGACTTTACAAAAAGCTTTAAATACAATTATTTTTCAATAATAATTAACTATAATAATCTGATAATTCTTCGACTCAAAGAAATCAATTTCTTCATGTTTTATAATAACTAAAGATTACCGAGTGATAAAACCATTATTTTATATTATAAGAATATTGTAAATAATTTCACAAAAAAAAATTCAATTAAACTTTTTCAAAAAAATTAATTCTACAGAATTGTTAGTTAAAAGTATCAAAAATTCAGATTTTCAAAGATTTTAAAATTTAAACAGTTTTAAAATTCGATTTTTTCTAAAAATTCAAACTGTAATGCTTTTAATATTCAACTGTTATCTAAAATTTTAACTGAAATTAATTTTTATAATCAACATTTATTAGAATATTTTAAATAATTAAAATTATGGATTTTTATAAAACAATATAATATTACACTAAAATTATAAATCCAAACAAAATAACAGCACAATATTTATTACAATATTCTACAAGGATTTCAAATAATTTAAAAACAAAAATAAATAATTTATTGAATAATTCAATGTTTCTTAAAATTAAATTCTCATAACGAATTTTATCAATAAATTGTAAACTGTAATTCCTCCAAAATTTAATCATATTATTATTCACTTTTCGAGGAATTTATTTAAAATTGTATTAAAAATAATTGAAATACTGCGATGAGTTTTATTAAATTTATGAAAATAATTAAATTCTTGCAACGAATTTTAATAAAGCTTTTCATAACAATTGAATTATGAATTAACAATTAAAATAGTATTATTAACAAATTTTTAAATAATTAAATTCCTTTGACGAATTTTAATAAAATTTTTAAGAATAATTACAATTTTCGAGGAATTTGATTAAAATTGTATTAACCCGTTGCCTGTTTCCGACCCACGGGTGAGTCGTGAAAAAGTATGGCCATAACTGTTTCCGACCCACCCGTGGGTCGTGTTCACTATCACTCAAAATAAATATAATTTGTATATAAATTGATAGATATTTTTCTTTATATCAAAATTATAAGAAATTATAAGGGTCATTAATGATATTTTAGAAAATAATTGAATAATTAG
The DNA here is from genome assembly GCF_015476425.1 of Leptopilina heterotoma. NCBI lineage: Eukaryota > Metazoa > Arthropoda > Insecta > Hymenoptera > Figitidae > Leptopilina > Leptopilina heterotoma. Next base: position 336,940 of record NW_025110825.1, on the reverse strand, counting down.
TTATAATTTAAATATATTATACTACAGTAGAACCTCGGTTATCCGAGCCTCGATTATCCGAGATTCCGGATTATCCGAGGCACAAAACATGCTCTGATAATGCGGAATAACTCGGATAAAACGGATCGAGCGACTAAATTTGGAAAATAAATTTTACAAAACCACTATTTGTGATCATTGCATTTAAAATTTCGTCCATTTTTGTCATTTAATATTATTCTAACACTTTAAACACATGAAAAATAATTTAAAATTTTGAAATTTTCATTGGTTCCGTGTTATCCGAGTTTTCGATTATCCGAGGTACCTCTTCCCCACATTACCTCGGATAATCGAGGTTCTACTGTATTTGAAAAAGTATCAGATTCCGCTGGGCAGTTTGGGACAATCATGTTGCATTTTCCTCAAACAGTTAAGGGGTTAAAACAGGGTTTTTTTGTCATCAAATTTAAATTTATTTGATTTCAAACATAAATAAATCTACAAATGGCTTCAAAATTTTTTTAAAATAATTTTTTTTAATAATTTTAATTAAAAATTTGTAAAGTAATTGAATTCCTGAGAAAAATTTTATTATTTATAAAAATAATTGAATGTTCGCAAAGAATTTTATAAAAAAAATTTGGCAATTAATTAAAAAGTTTTATCAACAAATTCTTTAATAATTAAATTCTTTTGAAAAAATGTAATAAAATAATAGATATTAAAAATCATTTAATTCAGAAAACATTTTGAAAATAATTGAAAATTTCCCAAGAATTTTATTAAAATTTTTGAAAATAATTGAATTGTGGAGAACAATTTAATTATTAAAAAGATAATTGAAATTTTGAGGAGAATTTAAAAAAAATTTCAAATATAATTGAATTTCTGAGAAGAATTTTATTACCTTTGAAAATAATTGAATTGTTTTTTTAGAATTTTATGGAAATTTATGAAAATAATTAAATTCTTGTGAAGAATATTTTTAAAAAATAATATTCAAAAGAATTTAGTAAATCTGAAGAATTTTGCTATTTATGGAAATAATTGAATTCTTGAGAAGAATTTTTTTACAGCTTCTAGAAATAATTGAATGCTTTCGACGAATTTTTATAAAATTTTTAAGAGTAATTACACTATTCAAGGAATTTGATTAAAATTTTATTAAACATAATTGAAATCATACAATGAGTTTTACTATTTATGAAAATAATTGAATACATTGCGAAGAAATTTTTCAAAATAAAATTATAATTACAGTGACAAACTTGCATTGATTATTTTCGAAAAATTTAAATAAAATTCTTTAAAAGAATATAATTATTTTTAATAGAATGTAAAGAATTTTGCGAAAATCCAATTTTAATAAAAAAATTTAAGTGTGTATCTTTTTTTAAATCAAGTAATAAAAATTTTAATTATTAATCTTCGCACTAAGAAACATGAATACATTATAATGTGACTCTTGATAAAATTCAATTATTTATCAATTATTAAATTAAAATACTTTGAAAATTCGATTTGTTAAAAAGTTTTTAATAAAGTTCTTTAACAAATTTAATTATTTTATTTATTTTCAGTTGAATTTCACAAAATTTCTATTAATTCGATAAATTATTTTAAAATTTATTTACATACTATATTTGAATCAGTAACTAATTTTTTACTATCAAATTAATTATTTTTAACTAATTAGTAGACACCCTGATAAAAAAATAATTTAAATTCTTCTATGACTTTTATTTATTTATGAAAATAATTGAATTCCTAAAAAGAATTTTATTATTTATGAAAATAATTGAATCTCTGTAAAAAAATTTATTTTTTAAGAAAATAATGGAATTATTGCGAAGAAATTTCTAAAAAAATTTTCTAAATAATTGAATTCATGTGGAATTTTGATTATTTATGAAAATAATTAAATGTTTGCGTAGAACTTTATCAATTTTTTTTAAAATAATTGAATTTTTTTTAAAAAAAAGTAATAAAATAGTAGATAAACCATTTAATTGAGAAAAATTTTTTGAAAATAATTGAATTCCGAAGAAGAATTTTATTATTTTATTTTAACAAAAAAGACAAGAAAATTCAGAATTTTCTTATGAATTCTAAAAATTTTTTTTTTTCATTTCGAGAAAAAAATTTGCAGCTTTGAAATTTTTTTCCTAGACTATAACAAAAAAAAAGGAATAAATTAAATTTGAATTTCGCGCAATTATATTTCGTTTTCGACCACAAGCCAACAGATGGCGAGAAAGTTCATTGCTCCTAAACGAGATGATTGTGTGGTGGGGATTATAAGAATCAATGTCTCAACGATTATTATAATAAAAAATATATTTTTAATTTAGTTGTTATAATTATACTATATTTTTTAAACATTTATAACAATTACAATATTCAATTATAATTTAATATTAATTCACAATTTTTCTAAAGATATTAACTTGAGAAAAAAATGGAATCAAAATTGTTGCGATTCAACGTTTTAATACTTTATTTTTTTAAATTCAATATCTTTGGAAAAAATTTTAATTTTTAAAAAATGAATCTTGTAAATAACTTGATTCTCGAAGGGAGTGAGGGAGGGTGGGGGGAGGGGGATAAGTGATAAATAAAATAATATATTGAATTGAAGAAAGAGCTCCCTCCCCCATGAAGAGAGGGACACTCAATTATTCTATACATTATTTTCCATATTTTTCCAAGAGACAAGAGACAGAAAATGAAATTGAGACGTATGGGGGACTGTAAAGTTTGAATCGGAAGTCGAATGCATGGTTCGAGGATTGTCTATATAGATTTATATGTATATATATATGTATATAGAGAATGAGGATGAAAGGAGAAAGATATAGCCATAGGAAGAGAAAGAGTGTGGAAAGGGTTGGTTTCGAAAGGAGGGGGGGGCAAGGGGGTGAGAGAAAGAGAGGCGAGACGACAGGGGTACACACCAGCCGAGTAGACTGTGGAACGAATCAATAATTTCAGGACTCGACGAGGCGATCGTGACGAAACAAAACCATTTGAGTTACTTCATATCTCAACAAGACATTCCACGCAAATTATTATAATTATTACAATTTCCAATTACAATTATTATAATTATTTTAAACAAATTTTTGAAAATTTATTTCCCTGTTCTTTCTTCACTATTGCTTTGTTGCTAATTTACTCTATTAATTTTTATTTATTATTATTTTTTCGTAATTATATTCTTTTTATTTCTTCGTAATTATATTATTTTTATTTCAACTTAATTATATTATTTTATTCAACTACTATTAATTATTTTACTATTATTATATTTTTTTATCAGGACTAAATGATTGATATTTGTCAATAATAAATTAGCATAGTTTTTCTGCGGATATCAAATTGATAAAAAAAAAAAAACGAATCAAAAGTGTTGCGAAGCAAACTTCGCAACACTTTTGATTCGTTTTTTGTCTCAATTTGATATCCGCAGAAAAAATGTGTAGTTAGAAGTAATTATTAACTTCGTTGTATGCAAATATTTGCAGAAAAAGAATAAGGTAATACTAAGTGTGCGTTGGCTGAGCGGTTAGAGCTTCCGACTCATAAACAAAAATCCAGGGTTCGATACCAACTGAAGGGGAGATTTTTCAAAAGTTGGAAATAATAATAGCAAATTTAATAAATTATCAAACAACTATTTTTATAATTAAAAATAATATTAACAGTAATGAAATTTTATTATTTCATATTAAGTATGAAAAACAATATTGATAGTAAAAAATAAAAAAATATTCGAATAACGAAGTAAAATAGTATCAATTTAAGAAAAATAAGATGCAGAGATTTTTTTTTCAACAGCCGACATGTGTGCTTAACAAAGTTGTAAGTAAACTCATATCCTGAAGTAATAATGCTTGCAGCATCCCACTCGATTGTCCCTGGAGCTCATCACTGAGTGCAAACAACGCTTCTAAATAGCAACGGTGGTTTTGCTTTGAGGCCACATTTAATGCCAGAAAAGCAAGCCACTCTTGCTTCTTTGCCATTCTTTTATATTGCTCTCCCTCCTTCTCTCTTTTTTTTCTCTTTCTGTTTAATTCTCCTTCCAATTTCTCGATCCCATTCTCCTTCGATGCATTGATCAGCAATGTCGATGAAATAATTTACTTTCGCCGATTCATTACATCCAACTCCATTATTACCAGGTCTTTTAATCAATTGTCGAATGTTGAAAAGCATTAAATCTGCATGAGAGTCTACATTCGAAAACTTCAAAATTAATCACGTTCCTAATGTTAATTTATCTACACAACATTGCTCGAGAGCCAAATTCCTTAAATCAAACTATCAAAGACGAGACAACCTCTCATTAAAAATTTTCTTTGCCATTTTTTCCAATATTCTTATTTTCTTCTAATAATTTCTCCTTTTCGATTTTTGTTTATCAGTAATAGAGAGAAGAAAGAATTTCTAGAGAAGAAATTCTTTTCGTTTCGACATAAATAAAAGATTAAATACGCATACTTTTTTAATCAGAATCTAAAGGTTTTTGTATTTCGTAAAAAAAAATTAATTACATCGATAAACTATCAAAAAATCTAATCTCTCTTATCAGGTGTAATAAAAAATGTTTTGCGAAATATTATTGTTAAAAAAGTTATTTCGTAATTTTCAATATAAATAGTAATTCTTTTAAGATTACGTGGAAAGTGTACAATTTTCTTGCTAATTAATACGGCATACCTGATTCAACAAACAATGCGTCAATTAAATCAAGTAATTAAGCGGATGTTACTATGGCTCTTTAATTACACCTTGTGTGCCCAATCGTCTATATATATAAAGAGAGAGAGAGAGAGACCACCCGAGTGTTTATGTGATGTAAATGTACACATATAATATACACCTGATTTGAGAATTCAGTTCTCATCCTGTTTCCACGATGCAAGCACTATATAAGTAATTAGGAACTCGTTTGTCGGTAAACTGTTCAGCAAGATATCGCTTAACACTCACGAATCACCAAACAACCCTTTCGTCAACAAATCCCGACAATCGAGCGACTACAATCCAAACTGAAATTTCACCATTTTCTTACACAAATTTGTACCGAATCAAACTCAAAGTGGCGAAAAAGTTTTTTGGTATTTTAATTATTTATTATTAAACACGAAGAAAAACAAATTTTTCTTAATTTAAAGAAATTTATAAATTTCTAAATAAATTCAGTTTCTAAGACTCGTCTTCTTTCATTAAAAATTTTATCTTTCAAAGAAAAACAGGGTTTTTTTCTGATTCGAAGAAAATTTCTCTCGATCAAGCAAATTTTCTTTGAAATTAAGAAATTTGTTCTTTAAATCAACTCTCCAAATTTAAATCAGTGAAAAATAGAATTTAAAAATTTTCTAATTTAAATTTTTGTTGAAAAATATAAAAAAAAAATTCAATTTTAAAGAAATTACAAATAATTGCAGAAATTCAATTATTTTCAAAAGAAATAAAATTATTCTTCTTTTAAAATTCAATTATGTTCAAAATTTGAAAAAAAAAATTCTCGTAAAAATCCCAATTATCTTTATCAATAACAAAAATTCTTCTCTAAAGTTCAATTATTTTCATAAATGTCAAAAAAATTCTTGTCCTAATTTCAATTATTTTCAAAAATAAAATGCATTTTTCTAATTTCAATGATTTTCAATATCTACTATTTTAATATAATTTCCCAAAACAAATTCAATTATTTAAAAAAAAATTTTAATAAAATTGTATATAGACAATTAATTATTTTCATAAATAATAAAAATTTCACAAAAATTCAATTATTTTCATAAATAATAAAATTTTTATAAGTAAATTAAATTATTATTTTCATAAAAAATAATTTAAAATTCTAGAAAATAATAATTGAATTAAAATGATGAAAATAATTTTGATGAAGTTGCAGTAACAATATTTTTATAATATAAAATAATGATTTTATTTCTTGATCATGTTTTCTAACAATACTTTTATAAGTTGTTAAATTTAAAAAAGGTTTGAATTTAAAATTTTTGAATGTCTTAATTTCTGTGGAAAATCCTGTTCCAAAAATAAGATTAAAAATAGAAATTGTGCAAATATTTTTCTTCTTTTTTTAAAACAAACTAATAATTTTGTTATGAAAATTGTGATTCATAAAGAAAAATAATGCAAAATAAATAAATTTTCTATTTCTTAATCACAGTTGTTTAACAATTTTTTAATTTTTCTTAGAAGTAAAGAACAAAAATCTGCATAATTTCAATTTGACAAAAAATAATATTTAACAAAATTTTAGTCTTTTAATGAAAAGAAGTAAAAAAAATTCTGATGATTTCTATTTGTCATTACAATTTTGAATTAATTATAAAATAAAACATATAATAATAAAATAATATAATATACAATCTATCTAAGGATAACAAAAAACAAAAGTATAAATTTTTTAATATATATTTAATTAATTATTAAAAAATAGTGGATTTATAGACGAATTTTATTCAAAAACACTAAAAAAAATTGAATTTAGGAAAAATTATAGATGATTGCATAAATTCAATTATTTTCAAAAGAAATTAAATTCTTTTTCAAAATTCAATTATTTCAAAAATTTTAATAAAATTTTTGTCAAAATTTCAATTATTTTTCTCAATTTCATATAAATTCTATTATTTACAAATTTTTTATAAATTTCTTCGCAATAATTGAATTATTTTCAATAAATAATAAAATTTTTTACAAGGATTGAATTATTTTCATAAATAATAAAATTCTTTTTATGAATTCAATTATTTTCATAAATAAAACTCATCGCAGAATTTCAATAATTTTTAATACAATTTTAATCGAATTCCTCGAAAAATGTAATTGTTCTTAACAATTTTATTAAAAAATCGTCAAAAGAAAATTAAATAAAATAAATAAATAAATTTAAATAAAATTAAATTAACATGTTTTGATAAAATTCTTTATGAGAATTTAATTTAAAAAAATGTTTAATTAATCAATAAATTATTTATTTTTGCATTTAAATAATTGAATTCTCGTAGAATTTTTAAATAAGAATTGATTTAAAAATTAATTTCATTTTCAATTTTAGATTTGAATATTCATTACTCAAATTATTCAAATTATATTTGAATATTAAAAATAAAATATTCATTACAGCATGAATTTTAAGAAATAATTGAATTTTGAGAAGGTCTCAAATTAAAATTAATTTGAACGTTTTGAAGAATTTTAATTCTTGTGGGAAAATAATAATGATTAAATATTTTTTTTTTAGAAAAAAAGTTATTATATTCATGTTTTCGAATAATTTTACAATCGTTTTTAACAAATAGAAATTTTGTAAATATTTTTTCCAAAATAAATTTAAAATTTCTTAAACAAAATTTGATTTATAACATTTTCTTTTTACTTAAAACTTGTACTTTGTTTATGAATTGTAATTCAGAAGCAGAAAATGTAAAAAATATTTTCTACTTTCTAGTTTTAATTTTTCAACAATTTTTAAATTTTTTTTTTAGAAAAAAGGAAAAAATAGCTGCATAATTTCGATTTGTCAAACAATTAAGTTTTTCATAAAAAGGATAATATTTTGCAGGATTTACATTTGCTTATTACCTAAAACTTTTGTTACAAAATGCTAATTTTTTTTATAAACAAAGAAATAATGAATAATACCATTAATAATTGTTTTAGGTTGATAAAAATATTTTTGAATTATATTTGTAAAATAAAGATAGTATTATTAAATTAAAAATAGTAAAAAAATAAAGAAGTAGGTATAATATTATCTATGGACAGAATACGACGATTATTATAGTTAATAATAAATTAATTAAAAATTTTTAGAAACTAAACATTTCGAAAATATTGTCAAAATTCATGAAATAAGGGAAAAAGGTGGAAATTAACGAATCGGGTATAAAAAATGCAAATCGATTTTAAAAAAATGAGAAAAGATGAGAAGAAGACAGTCTTTGATTTCTGCTTTCAATATTAAATATCAAACTATTCTAAATTCATAAACTTGAAAACAAATAATTATAAATTTTCCCCCGATTCGACGAAGAAAAGAAAGAATGCGAATTTCCAATATACAATTTCCATTATAAACTTTATAACAAAATTTCATTTTAAATTGCTCCTATACCAAAAGAAAATATGTTATCCTTCCTCTACAACTTTTCTTTTCTTTCTCTCTCTCTCTCTCCTTTTTCTCTTCTTCTTCTTCCCTCCCCCACCTGATTTGTGTTGGACAATCAAAAAGAATTTCTTCCTTTTAAAATGTTCCTTTTCTCTCCAATAAAAAGGGGAACTTTTATATTCAGAGTCTAATTTGAAGTTTTAAAAAACTCCCCGAGTTTAAAAACTTCCTTTTCAGCTTCGTGAAATGTGCAAGAAACTATATTGAATGTTAAATTTTTAAAGAAGCAAAGTTATAAAAGCTTGAACAAGAAAAGTTATCGATCTGTTATATTCCGTTTGGTAATAAGAAAAAAAAAAAGAAAGACAAAAAAAAGATAAAAATAAGAAAAATCCGCAACACATTCACCCGCGTCTCTTGATTGTTCTTTTCTTTATATACATATATATCTAAAAGGTTTCCGAGGATAATAGCAATCGAAGCAGAATAGCAGGCAAATAAAAACAAGTGAATTCGCCCTTGAGGCAAAATAACGATAATCGAGTTACGAGGTTTTTTTTAAAAACATTCTTTTAGAGTCATACGAAAAAAAAATTCAAAAAAAGAAAAGAAAAAGAAAGCATTGTATTATATTTGTAAACCATACAAGTATTAACAAATGCGCGTCAAGTGTTAATTTTCAAAATAGAATTAGAAGATAATAAAGAGATGAAAAAAATTGAAATAAATTGCCTTTCTCTTGTTTTCAATTTTTCTTTTTCAGAAATAAAATCAGATTCATCAGGTCACTTTCTCGTCTTTCACTTCTCATACAGCATTTTATAAGAGTTTCGTTGAACAATTGCTTGTACGGTGCTGTATAACATGTCACTAATACTTTTCTAATAAATTGCCATTCGTTTCGGAAAAAAATCCTATTTTTTTAATTAGGTTACGAAAGTGTTTTATTTTCTAAGATTTGTATCTCTTCCGCCTTGATAAGTATTAATGTAGATTTACAAGAATTATTAAAGTATTCATAATAATTATGAATTTATTTATAATAATTATTAATCTATTCATAACAATTATTAATTTATTCATAACAATTATTAATTATTTTATAATTATTATTTAATTTAGTTTTAGTTTTTAATTTAGTTTTTTACTCTAAAGTTTGACAAAAATAGCCTTTTTCCCATTTTTGGCCCGTGTTTTGGAAAAAGATGAAAATTTCTGGCGTTTCCGACGAATTAAACTAAATTTACACTATAAAGATTCTAATATTCAATTATTATCCAAAAATTTTTAATAAAAAATTCAATTTTTAATAATTTTGTATTAGAAAGTTCTACAAGAATTTAATTATTTAAATAGAAAAGTAAATAATTTATTGAATAATTAAATTCTTATGAAGAAACCTTATCAAACTATTTTAAAATAATTGAATTGTTACAAAGAATTTCATAAAGATTTTTGAAAATAATTAAAGAAATTTAATTAAACATGTATTGAAAATAATTATTAAACTCGAATAAATAAATTAAATGCATTTTATATTTAAGTAATTGAATTCTCTCGAAGAATTTTTTCAAAATTTTTACACATGATTGATTCTCAACAGGAATTCATTTAAAATTATATTAAAAATAATTGAAATTCAACGATGATTTTTATTATTTATAAAAATAATTTAATTCTAGCCAAGAATTTTATTAAAATTTAAAAAAAAATTTTGTCTTTTTTAATTTAAATTTTATTAAAATTTTTAAAAATAATTGAATTTCTGAGAAGAAATTTGTAAAGGTCTTTTGAAATAATTGATTTTTTCAAAAAATGTTATAAAAATTGTGATTTAAATAATTGAATTTCTGTGAAACTATTATTATATTTATGGAAATAATTGAATAATAATTTATAAATTATTGAATTCGTTTGAAATTTTTTTTTTTAATAGTATAATATATTGAAAATAATCCTTGGAAGAATTTTATTATTTTTAAAAACAATTGAAGTTTTATGAAGAACTTTATTAATTTTTTTTGAAATAATTGAATTCTTGAGAAGAATTTTAATAAAATTTTCAAAAATAATTGCAAGTTTTTCGAGGAATTACTTGAAAATTGAATTAAAAATAATTCTATTCTAAAAATTAATGAAATCCTGCGATGAATTTTTTATTTATGTAAATAATTGAATTCTTGTGAAGAATTTTATAAAAATTTTCAAAAATAATTGAATTCTTGCGAAGAACTTTATTAAAATTTTTTAAAATAATTGAATTCTTGTGAAGAAATTAATAAAAATATTTTTAAATAATTGAATTTTTTCAAAAATTTTATGAAAATTGTGTTTTAAATAATTGAATTCCTGTGAAAATTTTATTATTTATGAAAATAATTGAATGTTTGCAATGAATTTTATAAAAAAAATTTTAATTTTATTAAAAATAATTGAAATTCTACGAAAAGTTATTATTTAAGAAAAGAATTAAATTGATGAGAACAATTTTATTAATTAGAAAAATAATTTAATTCCTAAAAAGAATTTTATTAAAATTTTCAAAAGTAATTGAATTTTTGCAAAGAACTTTATCAAACTCTTTTCAAATAATTGAATTCTTGCGAAGAATTTTCTAAAAATATTTTTAAATAATTGAATTTTTTCATAAATTTTATGGAAATTGTGTTTTAAATAATTGAATGCTTGCAAAGAATTTTATAAAAAAAAGTTTAAATTTCACTAAAAATAATTGAAATCCTACGAAGAGTTTTATTATTATTTAAGAAAAGATTTGAATTGCTCAGAAGAATTTTATTATTTATAAAAATAATTGAATTCCTGAAAAGAATTTTATAAAAATTTTCAAAAATAATTGAATTCTTGCGAAGAACTTTAATAGAAAATAGAATTTATTTAAATATATGAATTCTTGCGAAGAATTTTATAAAAATATTTTTAAAAAATTGAATTTTTTCGAAAAATTTTATGAAAATGGTGTTATAAATAATTGAATTCCTGTGAAAATTTTATTATTTATGAAAATAATTGAATGCTTGCAAAGAATTTTATAAAAAATTCTTTTAAATAATAGAATTTTTTTGGGAAGATTTTTATTAAAATAGTAGATATTAAAAATAATTGAATTTCGAAAATGTTGTAAAAATAATTGAATCGTTTGAAGGAATTTTCAAAAATAATTGAATTATTTCTAAGAATTTAATTACAATTTTTGAGAATATTTTTTTTTTATTCCAACTTTTTGCAAATGTAAAATAGTGCAAATTCTTAAACATAGAAAAAAAGCTATTAGTGTCACAAATTTAAAAAATGGTATCAAAATATTAGTAAATCGTGAGAAAATGTACTAAATTGTAGGTTTTAAATAAATAAAAGTAGTAAATATAATAGTAAATGAGTACAAAACCTGAAAAGATGAAAAATACATTTTTGTAAAATTTGACGATTTTTAAAATCCAAAACCAGGAAAATTTATTTCTAAATTCACAAGTGAGAGGGCGAAGAAAAACAATAGATTCAGATCTAAATTCGTAAGTGAAAAATTTGTGTAAATTTAATTAATTTTAATTTTTTTAAAATTTTTTTTAATTTACATTTTTCACTTACGAATTTAGATCTGAATCTTTCGTTTTTTTTTCAAATTTTACATTCAATTTGAATTTGTTTCTAATTTATTTTCGTTTTTCAATTAATTAATTTCAATTAATTAATTTCGACAAAAATGTTTAAAACCAACAAACGAATATTAAAAAATTACAAAAATATAAAAATTCCTTCTTATAAAAACAAAATGCACACAAGCAATTTTTTTTTCTCCCTATAATTTGTACGATAAAATTTGTTAAAATTGAAAAATCTATATGCATATATTATAAAGAGAGCCCGAGAGGAGGAAATGAGCGAAACGTGTCGAATGAATTCGATTTGGTTTTTGAATTTAATCGTTGAAATTAATTCAAACTGCTCGTTTTGCAATTGATGTTTCCTCTATATAATCGATTGTATCACTGGCATTGGAATTACAAATACAGTCAATCACACAAACACACACGCAATAAAATCACCAATCAACTATATATATACAGACTAAAATTTTACATCTCTCACTCGCTAGTTATTACATGCAGGTGTGATAAGGGTAAAACATATAAATATACGACACCAAAAAATCCCCTCTGGCAATATTAGCAAAAACTATATAATTTATAATATTGTTAATGGTATTTTAAGTGAAGATATAAGTGAAAGACTTCCATAAATTAAAAAAACACATTTCATTTCTAGACCATCATTTATGATTCACATACTGATTTTCGCTCACAGTGATTTTTTTAATAAACAAAAAAAGGTTTCTAACTTTTTTTTTTCACCTATATAATTAGAAACCATTTCGCTTTGACTTTTATTATTGTGAAATTTCCGTTTGATTTAGCATTTCGACGTTAAATTTATTGCCCAATAAAAGATTTACTCAAACAAAAATATAGAATATCATATAGAAAAATTATTATATGAACGTTAAAGCTCTCATTTTTTTTATCGACATCTAGTAAAAATTTCTCATTTTCGAAATGACTATTTAAAATTTAGTAAGAAAATTTATTTTTCCCCTGTTCAATATAAAAACTATACTTTGCTTTATTTTATTGCCGAAACGTGTTAATAATCGGTTCTGCCTCTATTTTTTTATAATTTTTATTACTTTTTAAATTTATTTTCAATCTTTTTTCATCTGTTTATTTTTAAGTTATTTATTACTTTTAATTTAGAATTTAATTTAGTATTTTCAATTAGTATTTTCAATTAGTATTTTCAATTAGAATTTTTAATTAGTATTTTCAATTAGTATTTTCACATACAATTTTAAATTTATTTATTTTTAATCTATTTATTTTTACTTTATTTATTTATAGTAAAAAGAGGTTTATTTATTTAAAAAAAATTTTTTATATTATATTTAAAATAAAACTCTTTTTAATTGTAAAGAATTAAAATAATTTTTTTTTAATTACAAAATTTGTAAGTATTATAAATTATAAATTAATTATACATTTTAAAAATAATAGAAAAAAAGATTCGTCCATTCGAGCGTTCACGACTTTAGGAAAAAAATATTGAGAGGAAATTTTTTTCAATGAGCGATTGTTTATAAATACCGGAGACTTGAAATGAAAATTATTCAAAATGAGTTTATTTTAAGCGAAAACCTGTTCTGCAGGCAGTGTTATTATTTATCAAAGCAAGAACAAGCTTTTTAAGTATAAACAATATTTTCCCTTCTCCAATATAATACAATTAAGAGTTAATTAAAAGATTTAATGAAGATTCAAATTTGAAATTCAATTACTAAAATAGATTTACAATATTAATCCCCATCTACCTGGTGTGCGGTTTTTCTTAAACTATATCACAATATTATGCCTTGCTCCATAAAAGCAATTCACTCAGAAAAAAATTTTTTAAAAAGAAAAATAGTAAAAATAAAATGAAATAAATATTTATTTGTATTAAACTATTAAGTATTCTTTTTTGTAATAAATAATTTTTTTGTGACAATTAATTTTTATTTCAGCCAATTAAATGTTATTTCCTACAAAATATCACAATTATTGGTTTAAACAAAAATTTATTGGGTTTAAATAAAAATTATCTGATTCAACTATATTATTTATTTGACTCAAATATATTTGAGTAAATTCATTTTCATATTCAATAAATAAGTAAGTAAATAAATATATTTGTGTTGAATAAATTTACATATTTGTCTTATTTTATTTCGTACAAACTAATTTTTTTGAGCGGAAATAAAAATTTCATTCGAGCTAGATAAAACTTTTTTAGCACAAATACATTTTTTTTTAATGGAATTTAAACTTTTTTTGAACCGAATAAAATTTATTTGAACCTGATGAAATTTATTTGTATCAAATAAAATTTTTTTAAATCAGATAAAATTTATTTAACACAAATACATTTTTATTTTTTGGTGTAAAAAAAATTTTTATTGAGCTAAATAAATGTTATTTGCCACAAATATAGATTTTTTTGTCAGGAATAAAACCTTCATTGAACCGAATAAAATTTATTTGAACCAGACGAAATTTATTTGTATCAAATAAAATTTTTTTAAATCAGATAAAATTTATTTGACACAAATACATTTTTTTTTGGTGGAAAAAATTTTTTTTTTCAGCTAAATAAAAGTTATTTGCCACAAATATAAATTTTTTTTGTCAGGAATAGAACTTTTTTTGAACCAAATAAAAATTCATTTGCTACAAATATAAATTTTTGGGGGGAATAAAATTTTCTTTGAATCAAATAAAATTCATTTGTCACAAATATATTTTTTTTGACGGAAATTAAATTTATTTGAACCAGATAAAATTTATTTGAAACAAAGAAAATTTATATTTGAATTAGATAAAATTTACTTGGTACGAAGAATTTTTTTTCGGTCGGCAAGCCTCGGACTGAATTTACAAATAAAAAATAGTATCAAAAAAGTCATAAAATGTTCATAATAATTTCAAATAGTAGCAAATTATTTATTTTCAAATAATGAAAATTTATTGTGTTTAAAATTTTAAATAAAAAGCGTTATGAATGTGTACTAAAAACACAATTTAAATTATTCTCGCAATAACATTTTTTGCATTTTATTAATTGTAAAAAAAGTTTTCAAGGGATAAAATGAATTTCTCCACTTGAGAACGCCAGGATCATCACCAGGTGGCAGAAAAAATTCCAAGAAAGTACTAAACTGCCACCTGGCGGTAACCTTGGCGTTCTCAGGTGGAGAATTGCATCTCCATATTGAATCTCAAATATTCGACAATATTCGTAATTCTATAATAATTTATAATCAAATTTACAGAGTGTGACAATTGATACAAACCGATTTCAATTTTAAATTTACTTTTTTTTTCGATATTTACATTCTCTTTTAATTTCTTAGAGTTTTAGAACTAATTTCTTCAGTATAAAATTGATATCTAAAATCTCGTTTTAAGAAATTAATTAGTGATTTTTCTAACAAAGTAAAAGTAACTTATTTACAAAAATAGTAATTCAAACAAAAATTAAAGAAAACTTAATAGATTCAAGTTAATTTTTTTTCTGCGTAAAATTTGTAACTTTCATGATTCGCAAAAGCACATATCAGTTTGGGTCTACTTGGCTGGAAATCCGTAGTGACAATATATCCGGAAATTGTGGGTATATATATATGAAAACGAACGGAGAACGCGGAATCTCTATAGCAAAGGGAAAATCGTATTTGAGGTCTGAGAGATCAACAAGTGCGGACTGAGTGTAGGCGGCCTAATCGTAGCTATAGATTGAAGAGTCCGCAACTTGTGGTTTCTACACCCTCGCTCTTAAAACTTAAAACACAGAATCCGCAGTGTTGCGCGTTTTAGTCAACAATTGTGGCCACAAGGATTCAAGTTCTCCTGATTCTCTCTTTCTCTCTTTTTTTCTCTCTTTCTCTTTGTTTCTCCCTCTTTCTTTCTTTTTCTCTCTATTTCTTTCTCTTTCTCTCTATTTTTTCTCTATTTCTTTCTCTCTATTTTTCTCTATTTTTTCTCCTCTCTCTCTCTTTCTCCCCCTTTTCTGTCTCTATTTCTCCTTCTTCCCCCCCCCCCCTCTTCAGCGCGCGAGCTTCTTAATCTGATTCCATTAAAGTGGACCTCGCGAAAAAATGGAATAGCGAGTATAGGTGAGACAGGAGCACAAACGAAGCAAGACAAAGAGATAGAATCTGATAAATGACGTTGGCTTACCACGCGGTCTGCTCCAAAAAGAAGAGGAACTTTGCCGCCGTGGTCGAGACTCGATTCCCCATGCAAATATAATACCCCTTTCCCCCCCACCTGCATTCTGAAGCACCCCCTTCACCCTTTTTTTAGAAAAAAAAACTCTTTAAAATTTCAGACAATCGATAATTTTTTTTCCCCCAACTCGTCACTTTTACGATATAATTCATTTTTACTTCGACAACTAATTTTCTCTTTTTTTTTAATTAATTTCCATTTTTTTTCGTCTTATTCGTGAATATAATTATCCCACTAAATTTAAATTAGTAGAAAACTGTTAATTAATAAACTGATAAATTTTAATGGATAGGTATTTATATTCAGTAGATTGCGTGTATTATTATTTATTTATAAATAAATATTTTTAAATTTATTTATGTATAATTAAACATTTCTAAATATGTTTATTTGTCATTAAACATTTTTAAATTCATTTATTTATAATTAAACATTTTTAAATTTGTTTATTTATAATTAAACATTTTTAATTTTATTTATGTATATTTAAATATGTTTAAATTGATTTACTCAGTATTGAACAAAAAAAATTGTAAAATCATAAAGTATTATTTACTCAAGATTGTTTAATCTTTATTTAACTTTTCCATGTTTAAAATTTAAATAACTAATAACGTTCGCCAGATACATATTTGACTAATCCGAATTTTCCCGCTACAAACTTTTCAATCCTGTTTAAGGACTCGAAATTTTGCTTTCTTATAAACTAAACCAAGAAACTCCAAAGTATGTATATTAAGCGAAATAAAAGTGGAGAAAAGAGGAAGAAAAAAGACAAATGAAAGAAAAAAAGATAAACAAATAAAAAGAAGAAGAAAAAGGTTAAAAAAAGAAGAAAAATACAGAAAAAAGAAGAAAAAAAGACAAAAAGTAAAAAAAAATAGAAAAAGGAAGGAAAAAGACAAAAAATCAAGAAAAACACAAAAAAAGAAAATGAAGAAAAATACAGAAAAGGAGAAGATAAAAAAGAGAAAAAATATAAATAAGCCAAAAAAAGACAAGCAAAAAATAAAAGGAAGAAAAAGAATAAAAAGAGAGAAGAGACATAAAAGGAAAAAGACAAAAAAGAATAAAAAGACATAAAAGAAAAAAAACTACAAAAAAAAGAAGATAAATAAAAGAAAAAATAATACAAAAAATAAAAGGAAGAAAAAATACAAAACAGAATAAAAGAAAGAAAAGACAAATAAAGAAAAAAGACAATAATAGAAAAGAAAGACAAAAAAGAAGAAAAAAACAAAAAGAAAACAGAAAAAAATAAAGAAAGGAAGAAAAAAGACAAAAAAAGAAGAAAGAGAAGAAAAATACCAAGAAAATAAAATAAATATAAAAACAAATATGAGAAGACAAATAAGAGAAAAAATACAAAAAAAAGAAAATGAAGAAAAAACATAAAAGAAGAGAAAAAATATAAATAAGACAAAAAAGGAATAATAGACAAACAAGAAAGAAAAGGGAGAAAATGAATGAAAAGCGAGAAGAGAAATAAAAGAAAAAAGAAGAACTAATACAAAAAATAAAAGGGAGAAAAAAGACAAAAAAGATAAAAGAAGGAAAAATTCAAATGAAAGAGAAGATAATTTCAAGAAGATGCAAATAAGTTCTAAGAAAAAAGAATAAATATAATAAAAAATAAAAGGAAGAAAATGACAATAGAAGAAGAAAAGAAACAAAAAAGAATAAAAGAAAGAAAATACAAACAAAGAAAAAAGGCAATAATAGCAAAGAAAGACAGAAAAGAAAAAAAGAAGAAAAAAAACAAAAAGAAGACATAAAAAATAAAGAAAGGAAGAAAAAAGACAAAAAAAGAAGAAACATACAAAGAAAATAAAGAAAAAAACAAAGATGAGAATACAAATAAGAGAAAAAATACAAAAAAAAGAAAATGAAGAATAAACAAAAAAGGGGAAGACAAAAAAAAATATAAATAAGACAAAAAAATAAAAAAATACAAACAAAAAAGAAAACGAAGAAAAAATACAAATTAAGAAGAAGATAATTACAAGAAAATGCAAAGAAATTCTAAGAAAAAAGAATAAATAATACAAAACAAATAAAAAGGAAGAAAATGACAATAGAAGAAGAAAAAATACAAAAAAGAATAAAAGAAAGAAAATACGCAAATAAAGGAAAAAGACAATAATAGAAAAGAAAGACAAAAAAATAAAGAAAAAAACAAATATGAGAAGATCAAATAAGAGAAAAAATAAAGAAGACAAGAAGTAATTAAAAAAAACAAAAAAAGAAAAGGAAGAAAAAATACAGAAATAAGAAAACATAAAAGAAAACATACAATCAAAAAAGAAAGAATTCAAAAAAGAAGATAAATAAAAAAAAGAATAAATAAAAAAAAGTCAAAAAAGAAGAAAACATATAAAAAAAGACAAAAAAGAAGACGAAAAAGAGGAAAAAAGGAAGAAAAAAGACAAAGAAAAGAAAAAAGGGAGAAATAAAAAATTAAAATGGAAAAATCAGAAGAATATAAAACGAATAGCGAAAAAATAGAGAGTGTGTGTGTGTGTGTGTGTGTGTGTGCATTACAGACATTTACAGAAACAGGAAATGTTGGTGTGCGACAGCACATACATCAATTTCCAGTTGGGGGATGATTTACGTGGCGACCATCAATTCCAAAATAAGTTGGTAATAACTCCCTTAAAATATTGCTCTCCGTCGACGTGAATGTAAGTCGAAACGTAGCCGCGAGTTCGATTGGATTAAGTCGATTCTCCTGAAATAATGGAAAAATCGAGACTTTTTTACCAAACGGGCAAAACAGTTTCTTTTTTTCCATAAAAAACTATTCCACGTCAATCTTAAATCTTTCTGACATCAAAAATAATAGCCTCGAAATAAATAGCAAAATTCAATAATGAAAAATTTAAAAAAAAAAAGTTTAACTAAAAAAACTAAAGAAATCACTTTCCTGCTTTTAACATTTCTTTCTATTTTAACTGTTCCATTTCTACTTAACCCTTTTACTTATAATTGAGAAATTCCTACCAATTTTCATTTATGAAGAACAAAATTTTGTTTTGTATATCAAAAGAAAAAAATTCATAGCGCCGAAATTAAAGAAACTTTTTGGTAAAAGCACTAAATAATGATACGACGATAACTTGCGTTTTTTTTTAAATTTCAAATGTCAGAGAAGCTTTCATAGGCCATAAGTTTTTCAAAATTGGGAATAAAAACGTTTTCGAAGAGACAAAAAAATTTTTAAAATAATCCTACCTTGAACTTCATTCGCTGATTCCCATCTCCATGGCGAAGCTCTGCTCGAAATGATGATTTCCAAACACACACAAACACTCGCGATTTTATAAATTGTCTACACTCCCGAAAATACAAATAAGTTATTTTTTGCCAACATACGCGATTTTAAGAAAATTTGAACACTCCCGTGACCACGTGGTTCAGAATCGAAAAAAAAATTAAAATCACTATCAATGTGACTACGATTTAAAATTTAAGAAACAATTTTAGCTAAAAGTTACTTCAAATACTCCCGAAAAAAGGCAAAAAAAGCTAAAAGGCTAAAAAAGGCTGTTAATAAACCCTAACAACTATAACAACTACCCTAACAGCGTTCGCGGTTTTAGAAAAAATACGAACACTCCCGAAACTAAAGGAAAACTACATTCATTACGTAAATTAGTTATTTTTAAGCGAATTTTATCCGAACACGTGGCAATATCGAAAAGTATATAATTATCGATTTTTATAAGATGTTAATGTTAACGATTCAAAAATTAAAACTGAATAAAATTGCGTTTCATTTCGATTTTCACTGCGGTCGTGACCTTGTATAGTCGAACCAAGTCCTTTGTTTCCATCCGAATGTCAACACATTGCCTGGAGAATTAAGCACAAGTCCTGGAGAGAGTCGCTTTGTATTGTTGCACTTCCTGGAAAAGGAATAATAGCCTCAATTGATTTATTTAGTATTTTCAATTCACATATTTTAGATAAATTATCCTTAACTTATAACTCACTGGAGACAATATTAAAATATTAAAATATATTAATATTTGTACTCTCGGTACTTTTATTTAATTTTAATCTAGATTTTAATGCAAATATAAGAAAATAAGATAAAAATATTTATTTAAAAAGATATATTTTTTTAATCTATAAAAAGACAGAAGGAAAATATTTTAATAAAAAATTGAAAAATATTTAAGAAGTAAAAAATATAAAATTTTAAAAATAAATAAAATTTAAATGAATTTTTAATTATATAAATTAATATAAATTTTTGCATAAACATTCCTAAAACATGATCTAATCAATAAAAAAAATTTGTTAATTAACAATTGGATTTTTAAAAAATCGTAAAATAAAAAATTATTAGGTACAGTTTTACAACAATTAAAAGTTCCAAAAACTGCAATTCAAAGAATCTTTCTAAAAATTCACACTAAAGCGCATCTGATATTCAATTATTATCTAAGATTTTAACTAAAATTCAATTTCTAATGAATTATTTTTAAAAATTTCTTCAAGAATTTAAATTATTTAAATGAAAAAATAAATAATTTATTGAATAACTGAATTTTTATAAAGAACTATATCAAAATTATCTGAAACAATTGAATTTTTACGGAGAATCTCAGAAAATTTTTGAAAATAATTAAATTCTTTCAAAAAATTTTAATTAAAAATTTAGTGAAAATAATTATTAAATTCTAATGAACTAATAATAGCAAATTTTTTTTTTTTTTTGAATAATTAAATTCTTTTGAAGAATTTTAATAAAATTTTAAAGAATAATTGCAATTTTTTCAAGAAATTCATTTTAAATTCTGTTTAAAAATAATTGAAATCCTGAGATGAATTTTATTAAAATTTTTGAAATACTTTAATTCCTGAGAAGAATTTTATAAAAATATTTTTAAATAATTAATTTTTTTCTAAAAATTTTATGAAAATTGTGATTTAAATAATTGAATTCCTGATGATAATTTTATTATATTTAAGAAAATAATTTAATAATAATTTTTAAATAATCGAATTCTTTTGGAAAATTTTTGTTTAAATAGTTGTAATTGAAAGTAATTGAATTTCGAAAAATTTTTAAAAATAATTAAATTTCTACCCAGAATTTTACTAATATTTTTTGATAATAATTAAATTGTTACACAGAATTTTATTAAACTTTTTGAAAATAATTCAATTTTTTGAAGAAATTTATTTAAAAATATATTGAAAATAATTATTAAATTCTAATAAACAAATGCAATGAAATCTTTTCTAAATAGATAATTTAATTCTATCGAGAATAATTGCATTTTTAGAGGAATTAATTTTAAATTGTATTTAAAAATAATTTAAATCCTGCGATAAATTTTATGACTTATGAGAATAATTGGATTCTTGTAACGAAGTTTATTAAATTTTTCAAAAATAATTGAATTCCTGAAAAGAATTTTAATAAAATTTTTAAGAATAATTGCAATTTTTTCAAGAAATACATTTTAAATTCTGTTTAAAAATAATTGAAACCCTGCGATGAATTTTATGACTTATGAAAATAATTGACTTCTTGCAACAAAGTTTATTAAGATTTTTAAAAATAATTGAATTTCTAGGAAGAATTTTATTAAAATTTTTAAGAATAATTGCAATTTATTCGAAAAAAATCCATTTAGAATTCTCTTAAAAATAATTGAAGTCGATAAATCTTATAATTTTTAAAAATAATTGAATTCCTAACAGAATTTTATTATTTATAAAAAATAATTGAATTCTTGCAAAGAACTTTATTAATTTTTTTTAAATAATTGAATTTTTGTAGAGAATTTAATAAAAATCTTTTTAAATAATTGATTTTTTCCAAAAAATGTTATAAAAATTGTCGTTTTAAATAATTGAATTCCTGTAAAAATTGCATTATATTTATGAAAATAATTTAATGTTATCAAAGAATTTCATAAAAATTTCTTATAAATAATTGAATTCTTTTGGGAAATTTTTTATTAAAATAGTAGATATTGAAAATAATTGAATCGTTTGAATGAATTTTTATAAAATTCGTTGAATTATTTCTATGAATTTTATTAAAATTTTTGAAAATAATTTTTTTATTTCAAACTATAAGCGAATTTAAAGTTGTGCAAATTCTCTAAAATAGAAAAAAAAAATCCAAATAAAATCAAACCGTAAAAAAATTATCAAATAGCAGGTTTTTGTAAATGAGTACAAAGCCTGAATATTTGTTAAAAATATTTCAATTTTTACCCAAGACTTAAATAGTTATTCCTGGAACATGTCTTAATCAATAAAAAAAAATTATTAATTTTTGAAAAAAAATTTAATTCACCAGGAAACATTAAATAAACAATTTAAGATAAAGTTTCAGGAAATAATTTATCTATAAATTAACAAATGATTTTTCAGTAAAACGAATCCCACACAGTGTTATTGAATTAAAAAAACAAAGATAAAAATTAAAATAAAAACAAATCACTTATAATACTCACATTAAACATTATCGAGCCATTGTATTTTAATTTCCCCCTCTCATCATATCTGAAACAGAACAAAATATTCGAAAATTAATAAAAAATATTCCCGTCTCACAAAAAATAAAAAAAAAATCTCTTTAGACTCAATGTACATTAATAAAAAATAACTTTTCGCAATATATTTTGAACAAATTTGCATCTATACTGTAACGCTATACTTACACGAATTTACTTCAAAATATATCTGCAGTACATTTTTTTTTTAACGTGAAAAGAGATATTAAAAAGAAATAAAATATTACACCGATTGCATAAAATAAAAATATAGAGGGCATATATTTTATAAATATATGGATATATAATATATGTATAGATATAGACAATAAAGTAACAATGTAGGTGATTACGTATTAAAATTTAGATAGCATTTATGATAATAACGTCCAATTGGATAGCGGAAACGACCTCGACTCTAAAGAGGCAATTTACATGAGAAGAAAAATATATGAACGTGTTTTAGAAACATATAACTATATACTGCGCGAAATTCGGATGAAATTGTTATTCCATTTCAAATTTTTTTTTCTGCCCCGAATATTATATTATTAACAATAAATGGCAATTTTATGGAAATAACATTTTTAACGAGAGAAAAAAAACATTTTCTTCGAATAGTAAAATTATTATTCAGATAAGTAAAAGCGTAAGAAAATAATATTGCAAATAATAGACATAAACATGTCATAAATATAATAGCAATAATAATAATAATAGACGAATGATAAAATAATAAAAATAATTATTAATAAATAATAATTATACAATTCATTTTACAGAATATTAATATTAATATTAATTTTTCGTTATTATTAAAAATTGATTTTTTATTATTATAATTATTACCTAATATTAATATTTTATTAACATTATTATTAAATAATAATGTTAATAAATAAATAAATGTTAATTAATAAATTTTATTAATATTAATATCTACTAAACAAACGAGAAAAAAATATTAATTTCAATTTTGTTAATATTATTAATATTTTCCCTCTAGTTTTAATTTATTACTGTTAAATTAATAACATTATTTCATTATTAATGAAATTAATTTTTAATTAAATTAAATTAAAAAAGATTGCATAATTTTTCTAATCTGTAAAACAGCAAAAGGAAAATATTTTAATAAAATTAAAAAATATTTGAGAAGAAAGTAAAAAATGTAACTTAATAATTAATTAATTAATAATATTATTATTGTTATTATAAATAATTAATAAAAAAAAAAATATATATAATTTATTACCGTTAATAGTCTTACTAATAAAGAGAGCGTTTATTTACGATACAAATTGCCAATTTTTATTTTATGAAATTATGAAAATAGACTCGTGATTTTTTCTTTCTTTTTTTTTTTTTTTATTTATAAATCGAGCAATTTGGGTTGGAATATTTCTTCATCTTCTCTATCACGGCAGCTTGTGGTGGAAAACCTGAACGTAATAAAAACGAAACTTTTTTAATTCCGCTTCTGAACTCAAACGTCACAGACATATCAAATATCAATACTATATACTCCGAAAGCCAAGCACGAGATTCGACAAAATATTTCATCGAAACGTAACACGATTCGGTTATTGAACATTTTGAAAAGTATGAATTTTAATGAAAAATCTCATAAATATTTTATGATTTAAGTCATTTATACTTATATATGATATGTTATTGATTGATTTCTTTTTTTTTTTTGAAATGGGCAAGAAGAATTTATATAATTAGAAAATAAATATTATTTTTTATGCTTAAGATTTATTAAGGGATTTGAACCTTGATGACGTCACAGTTTGTGCAAAGCATTAGTTTTAAATCTGTGACGTCATCATGGTTCAAATGCCCTTAACTGGTTTATTTTTATTTGTTTCTATTTATATTTATCGCAAATTCCAAGTAGTAATTACTAATTTCTAACTTTCATAGTAAAAATAATGAATTATTTTTCTTTGTTTTTTTATTTCATTTTATTTTTTTTTAATTCATTTTTTGTCATATCTAAATATGTAAATTTGTCTAATTGTTTATTTTCTTACTTTTATTTATTTTTTCTTTATTTTATTTTTATTTTATTATTTTATTTTTATTTTTACTTTCATTTTTATTTTCTATTTTAATTTTATTTTTATTTTTATTTTTATTTCTACTTCTATTTCTATTTTTATTTTTATTTCTTTCAATATAATTATTAAAATGTAATTATTTTAATTTAATAATATATAAAAAAAATAAAAAAAATAAAAATAGAAATAAAAATTTATTTCTATTTTTATTTTCTTTATTTATTTTATTTTATTTATTACAATATTTAAATATTTAAATTAGTTTAATTTTTTCTCCTTTGATATAATTACATTTTTCCACCACTATTATATAATGTATAATTATATTTGTATTACTGTCTTGCATATATAATAATTTATTCTTGGTCGAAAATTAAATTTCGCTTAACTCGATATCAAAATTCTACCTTTGTCAATATTAATTGTTACATGCAGATGACATTACAGGAAAATTAGTAATAATTACTTGCAAATTCAAACGTACACATATATATACATTAATTTCAAATAATTCATGTACTATTTAATAATATTTCATTAAACAAGTATTTTAAGTTCAAAAGAACGTAATATGCTTTTAATTTATTATCAAATATATTGTTGCTAATCAACTTTGATAAGTAGTTACTATTTTTATGCAAAAATAAGTAAATTATTCTTTGCTCTCAAAATATTATATTATAATTATTAATTAACAATAATAATTATTTATATAAGATGTTATTGCTTTTTGGATTGTAATCAATTTAGTTAGATGTTGATTAAAAAATAATAAACAAATCAACATCTAACTAATAATAATTATTGTCATCATTTTTATTATTAATACTATTATTAATTATTAATTAAAATTAGAATTAATAATTAATAATTAATATTTTTATATTTACTATTATTTTTATTATAGAGGATGGAGATATTTTTTGTTGATCAGAGTTATTATATTTTCAAAGACAAATTATTATTATTTTTATTATTATATTAATATTATTAATTAACAATTAAAATCAGAATTAATAGTTTTATTTTTATTACGATTTTTGTTATTATACTTTTATTTATTAGGTAAAATTAAAATTAATATTTTTATTTTTACTATTATTATTTATGATTATTTATTATTGTTTATTATTATTTATTGTTATTTATTGATATTATTATTAATTATTATCATTACTGTATTATTTAAATTGTTAAATAGTCAAATTAGTCTTTGAAAAAAATTCTAAATCGACGAGAATCGAACCCTCAGTTGCAAAACGGCAAGTCAGAAACCTAACCCCTTAACCACGGACGCACCATTACTTTTTTCAACCTTTTACTCATTTTCCCTCCTCATTTTCGACTGTTAATCAATTTAAAAACAATTTTTTCACAAAATAATATCAAATTTTCTTCTCCTCTCATTAATATTATTTTTCTCCAGCAAAAAAGGAAAATAAATTCTCATTGTCAATTTCTCTTCTCTTCCTCATCTCCTGCATTCGGATTTTATTTTTTAAATTTATTCTATTTCGTTTTGATATAATAATATACACATAAGCAAATGAGAGAGGAAAACAAAAGAAGAAAGTTATATGTTATTCAAAAGCAGAGAATATCGAACCTGTCGATTAAACTCACTTTTGTTGGTAAAAGAGAGGAGAAGGGGAGAGGGGGGGGGGGAGAAAAAAAAGAGCATAAAAGTAGAACATTTATCCACCCTTCGCCTGTGTAACGATAAATATTACTTTCTGACATTTTTCAAACGGAAAACTCGTTTAAAAGCGTCGTAAATACACTGTGAGACTGAAGTAATCTACGGTGTAAAACATATAGTCTCTGAGAATGTAATATAGAGTCCAATAAAACAGCTCTTTTCATATTCTTTCAATAAGAGTATCTAACCATATAGTAGAGAGAAATGCCCCCCAGTAAAGAATAATAAGGACATATTAAAACTTCTATTAAATGTGAGGATAACTGCTAATAACATTATAAATCCAAATGGGAAACTTATAATATACAAGTGAGTCAAAATATAACAACAACTATAAAGATTGTAGAGGGTTTCATTTTTCTTATGAATATATATTTAAAATTATAATAAATAAACGATAAATTATATATGAAGAGTAGGTATTCATTTTTTTCACTCATTTTTTTTTTTTTTTTTTCATGAGGCAAAATAATAGTGAAACTGTTATTAATAAATAAAGGGGAAAATTTTCAATTCTTGGAATTTAGAGAAAAAGTTTTATTTTAATAAAATATATTTCAATAAATAAAAATGTAAATAAATATAGATTTATGTTGAATAATATATTTTTCTCACTGATTTATTTGTATCAAATAGAAATTTTATTTGGCAAAAATAAAATTTTTTTGGGCGGAAATAAAAATTTTTTTCAGCCAGATAAAATTTATTTGGCTCAAATCCATTTTTTTTAGGGTAAAATCAAACTTTTATTTGAACTAAATAGAAAATTTATTTGAACCAGATAAAATTTATTCATATAAATTTTATTTTCTACAATCATTGTGTAAATTATTTTATTTGCAATAAAATTTGCTACAAATTAAACTTATTTTTAACAAATTAAATTTATTTATAACAAATTAAATGTATTTATAACAAACCAAGTTAATTTTAAACAATATCAACTTTTTTGCTAAAAATCAAACTTCTTTGCAACAAATCAAATTTATTTGAAAAGAAATAAAGTTAATTTGGAACAAATCAAGTTTATTTGCAACAATATCAAGTTTTTTGCAATAAATTAAATTTATTTATACCAAATCAAAATTTTTTGTAACAAATCCAGTTAATTTTCAACAATATCAAGTTTTTTTGCAAAAAATCAAACTTATTTGTAACAAATTAAATTTATTTATAATAAATCAAATTTATTTGCAACAATATCCAGTTTCTTGCAACAAATCAAACTTATTTGCAATAAATTAAATTTATTTATAATAAATCAAAATTTTTTGTAACAAATCAAGTTAATTTTCAACAACATCAAGTTTTTTTTCTCAAAAAATCAAACTTATTTGCAACAAATTAAATTTATTTATAACAAATCAAATTTATTTATAAGAAATCAAGTTTATTTGCAACAATATTAAGTTTTTTGTAACAAGTTAAATTTAATCATAACAATATAAAATTTATTTGTAAGAAATCAAGTTTATTTACAACAATATCAAGTTTTTTGCAACAATTCAAACTCATTTGTAAGAAATCAAGTTTATTCCTAACAAATCAAGTTTATTTGCAACAATATCAAGTTTTTTTACAAGAAATGAAACTTATTTGCAACATATTTAATTTATTTACAACAAATCTTTATTTGTAAGAAATCAAGTTAATTTGCAACAATATCAAGTTTTTTGCAACAAATTAAATTTATTTATAACAAGTCAAATTTATTTATAAGAAATCAAGTTAATTTGAAACAAATCAAGTTTTTTTGCAACAATATTAAGTTTTTTGCAATAAATTAAATTTATTTATAACAAATCAAATTTATTGGTAATTAATCAAGTTAATTTGGAACAAATCAAGTTTGTTTGCAACAAGATCAAGTTACTTTGTAACAAATCAAACTTATTTAGATCAAATCAAGTTTATTTGCAAGCAATCAAACTTATTTGCAACCAATTTAAATTTATTTATATCAAATCAAATTTATTTGTAAGAAATTAAGTTTATTTGTAAAAAATTAAGTTTATTTGTAAAAAATTAAGTTTATTTGTAAAAAATTAAGTTTATTTGCAACAAATAAATTTTGTTTGTAATAAATTAAATTTATTTATAACAAATTAAATTTATTTGTAACAAAAAAAATTTATTTGCAAAAAAAAAAATGTACTTGTGACAAATTAATTTCTATTTAGCCATGAGACAAATAAACCTTTTTTCTCTAGGAGTTCAAGAGAGAAGAAAAATTGTAAAAAATTTTCAATTATCCTGAAACTTCTCTCCCTTGCTCTCTAATAAAAGACGAAAGCAATTTAAACAGAAAGAAATCCATAAAGTAGAAATTAAATTTTTTCAAAATATAACCAAACGTACATAAAAATTCTTTTTTGAATAATTTTTTTCTATTAAGAAAGATTGAAGAAAAAACGAAAATTTCAATTGGAATTCATTGCGAGTTTAAAACTTATCTGAAATTGAAAGGTGAAATTACAAACTTGAAATTGAATATAACCAGATGAATTATTCTTCTTCGTCTTGTTGAATTTCAAATCGAAGTTTGCAAGAATCTTGAAACAGTGTAACAGCCAACATAGTTTATTATATATATATATATATATATATATATATATATATATATATATATATATATATATATATATATATATATATATATATTGAATGGGCAAAGCACACACAAGTAAAAGAAGGAAAAAGTTTCTTCGTTTCATTAAGTCGTCAAAAGCCGCAAGCGGAACAATGGCTTTTCAAAATGGGAAAAGTTCACTTGTGCCTTATTCCAGCATTTCAGCTGGATTTTTCTGCTATTCTTTTCTTGATATGACGCTCGAAAATAGTGGGATTTTAAAACAAAAGAAAATCTAAAGAGAGTATAACTTTGATCTTCACTTTTTTTTATACTCCTTTATATTTACGATATTTCACTTTTTAATTAAGCAATTTTTCATTCGCCTATATTAAACATACTTTCTCATCAGCCAAGTAATATTCATTCATTTTATTCTTTATATTAATTAAAATTCAAATGAAAAATAAACAATAAATTGCAATTGCAGAGAGTTTAAAAATTTTTCTTTCAAATATTTTCCTTGTAAATTTAAAACAATAAAAATTAATAATAAACAATAATATTAATTAATACTAAATAAAAAGTAAAACATTAAGGAATAATTAATTAATAATTAATCTTATAAATGTTCGTTGAGCTACATTTTTAATTTCCATAAATTTTTTCCACTGGATAAAAAAAAATCGAACTTCGTTGAAAATTAAAATTAAGAAACTAGACTTTGTGAATTCGAAAATATTTCTAACTTTTTGTTCAAAATACAAGTTTTCTTTTTTTTAGGTCAAAAATTACCAAAGTTAAAAATCGAGAGAAAATTTTTAAGTAACAATAGTTATAAAAGAAAGAAAATTTCCTTATTTTTCAAGTTAAAAAAGTTTGTTAGGGATTTTAAAAAAAAACAAATGCAACAAAATTGGAAAAGTTTTGTGGAAGGCACGAAATTGTGTTTAAAGAAGAAGAAAAAAAGTTTTAATAGCCAATTAAGAGCAGTAAATAGGCATAAATAGTGATTCATAAAATAAATTATAAAAATTTTTTTTTAAACTGCAAAAATTTCGTAACTCTCGTTGACATAGAATGATTCTCACTTAAGCGGAATGTTGACCGCGTTATCTGAGTTATTTATACCTATAGAATGTGTATGATTCAGAGTGCTATACACAATGATTTATGTCCACTGTTTAAACACTAACACAATGTTTCCGTCTAAAATAATGTATTCCAAAATTTAAACACTATTGTCCAAATTTACGATCTCTTTTAATTAATAATATTAAATCACATTTTATCATCATTAATTTGAATAAAAATAAAAAAAAAGATAAATAATTTTTTGTTATTCTAAATTTAATGTTGTTACCTAAAGAACGAAATTAATTTTACTGTTTCAGATTTTAAATTTTATTATAAAAAATATTGGGCCTAAAAAATAATTTACAGTTTCTGTTTAATTTTTTTCTGATTTTTTTTTTTTTAGTTATAAAAAGTCAATAACATTTTCTTTCGTCGTCTAAAAAAACTCTAATGTCCACAATGCCAATAAAATTTAAGTCATTCTGTACTTTCTCTCAAAGTAAACATATATTATTTCCCCCAAGAAAAAAAAACAAGAGGCTTTTATGAAATATTCATTTTACAAAACTGAAAATTTAATTCAAAAACTAATTTGTTTTGTCACATACCATCGTTTTTATTATGCAAATTTATGCAAATCGATTTTTTAAGACTGTCAACCTTCCTGAGAGCCGTTGTACGCGTCATTAAGAATATTATTTATTCCATAAATACAAAAGTCATTTTCAATTAGAAAAAAAAGAACAAAATTTTTTTTCCTAATTTGCTATTCAATAAAAAATTTAATAAATAAATGGAAAACTTTCGTTCGTTTTCCAACTCGAGTATGTTTCGAAATAAATTTAGAAATAAATGAACTGATATATTAATAAAAATAACCATCAAACGAAAAAAAATACTTCATTTTACATTTAATTTTACTCTTATAATAATGTTCAAAAGAAAAATTTGAACGTTCAAATAAATGAAATATTTTTCCAATAAACACATTTCTAAAAAATTACTTAGATACTCGGGAAAAAATATATTTTTCAAATCAACTTCGAGTTGACTTGTAATTTTCTTCTTTACATATTGGAATTCAATTTTTATTTTTCAAAAACATATATCGAAAATTAATTATTAATATAATTAAAATAATTAATTACATTTTGAAATTCAATTTATTTTCAAAATCAATTCGTCTCAAAATTAAATTAATTACGAAATTCGATAGAAATTAAATTAATTACAAAATTTCTAATTAAGTTCATTCAATAAATGGAGACGTAGATTGTATCTTTTTAATTAAACCAAAAAATTAATTTTATTTTATTAATTTTTTTCAGTATATCGAAAACATTAATTTATCATTACAAGTTTTTTTGAGAACAAATAATATTTTTTTTTAATCTAGAGCCAAAAAAAAGACCATTTTCTACTCTTGGGAGTAAAAATTTACACGCTAAGAACGAAACAATTCTTGAAAACTGTAAATATATTTCAAGAAATAAATAAAATTGTTCACAAACAATTGTTGTGAAAAATGTTTGCCTTGTTATCTTTGCAATAAATTAAAAGAAAAAAAATTGTAATTAAAAAAATTATTTCTCACTAGTTTGTAAATTTTGCCAAGTAATAAGAGAAATTTTTTTAATCTTGAGCTGAAAAAGACTATTTTCTTCCCTTGGTGTAAATTTTAAGGTTGTTATTCAAGGAATGACAATTCTCGAAAATTGACCGTATTTTTCAAGAAATAAAATTAATTAATAATAAAAATAATTATTTATTTTCAATAAATGAAATTTTTACTTTCAAACAATTGTTGTAAACAATAATTTTTTATCTTTCCAATAAATTAAAATAAAAAAAAATTATTTAAAAAAAAAATTTGTTACTTTACTTTTAAGAAATTGTTACTTTAAAATAAATTATTGCAAACAATTATTATTTTTCTATCTTTGCAATAAATTAAAATCGAAAAAAATTGTTATTGTACGAAAGATTGTTTTTTTTAATCAAAAAGTTAATTCAGTAAAATTTTATTTAATTCAGTGAAATTATATTTGGTTTAATTAAATTTTATTTGGTTCAGAGATATATTATTTGGTTTAGTGAAATTTTATTTGGTTTAGTGAAATCTTATTTGATTCAGTGAAATTATATTTGGTTGAAATAAATTATATTTGGTTCAATTAAATTATATTTGGTTCTAGTAAATTTTCTTTGATTCAGTAAAATTTTATTTATTTCAGTGAAATTATATTTGGTTTAATTAAATTTTATTTGGCTCAAGAAAATTTTATTTGGTTTAGTGAAATTTTATTTGGTTTAGTGAAATCTTATTTGATTCAGTGAAATTATATTTGGTTCAATTAAATTATATTTGGTTCTAGTAAATTTTCTTTGGTTGAGTGAAATCTTATTTGATTCAGTACAATTATATTTGGTTCAATGAAATTTTATTTGGCTCAAGAAAATTTTATTTGGTTCAGTGAAATTTTATTTGATTCAGTGAAATCTTATTTAATTCATTAAAAAAAATTATATTTATATTAAATTATATTAAAATTATTAAATTAATTATTAAAATTATATTTGGTTCAATTAAATATTATTTGGATCAGTGAAATCTTATTTGGTTTAGTGAAATCTTATTTGGTTAAGTGAAATCTTATTTGATTCAGTGAAATTATATTTGGTTCAATTAAATATTATTTGGTTCAGTGAAATCTTATTTTGTTTAGAGAAATTTTATTTGGTTAAGTGAAATCTTATTTAATTCATTGAAATTATATTTGGTTTAATTAAATTATATTTGGTTCCAGTAAATTTTCTTTGGTTCTGTAAAATCTTATTTGATTCAGTACAATTATATTTGGTTCAATTAAATTTTATTTGGCTAAAGAAAATTTTATTTGTTTCAGTGAAATCTTATTTGATTCAGTCAAATTATGTTTGGTTCAATTAAATTATATTTGGTTCTAGTAAATTTTCTTTAGTTTAGTGAAATTTTATTTGATTTAGTCAAATTATGTTTGGTTCAATTAAATATTATTTGGTTCAGAGGAATCTTATTTGGTTTAGTGAAATTGTATTTGGTTTCAGTAAATTTTATTTGGTTCAGTGAAATTTTATTTGATTCTATGAAATCTTATTTCATTCAATTAAATTTTATTTGGTTTAATAAAATTTGTATCTGTACCAAATAAAATTTTTAATTAAAGCAAATAAAAATCTTAGTTGACTCTGAGTAAAATATAAACTTTTTCTCAGTTTTATTTCTGGGTTTTTGAATAAAAAAAAATTGTACTTAATTAAAAGAAAACATCTAAAAATTAAAAATAAGCAAAAAATTGCTTATTTAATTAATGAATTTCAAACTAAACAAAATAAACCCTGTTTCCCATAGTGTTAAATAAAAAAAAGTAAAGTGAATGCACTTGTCCTTCATTAATCGAGACTTGATGAGTACGAGTAAATAAATTTTATTTATATATATACAAAATTCACACGAGTGCATTCGTATAAATATTTACACAAATGCACACATGTGGATCCTCGACGTTCTTTTCTCGGATTTCTGTTAATTAAGAGTGAATAAGGATAAATCTCCTGCTTCTAGGTTGCCCTCTCGTTTTTCAATTGGAGCTTATTTTTTCCCATTTTTTTTATTTCCCAAAAAAAAAAAAAAAAAATCGAAAAAAATTCTCAACAGAGTATATCAACCTAAACAAGTAAAGTGCATGAGGAGGTAAAGAGTATGCCTTGATTGTTTCCAGTGAATAACGTTCCTTTCTGTCGAATACCTGTTAATTAACATGCTATACGACTTCTTTTCCGTATAAATACAAATACAAATATATATGTATATATTTTATTTCGTTTCGCCAACTTTGGCAGACTTCTCTCGTCATTCTGTCAACGTGAAATTCACTTTGTATACAAGTATAAACTTTCAATAGTTTCCTTGAAACTGTCAGCCAACGACATTTACTCCAAAGACTTGACTATTAATTTATTTCCCTTTACATCATTGTGGACATGATTAATACATATATGCGCTTATAATTCTCATGCGAAATTCCCTTCTCTATAATTAGATCTCTCGAGATTTCCCGCGATGTGTAAAGTCGTATTTTTTCTTCTCTTTTTTTTTAATTCAAATTTATGATTTTATGATTTTCAGCATTTTTTCGTTTTTATTTAAAAAATTGAAATAGACCAGAGATTCTTTAAATTAAGTTTACAAAAAAATTAATAATTCTTTATTAAAATTGAAATTAAATAAATATTTACAAACGGAGTCAAAATAGACCATTTTTTTCACTAGGAGGCAAACATGCTTTTTTCAACACTAGGGAAGAATGTGAAGCATTTTAACACCGGGGGGTTTAAAAATAGAATTCATCGTTTCTACTATCTAATAAAGTTATTTCTTTTTCCAATCGATAATTAATTAATTTTAAAAAAGTAGTAAAAAGTAGCTATCGAAAAATTAAACTTGACGACCAAAAAAATTAGTTTTACTTTACAAAACTGCCAAAAATTCGATTCCATATTTTTTACTTTCCTGACTTTATATTTTTATTCATTTTTTTTTTATTATGTTTATTATTTTTATTCTTTATTATTTTATTTTTATAATTTTTTTATTATTATGTATTATTTTTATTATTTTCATCAAAAATATTTACTTCTTTCTTATCCTATTGCTAATAAATTGAATTCCTACAACGAATTTTATTATTCATGCGAAAGAATTTAAATATTTAAAAAAATAATTTAATTCTTTCGAAGAATTTTATAAATATTTTTAAATAATTCATTTCTTTCGACTAATTTTATGCAAATTCTAATTTAAATAATTGAATTGTTTGGAAATTTTATGAAAATAGTAGACATTGAAAATCATTGAATTGCGAAAAGTTTTTAAAAATAATTAAATTTTACAAAGAATTCTATTAAAATTTTTGACAATAATTAAATGTCTGTGGGATATTTTAATGAATTTTTTTTTTTAAATAATTGAATTCCTAAAAAGCATTTTTTTATTTATAAAAATAATTAAACTTATCAATTCTTGCGAACAATTTTATTATAATTTCAAAAAAAAATTGAATTTCCCAAAAAAAATTTATTACTTTTAAAAATAATTGAATTCTTGTGTTGAATATTGTTATTTATGAAAATAGTTAAATTTTGCAAAGAATTTCATTAAAATGACTCAAAATAATTGTATTGTCGGGAACAATTTTGATATTTATCGACATAATTGAATTCTTTTGAAGAATTATTTATGTAAATAATTGAATTTTATTAAAATCTAAAAGAATAATTCAATTACTTCAAAAAAATTTAATTAAAATTGAATTAAAAATAATTGATTTCTATCGAACAATTTTATTTAAATATTTGAAAATAATTGAATTCCAGTGGAAAATTTTAATATTTTTGTAAATAATTGAATTCTTCCAAAGAATTTAAAAAAACATTTTTTTAACTAATTGATTTTTTCGAGGAAATGAATTTAAATTTTTAAGAACAATTACATTTTTTGAGTAATTCTTGTAAAATTATATAAAAAATAATTGAAATCCTACGATAAAATTTATTATTTATGAAAATAATTGAATAATTACAAAGAATTTTATTAAAATTTTAAAAAATAATTTAATTCCTGAGAAGAATTTTATTATTTATAATAAAAATTGAATTTTTGTGAAAAATTTTGTTATTTTTGAAAATAATTGAATTGCTTTAAAGAATTTGTTTATAATTTTTAAAAATAGTTTTTTGATTTCTAGTATTAGCGAATTTAAACTTTCAAGTATTTATAATTTTAAATTATCTAAAATTCATTTAAAATTTAAATACTTTTCTAATTTTGGCACTAAAATCGCAGTTCTAGTTTCTTAAAAATACGAAATAGCCACGAAATTTAGGTCAAGAGTTTACTTGAAACTTAGGTCAATATTTACAGACAAGACATTCAAAAGTGTACATCTAACGTTACAGTTTAATAAACGAAGGTAATAATTAGATTTTAAATAATACCTGAAATTTCAAATTTAGGTCGACGATAACTCCAGGAACATACAATAAATATTAAAAATAATAATAAAAATAATAAAAATAATAAAAAAAAATAATAATAATATTAATAATAATAATAATACTAACAATAATAATAATAAATAATAATAATATTAAAAATAATAATAATAATAATAATAATAATAATAATAATAATAATAATAATAATAATAATAATAATAATAATAATAATAATAATAATAATAATAATAATAATAATAATAATAATAATAATAATAATAATAATAATAATAATAAATAGTGAAGAAAGACATAAGTAAACAAAAAAATATAAATATTTTTGAAAGAAAAAATAAATAAAAAAAATTATTAGTTTTACTTTAAATAAATAAATAAAATTGTACATTAAAAATAGCAATTTTACACTCGCATTCAACTTGATTTGAAATTAAATTCTGCCAAATAAAAGACAGTTTCTATCAAAGACAAATTGAGTCGGGAAATTATTGCACCAATCATCATTTAATGGCTCTCTCTCCCTCTCTCTTTTTCTCTCTCAGTATTCGTATATAACAAATGTAACTGTAGTTTGTGTCTGTTATAGAATTTTAAAAGGTATTCCGCGACACTGAAACGAATTCTTTCTCTCTTTTTTTTTATCTACTCTGCAGACACATAATACGCCAACGTAAAACGTTTCAATGTTTACGCTCTCTATATACTGTCGCGACGATTTTTCAAACCCCTGATGATGGTTCACGTCCACTTTTATTATCTATTTTTTTTAACAAATTTAAATTTTTTATTATAAATATAATTTTTTATATTTTTAAATATTTTTAAATATATTTTAATTTATAAAAATTTTATATACACATTTAGAAAATTAAATAATTAATACAGTCGAACCTGTCTGAATGCAACTCTGTTTTTTGAATTTTTTTCATATTCAAAACTGTCCATAAAAGATTAATTTTCACTTAGTTTCAGAATGCTGCACATAAAAATATTACAAAATTAAATTACAACACAATTTTTTATAAGAATTGTTTATTGTAATAAAATTTTAAAAGTCGAGTTGCATTTCGAGTTTTCGACAGGTTTCACTGTACTTATGTACATTTATGAAATTCAATTATTTAAATACAAAAATAAATAATTTATTAAATAATTGACTATTTTTTTCTTAATTGAATTCATGTTCTAAAAAATTTTATTCAAGCTTTAAAAAAACAATTGAATTCTTTCGAAGAATTTTAAGTCCTTATTAGTGAAATTCCTTCAAAGAATATTATTAATTCCATCGAAGAATATCATTAAAAATTTTTAAATAAATAAATGTTTTTCTAGTTTTTTATTAAAATTTTTGAAAATAATTCAATTCTTTCCAGGATTTACAATTACAATTGTATTGAAAAGTAGATTAATTCTTATAAACGAATTTCATCAAAATTATTTAAAAATATTTCTTTCAAAGAATAAAATTTTTTTTTTTTTAATTATTAATTTGTGAGCAAATTTTAAGGAAGATTGTATTTCAAATAATTGAATTTCTGTGGAAATTTTATTACTTATGAGAAAATGTAACTAAATTTCTGCGAAGAATTTTATTGGAATTTTTTTTTAAATTATTGATTTCTTTCGTAAAATTATATTAAAATATTAGTAACTGTAAATAATTGAATTTCAATGAAAAATTTCTTTATTTGTAAAAATAATTAAATTGTAGAGAAAAATTTTATTAAAATTGTCACTTAAAAATTTAAAATACCTATTAATTTTTAAATATTCATTTTTAATTTCGAAATTATTTAATTTATACTTTGAATTTTTATTATAAAATCCATAATTGTTAAAAAATATTTATAATGAAGAAAATATTTCATTCATTTGAACGTTCGCAGAACTTTAGGAACGCACAGCTTATTACCCAATTATTTATTCGCCATATATATTTATAGAATTTATCGAATCCACATTACAAAATTAGTCTATAATTATTATAAATTTTTATGCCCGCATAAAATATGTGAAATTAAAAATGAATTTCTTCCGGCAAAATGCTTATTTTTCTTTTCCCCTTTTTTTATTGATTGCGATAACAATTTTATTGGCTAAAGTTGACTATTTAGATAGTTGCATCACCTAATAAAATAGTTATCCCATCTAATAAAATATCAAAGGCATTTATTACAAGCTAAGTAGTTAAAGCAAACTGTACGTATACCGATTTTATTATACACCGCTACTCACAAACACAAACAACTGTATAATAATATTTATCAAATATATATAGAAAGAACCATAAAATATGTGAATATATTCATATGCAAACAATTAGTACATTTTCGCATAAATTGAAAAATAATTGCTCACAGGTGAAAAGAGAGGTGCGTATTTTTTAATTCGTACAATAAATTTTAATCCAATCATAATTTCATTCCCATTAAATATCGATAATTACAAAACTTGAAAATTGAAAATATTTTCATAAATATATTCTGTTATATGGCTAAAAAAGAAAAGTTATTTCAGAAGGAGGAGGAAAAAATGTTTGAAAGGGAAATATTCCGCTCGTAAAATACTTCTGAATTTTCTTTTTAATATGAAAAGATATTTATGTATTTTACTTTTTATTTATTTTTTATTAAGTCGTTCTTTTTTTAATCCGAGAAGATTAAAAGTTGGCTTCGAATTTTTTCCTTTCCAAATTTAAGTTTATCTTTTATATTCTTTTATATTCTAATTTTATATTATTTTGCATTTGTGTTTACATTTTTATATTTGTATTTATATTTTTATCTGCATTTATATTTTTATTTGTATTTATATTTGTGTAATTAAATATTTAAATAAATATTTTTATTTTCATATTTTACATTATGAATTTTTTTTTAATTCAAGAAGATTAAAACTTGGCTCTGAATATTTTCCTTTCCAAATTTAAATTTATCTTTTATATTATTCTTTTACATTCGTATTTGCATTTTTATATTCTTATTCATATAATTAAATTTTTACATATATTTATATTTTTATATTTCCATTTTCATATTTTATATTACGAATCTTTTTAATTTAAACTCGAGAAGCTTAAAAGTTGACTTCCAATTTTCTCCCTTACAAGTTAAAATTCAATTTTTATCTTTAGAAAAATATTGTATATCGAAAATTAATTACATTTCGAAATTCAATTTATTTCCAAAATCAATTCGTTTCGAAATTCAATTAATTACGGAATTCAATACAAATTAGATTAATTATAAAATTTATAATTAAGTTCATTCAATAAATGAAGCCGTAGATTGTATCTTTATAACTAAAACAAAAAAATGTGATATTGAAAAATTAATTTCTCATTACAAGTTTTTTTGAGAACAAATAATATGTTTTTAATCTAGAGACAAAAGAGACCATTTTCTACTCTTGGGGGTAAAAAGTTCACAAGAACCAAACAATTGTTTACAACAATTGAATCAAAGAATTGTGATTGAAAAAATTAATTATAAATTAATTTTAGTAATATCAGGCTTCGTACTCGATAATTAATTTTGAAAAAATAGCAAAAAGTAGTTATAAGACAGAAAAAAGTAGTAAAAAAAG
Source organism: Leptopilina heterotoma (assembly GCF_015476425.1). Taxonomy (NCBI): domain Eukaryota; kingdom Metazoa; phylum Arthropoda; class Insecta; order Hymenoptera; family Figitidae; genus Leptopilina; species Leptopilina heterotoma. The sequence continues at coordinate 297,406 of NW_025110825.1, read as the reverse complement.
TAGCTATGGAAAAATTAAACTTGACTCAATTTTTTTTTTAATTTCTTAATTACATTCAAAACTAGAATAATTTTTTAAAATAAATATTTAAATATCTATTTATTTTGTCTACAGGAATTAAAATATTTTAAACGATTTCAATGTAACGCATTTTTTGAAATTTAACTGTTTCTAAAAATTACAAAAGAAATTCTTTCAAAATTGAATCATTTTTTTTTTTTGAAATTTATAAATAAAATTATTCTAAACTTTAATAATTTTATTTTATTCAATTCTAAATCAATTCTTATTAGAAAGTTCTACGAGAATTCAATTATTTAAATACAAAGGTAAATAATTTATTGAATAATTGAATATTTCTTAAATTTGAATTCTTATAAAGAACTTTATCAAAATTTTTTTAAATAATTGAGTTTTTAGAAAGAATGGCATAAAAATTTTTGATAGTAATTAAATTCACTCAAGAAATGTAATTAAAAATTAATTGAAATTAATTATTACACTCTAAGAACAAATTTTTTAAAATAATTTAATTTTTTCGAAGCATTTTTAAGAATAATTTTAAGAATATTTAAATTTTTAAGAATAATTGCGTTTTTAGCGGAATAAATTAAAAATTATATTAAAAATAATTGAAATCCTGCGATAAGTTTTATTATTTATGAAAATAATTGAATTTTTGTCACCGAAATTTAATAAAGTTTTTAAAATAATTGCAGTCTTGAGAAGAATTAAAAAAAAATCTTTTTAAAGAAATGATTATTTTCAAAAAATTTTATGAAAATTCTGTTTTAAATAATTGAATTTCTTTGAAAATTGTAGACTATTTATGAAAATAATTGAATTCTTTCAAAAAATTTTATTAAATTTTTTAAGAATAATTGAATAGTTGCTAGGGATTTTATTAAAATTTTTAAAAAATAATTGAAATTCTGCGATAACTTTTAATATTTATAAAAATAATTGAATTGTTGCAACGAATTTTATTAAAATTTTAAAATATAATTGAATTCCTAAAAAAAATTTTATTATTTACCTATAAAAATAATTGAATTTCTGAGAAGAAATTTATTATTTATAAAAATAATTGAATTCTTGAGAAGAATTTTATAAAAATCAATTACATTTAATTTATTTTTAGTCGAAAAATATTAGGAATATTCTATTTTAAATAATTGAATTTATGTGAATATTTTTTTTATTTATGAAAATAATAGAATATGTCCAAGGAATTTTATAAACATTTTTTTCTAATTGTACAATTCTTTTAGGAAATTTTTTATCGAAATAGTAGATATTAAAAATCATTGAAATACGAAAAATTTGTGAAAATAATTAAATCGTTTGAAAGAATTTCATTACAATTTTTTAAAATAATTGAATTCTTGCAATGAATTAAAAATATTAAAAATATAAAAATTAAAAAAATAAATATTAAATAAAATATTAAAAATCATTAAAAAAAGAAAAATTTTTGAAAATAATTAAATCGTTTTAAAGAATTTTATTCAAATTTTTTGAATTTTTCCAATAACTTTATTAAAAATGTTTTTAAAATAATTTTTCTCTTTCAACTGTTAATAAATTTAAAGTCGTGTAAATTCTCAAACATGGAAAAAATTAACTTTTAGTGTAATAAATAAAAAAAAGTTTAGTAGCAGTAGCAAATTGTAAAAAAAATAGTAAAAAAAATAGTAAATAGTAGGTTTTATAGCAGGTGAGTACGAGGCCTGTAATATAAAATTTTCTAATAATTGTTTACAACTATTATATTTAAAGTAAAAAGTGTTTTTATTTATTTTTTGAAATATACGATCAATTTTCAAGAAATGTTATTTTTAGCCTTTGAATTTTGAAACCTAAGGGCAGAAAATAGCCCCTTTCGGCTCTAGAGGCGAAAAGGGCCATTTTCTGCCCTACATTTCAAAATTTAATTTTTTGCCTTTTTTTTAAGTTATTTTTAGCCTTTGAATTTTGAAACCTAGGGCAGAAAATAGTCCCTTTCGGCTCTAGAGGCGAAAGGGTCTTTTTTCTGCCCTAGGTTTCAAAATTCAAAGGCTAAAAATATCGTTTCTGGAAAATTCACCGTATACTTGAGTAAATAAATAAAATTTGTACTTGTTAATTAAAAAAATGCGTTAATTCAAGTTCACACCTCCGAACATTTAATGTATAGCGCACTACTAACCCAGTTATGAAAATATACACATGTTGAACACACAGCATGATGTCCAGTAGTATATTTATGCCTCAAGTCGCAAACATCAGAGTGCACACTCTCTCTCTCTTTCTCTCTCTCTCTTACTCTCTCCTTCTTCCTACTAGTGCAAGTGAATATTCTCTCTCTAAAACCTTTGATTTTCTCTCTCTCTCTTCCTCGTTTTCATGGACCACTGGGTACCCAGTTACCCACTGTTTTCCTTCCAGCATCTCAACATTCAACTATGCGTGATCATAAAGCCTACGCTCTCGGGGAATATTGTATAGTTGCGGATGCAAGCACCTGTTCGGTCCACCTCTCTCTCTCTCTCTCATATGCACAGAATATATACAGAACATACAAACAAGTTCACGACCCACGTGGTCTCATCGCTTTATATATATATATATATATATATATGTATGCTAATGTGCTCTTATGCGTAAAATAATCTCTGTTTGGTACCAACAACCTGAACAACCAGTTTCCAGGATGTTTTAACGGAATTCACTTAAATAATATCGGTTCATTGACCTTTTTTATCAATGAAAGAGAAATTCATTTTTTACTCCATACTTTTCTTTTACGTAATCAATGAATCTTTATTTAAAATAGGAAGTCTCTAAATCTGGATATGCTGTAAAATTTTAATTCATTCAGATTTAGAGAATGGCAATTTTTATTTTAAAATTCTAATTTTATTTTAATTGTTTTTAAATTTATTTTTTATTACGTTATTATTTTATAATAATTCTTTTCTATAGTTATTTTTTATTTAAATAATTTAATTTAATTTCTACTTTGAATTTCACTTTCACTTTGATAGATTTTTATTTTTACTTTCATTTTCGCTTCGATATATTTCTATTTTCAGTTTCATTAATTTTTATTTTTTATTATCACTTTCCGTTTCACTCTGAAAGTCTGAATATAAAAATCCTTCAAAGTGGAAATTGAAATGAAAGTGAAAATTGAAAAAATGGAATAAAATAAAAATTTATCTTAGTGGAAATGGAATTGACAGTTTCATTAATTTTTATTTATTTTTTTTTCACTTTCAGTTTCACTCTGAAAATGAAAATCTTTCAAAGTGGAAATTGAAATGAAAGTGAAAATTGAAAAGAATAAAATAAAAATCTATCAAAGTGGAAACAGAATTGAAAGTGAAAATGAAATAAAATAAAAATCTTTCAAAGTGGAAGTGAAAGTAGAAAAAAAATTTATCAAATTAAAAGTGAATTTGAAAACAAAAGAGACTATCAAAGTGGAAGCGAAAGTGAATATAAAAATTTATCGAAATGAAAACGAAAGTGAAAATGAAACAAAATAAAAATCCAGCAAAGTGGAAATCGAAATGAATGTGAAAATAAAAATTTGTCAAAGTGGAAGTTGAAATGAAAATAGAAAACTATCAAAGTGGAAACGAAAGTGAATATAAAAATTTATCGAAATAGAAATGAAAGTGAAAATAAAATAAAATAAAATAAAAATCTATCAAAGTGAAAATTGAATTGAAAGTGAAAATGAAATAAAATAAAAATCTTTCAAAGTGAAAATCGAATGGAAAGTGAACATGAAAATCTGTTAAAGTGAAAATTAAAGTAAAAGTGAAAATAAAAATCTATCAAAGTGGAAATTGAAATGTAAGCGAAAATAAAAAAAAATCTTTTAAAATGAAAATGAAAGTGAAAATGAATTTGAAAACAAAAATCTATAAAAGTAGAAAAGAAAGCAAATATAAAAATTTACCAAAATGAAAATGAAAGTGAAAATGAATTTAAAAATAAAAATCTATAAAACTGGAAAAGAAAGTAAATTAAAAAATTCACCAAAATGAAAATGAAAGTGATTATTAAAATAAGAATAAGAATTTTATTTTCTTCCAGAAAAAACCAATATAAACGAGTATTTCCAGTAGCAAGTAAAATTACTAATTAATATCAAACATGTCGAAATCATGAAAATTAATTGTCATACACTGAGAAAACAACTTTCGAAATTAGTTCAAGACAATAAATAACAAACTTACACCTTTAAATAATATACCCTTTTCATTATTCTTTATTAATATTTCTCTTTTAATCCAAACATTATTTTTAATTATCGAAAATTACCAGTTTTCAAACACACGCATATTTATGAAATACTTCATTTATAATTTAATACAATATTAAAATACTAAAATAATAAAATATTAAATACAAATATTTAATATTTAATATTCATTAATAATTTAACGAAATAAAAATAAAATAAAAATCACTTACTAAATATAATAAAAAATTAAATTTAATAATTCTAAACTTCGAAAAATTATTCTAAAAAATAAATTATTAACAAAAATAATTATTAAATTAAACAAAAATTTTGTTTGCAAAGTTAATAATTTATTAACCCATAGGAAAGAAAAAAAGAACTTCTAATATAATTTTGTTATAATTTATTGTCAAAAAACTTGACGTCGATTGATTAGTGAAATATTGGGAAAATCCACTTTCATTAATACAAAAGACAATGAATAATTATCGTTCTAAATTATACAAGTAACTTTCAAAAACGTTTCTTGACAGTGAATGAAAGCTTTAAATTTTCACTGTGATTAATTATTATCTACATATATCACATGCAGTTTCAGAAGCAAAATTATTATTCCTTTTATTTCCGCGAGTCAATTAAAATTTGATTAATATCAATTTATTCATTAGGTGAAAAAAATTGTTTTTTCTCATTTATTTATTTAAAAATTATTATTAATAATTATTTATTATTATTAATTATTTATTAATAAAGAATTTTTACTGCTCTTTAATTTATTTTCTTTTTGCACAAACATTCACATTTTATTTATTATTATTTATCACTATTCCTTCATTATTATTTTATTATTTTTAAGTTATTTTCATTTTTTTTATAATTATATTCTTATTTTTTATTATTTATTTTTATTATTTTTTATCATTTTACTACTTTTATTATCTTTTTATTATTTTTTATTACTTTATTATTTTTTTACTATTTTATTATTATTTTATTATCATTTTTTAATATTACTTTTGGCATTTAAAAAAATTTACACTATAAATCAACTAATTTTTTTCCTCACAAAGAAATTTATATTTTTAATAGATATTTATTTTTTACCGTAATTTTTATCAACTTTAATCAATTTACATCGAGACATAAATATCAATATTAAAAACAATTTATGACAAAAAAAAAGCTAAAAATAAATTATCAACATAAAGTTTATTAAAAATATAAAAATGAAAAAATTTTGTTAACAATAAGTAAAAATATAGGGAATATTTTTTATTTCGTATATAAAAATTATTAGGAACTAAATAAATAATATTTTTTGTTAGTAAAAACATAGATAATAATATTTATGTAGTATATAATAATTGTTATTATTACTAATTATTTTTATTATAAAATTATTATTTAATTTTTATTATTATTTTAAAGGTAGTGAATTTAGGATCAAAAATATCAAATTTAAACCTTTTTGAAATTCAATAACTTATATAAGAATATTATTATAAAACATGAAGAAGTCAATCACTCCGAGTCTTCGACTCGAAGTGCTTGGCTTCTTCATGTTTTTAAAATAATTAAATATTAAAAATTACCCAGTGATAAAATTATTATTTTATATTTAAAAATATTGTTACTCTAACTTCATTGAAATTATTTTCATTCATCATTTAAATTCAATTAATATTTTCTAGAATTTTTAATTACAATTTTTCTCTAAAAATTAGTTAAAGAGAATTTTAATTAGTTAAATTATTTTAATTAGAATTTTAATTAGAAACTAGTTAAAAGTACGAAAAATTAATAATTTCGAAGATTTGAATTTGAAACCTTTTCAAAAATCAATTATTTCTAAAAATTAATGCTTTAATGCCTTTAATATTAAAATTATTATCCAAAACTTTAACCGAAATTCATTTTGAAATAAATTTTTATTAGAAAATTCTACGAGAATTCAATTTATTTAAATACAAAACTAAATAATTTATTGAATATTTGAAATATTTGAATGTTTTTTAAGATTGAATTTTTATGATAAATTTTATTAACAATTTTTCAAAATAATTAATTTCTTTTAAGGAATTTAATTAAAATTTTACAGAAATTTATTGAATTAAAGAATTTTATCACAATTTTTGAAAATAATTAAAAAATTTTTGAAGAATTTTATTAAAATTTTTAAAAATAATTGAATTCATGAGAAGAATTTAATTAATAATTTATGAAAATAATTTAATTCATGCGAAGAATTTTATTAAATTATGCATAAAAAAATTGAAATTTTGACAAGAATTATATTAAAACTTTTGAAAATAATTGATTTCTTGAGAAGAATTTCGAAACCTATTTATAAAAATAACTTAATTCTTGACGAGAATTTTTCAAAAATTTTGATAATAATTTAATTTCTGCAAAGTATTTTATTAATTTTCAAAATAATTGAATTCTCGTGATGAATTTTGTTATTTATCAAACTAATTGAATTTTGAAAAAGAATTTTATTAAAATTTCTTAAAATAATTGATTTTTTGTGAAGAATTTTGTTCGTTATCAAGGTAATTGAATTCTTTTACAGAATTACTTAAAAATTTTTGAAAATAATTGATTTTCTGCGACGAATTAAAAGATTTTTATGAAAATATTTGAATTTTTTGCAAAAAAATTTTATTATTTTATTGAATAATTGAATTTTTCTTAAAATTGAATTCTTTTGTCAAGTTTTAATAAAATTTAAAAAAATAATTGCATTTTTCGAGGAATTTATTTAAAATTGTACTTATTAAAAATATTTAAAATTCTGCGGTGAAATTAATTTAATTCCTAAATGAAATTTTATTATTTATGAAAATAATTGAATGTTTTCGTAGAATTGTATCGAAAATTTTATTCAATAATTAAATTTTTTAATAAATTTTATGAAAATAGTAAATATTGAAAATTATTGAATTGCGAAAAACTATTGAAACTAATTGAAATTTTGCAAAGAATTTTATTAAAATTTTTAAAAATAATTGAATTTTAGTTGAAAGATTGTGCTATTTATAAAGATAATTGAATTCTTGACGAGATATTCGTTAAAATTTTTACAAATAATTGAATTTCATCGAAGAATTTTATTACTTTTGAAAATAATTGAATTCTTGTGATGAATATTGTTATTTATGAAAATAATTGAATTTTACAAAGATTTTTATTTAAATTCCTAAAACCCTGATATAGTAATTATTACATACTAAATAAAAATTATTTTCCGTATTAAAATTATTTATAATAATATTTATTTAGTTCATTTATAATAATTACATTATATAGAAAATAAACAATATTTTCTATATTTTCCATCAAGACAATAAGAAGCGATTATAATTCACGATTCAAGCGACAAACTTTACTTCATTGAGTTCATTCAAGTCAAAATTCGCAATTCAGGAGGAAAACACAACTTAAAAATTTAGGTCAAATGCTGCAGTTAATAGACGAACCTAGATTTCCAAAAATAGATGAAAAAAAGTAATCAAGGCATCTCAGAATTTAGATTAAAAAAAAGTTTTTGAAAAAATCCGAAAGAAGAGAAATTAATAGCAATAAGATTTACACCATCACGTGTATACAAATTTCCGTAATTAATAACCCAATCATTAAAACTTGATACTATCTAATCGATCTTTCAATTCACCACACTTTATTTTTATTTTTATTTTTCGAAAAATAAGAAAACATTCTCCTTTTTTTCATTGAAATTAAAAGCGAAAGATAATTCGAAAATAAGAAGGGATCTGAAAATGATAAGGAGAAGATAAATGAACGACGGTACACATATAATATAAACTGGAGAGAGAATTATTTACAAGAGAAATTTACATACTTTATAAAGTATGGCAATTTCTACTATAATCACAGTGTATATCGAAGTTACTGCATCCTCTCTTTCTCTCTCACTCTCTCTATACAGAAATCGTTCCTATGAAATGTCGTTCGTGCTCGCAAACTCTAATTAAGTTTTAACACCACTGTTTAAAAAAAACTCACATTCAAGTACACTCGTTCAAGTCATATTTTTTTATATTGAAAACTTTTATATGAAGCGTTTTATGTCCTGGTTTATTAACGCATAAAACCCTCTCAAACAAACTAACTTTAATTAAAATTTTATTTGCTGACATTAATGGAATTATAAAATATTAATTGAAGTTGTAGAATAAAAGGTAAATGGAAAATTTAATTAAATTCGTTGTTATTATAATTAAAAAATATAATAATAAAAATAATAATAATAATAATATCGTCTACATCGTCATTTTTTCATTTATTAAAAAATGCATTCCCTGAATTACAATCCTCACTAATTAAAACAAATTTTACGATATACACACAATATATAAATATATATTCGCGTTTTCCCTATTTTATTTCGACGCTTTTGTATTAACAAAACATTTTTTGATTATTCAGTTTTCAATCAACGGAACTTTTATTATCATGAACCATTATTGGCTTTATAATCAATACACCGGAAACAATGTCAGAAAAATATTACATGCACGTCATTTATAAACTCATTTTTATGTATACAATTATTTTAAATTCCAATCCTTTTATAATTTTTTTTTCCTTTTTTCTTCTGTATTTGATTTTATATTTGATTTTACATTTTTATTAATATGATTTTAATGTGCATGAATTTATTATATTTTTGAATTACTGTACATTGATTTACTGGTATTTTTCATTTTTTTACTTGTCTATTCAAAATATTTTCATTCTTTAGTTTTTCATTTATTTTAATTATATTCAGACTTCGCACTCGATAATTAATTTTAAAAGAGTAGCACAAAAAGTAGCTTTCAAACTAAAAAAAAGTAGTAAAAAAGTAGATATCGAAAAATTAAACTTAACGACCAAAAAAAAATCGTTTTAGAAACTTCACAAAACTGACAAAAATTCCATTTAACATTTTATTTTCCTGACTTCTTCCTAATTTTCATCAAAAATATTTACTTCTTTCTTATCCTGCTAATAAATTGAATTCCTGCAATGAATTTTATTATTCATGAGAGAATTTAAATATTTATAAAAATAATTTGATTCTTGTGAAGAATTTTATAAAAAAAATTTAAATAATTGATTTCTTTCGACTAATTTTATGCAAATTCTAATTTTAAATAATTAAATTTCTGAGAAATTTTTATTATTCATGAAAATAATTAAATTCTTACGAAGCTTTTACAAAAAAATCTTAAAATAATTGAATTCTGTTTGGAAATTTTATGAAAATAGTAGATATTGAAAATCATTTAATTGCTAAAAGTTTTTAAAAATAATTAAATTTTACAAAGAATTCTATTATAAAATTTTTGAGAATAATTGTATGTCTGTGTGGTATTATATTAAATTATTTTGAAAATAATTGAATTCCAAAAAAACATTTTATTATTTATAAAGATAAATAAATATTATTGCGAGCGATTTTATTAGAATTTTTTTAAATAATTGAATTTCCAAGAAAAAATTTATTACTTTTAAAAATAATTGAATTCTTATGATGAATACTGTTATTTTTGGAAATAATTGAATAGGTAGTTGCAAAGAATTTTATTAAAATTTTTTTAAATAATTGAATTCTTAAGAAGAATTTTATTATTTATGAAAATAATTAAATTATTGCGAAAAATTTTATTAAAATATTTGAAAATAATTGAATTCTTCTGAAAAATTCTAATATTTTTGTAAATAATTGAATTCATCCAAAGAATTTTAATAAAACATTTTTTTAAATAATTGATTTTTTTGACGAATTTTAATAAAAAATTTTAAGAGTAATTACGTTTTTTAAACAATTCCTATAAAATCATATTAAAAATAATTGAATTCCTGAGAAAAGTTTTATTATTTATGAAAATAATTGAATTATTGCGAAAAATTTTATTAAATTATTTGAAAATAATTGAATTTCCATGAATAATATTATTATTAGTGAAATTATTTGAATTATTGTGAATAATTTGTATAACAATTTTGTAAAATAATTGATTTTTTCGAATTTTTTTGAAAATGCTATTCTAAATTAATTGAATTCCTGAGATAAATTTTATTATTTATGAAAATAATTGAATAGTTGCAAGGAATTTTATTAAAATTTTAAGAAATAATTGAATTCCTGAGAAGAAATTTATTATTTATGAAAATAATTGAATTATTCCGGAAAATATGAAATTATTTCCACTTTATTTTTTTTAAGTAATTGAATTTCCAAAAAACTTTCTTAAAATTACTAAAAATAATTGATTGAGAGAAAAATTTAGTTAAAAATTAAGGAAAATAATTGAATTTTGAAAGAATTACAGTTGCATTTTTTAGAAATAATTAAATTTCAGATTTGAATTTGTAATTTTTAAAAAATTTAATTCTTTTAGAAACAAACAATAATTTAACAGAATTACTGAAGCGTTGAATAATTTAATTTAGAAATTCTAAAAAAATTAGGTTTCTGACAAATTTTTAATCAAAACTTCTTCATGATAATTGAATCCCAAAAAAAAATTAATTGAAAAATTGTCAAACAATTGGAAATTTCCTTAAATTTTACTGAAATAAATATTTTATATTTTAAAGAAATTCATTACAATTTTTAAAAACAGTCTCGCCTTTAATGCACAATTTTTTTAAAATTAGAAAAAATTATTTGAAAATAGATTTCAACTGTCAAAACCTAAAAATTTGGTCCATATTTTTGGTGTTCGTTGTTTAATTATAAGAAATTAATTTAATCAAAAAATTGTTTAAAAAAGAAAAAGAAACAGAAAAGGCAGAAGGTCGAATAACTATACATGTGACATTATATACAAAGTATCAGGAATTTTGAAACAAAAAAATTAGAGATAAAAAGTAGAAAACAAGATTATATGTAATTTATATAATATAGGATTGTATATAAACGATTTCGGAAATTGTTCAAAGATTTTGTAATAATTGTTCGATATTAAAGTTTCATCACAGCAAGCAGGATAATTGAATAATGGTCGACATGTTTTTGTTCTAAAGTTACACAACCGCACATAATCGTTGTGCTGCTTTATTTTTTTTTCATTTTTTCTTTATCTCTTATAACATTGTTGCAGTTTATACTCAACTTATTTATTGACCATTTTTCAAAGTAAATTGAAAATTATTTTCCACCCATTTTTTTTTTTTTATATCAAACGAACAAACTTTTTTTTCTACACGTAACAAAAAAATTAAACAAGAAAGAAAAATCGGAGCAAAAATAGAAAAAGGATAATAAAAAAGAAAATAGAATAAAAAATTGGATAAAAATCAAATAAAAATAAAATAGAAAAAAATCAAATAAAAAAATAATAAAATAAAAATAAAATAGAAAAAAATCAAATAAGAAAATAAAAATAATAAAATAAAAATAAAAAGAAGATAAAAAAATAAAATAAAAAAAGGATAATTCTGTACTTTTTATATAAAAAAAAATTACAGAGAAAATAAATAAAATATTCTTTAGACTTTGCCCATGTGACTAAATAAATAAATATAGAGAAAATGTGAATAAATATTCTTTCTATGAATGTTTATTATTTAATTTTATATTCGGAAAAGAATATTTTATTTTTCCGTGAATATTTTCCTCTTTTGTTTATTTAATATTTTCTCTCAATTTTTTCAATATATATATATATATATATATGAATATTTGATTACAGAAAAAAAATTAAATTTATTCTGAATTGTCACGAAAAGTTGTGCAAATAAGACAAAGTTAGATAGTACAAAATTCATTTCCTCATTTCTCAGTTCACAAGTCATGTTATATGAAGAGAAACACTTGTTCAAATATTAGTTTCGTCACGCAAAAAAGGTTCTCTTGTAATATATTAGATCACAAAGTATAAAAATTTTTTTTATAAAAATTTATTTTTTTTATTATTCTTCCTTTATTTGTCTATGTTTAGAAATATTTTATTTATTAATGTTTCGAAATCATGTATAGAAAAAAAATTCCCCTATCAACTATTTTTTCTGAATTATCAAAATTTTTAAATTCGTATTTTTCTCTACTTTTTAAATTCATATTTTTCTCTACTTTTTTCCATATTTTTTTCAATCAACTATTTTTCTCTTTTATCAAGATTTTGAAATTTTTTCATATTTTTCTCTCCTTTTTTTAATTTCATATTTTTCCACTAATAGAATATTTTCATCGTTTTCGTTTTAAAAAAAAAAGCTTTTTATATATAGAAAATTTACGTATTTTTAAATTTTTATTTATTTATATACTTTTTTGTTTCTATTTTATATTTTTTTTTATAGAAAACTATTTTTTTTGTTTGGAAATACAGTAATAAATAATAAAAATATCTTAACATTTTCTAAATTTTGATACATGTTTATTTATATATTTTTTTGTTTATATTTCATCATTTTTGTATAAAAAAAACTATTTTTTCGTTTGATATAGTAATAAATAATAAAAATATTACAATTTTTCTATAACAATTACAAATAAAGGACATAAATTTGTAGTTCCGAAATAAAATAGAAAAAAAATGAAAGTTTATAAAAATAAATAAATTATTTAATAAAATACAGTGAAATTAAACTTTTTTTGTTGTAAATTCCCATCGGAGGCTTTTATTGATAAATATTTTAAAAATTCAGGTAAATATTTGTATATATCCTTATGTTTGATGGGAGTCAACAATGATGACAAGAACCCTCGAAATTTCATCAACCAAAATATTTTTTTTTTTGACATATTGACTTTTAAAAAAAATAGACAGAATAAATGCGTAAAAAAAATTTCAATCGCACACTTCATTTAGAAACAGCTTTATTTAGTTAATGATAAATTATTTTATTACTCAGCCAACGTAGAAAATTATTCATCCTTTACATTTTTTACTTACTATTTTTACTCTTATTGTTAAAATTTATTTATTTACTTATCTTATTTTTTTCTATTTTCTATTTTTACTTTTGTCATTAAAATTTTTGTTTTCTATTTACTATTTTTACTTCCATTGGTAAAATTTATTTATTTATTGCTTCCTCATGAGGAAGTATTTATTTATTTAATAAAATTTTTTTATTTACTATTTTTACTTCTATTGTTAAAATTTATTTATTTATTGCATTTTTTCTATTTACTATTTTTACTCCTCTTGTTAAAAATTAATTATTTATTTAATAAAATTTTTCCATTTACCATTTGTACTTCTATTGTGAAAATTTATTATTTAGTTTGAAATTGAAGAAAAATAAAATAGAAGAAAAAAACTTTTCCACAATTTGTTTGTTTGTTTATTTTTTTTTTATTTCGCGAAAATGAGAAAAATTACTTTTTGAAAAGTTTCGAGAGAGAAAAAAGAAAGAAGGAAAAAAAGAAATAACGGGGGCGATTTTATAGTGGTGAATTTCGGGTAAAGCTCGCTCAGAACATTATTCTATTTTACTGTTACAGTACATTTTGTCCGAACAGGCTTCATTTTAAGAGTCTTCGATCGACTCGACCTTTATGCCTCTAACATTTTAACTTTTAACAACCGACAGTTAAAAGTTTCATAGTCTCGCCTTTATCGCGTATTTGTTCCGCCGTCAAATCAGAGTTTCAACTTTTGTCATTTAAACTCTCATGAAGATATACATTATTGCAATATACGCGAAACAAACTCGACATACATTCACCATATACATATATACTTCGTCTAAATACACAAACAGAACTTTTACAAATATATAAAATTCAATTTAATGAACAGACAAACAAAACCCTTAATTTTCTATTATTAATTCCAAGTGCTAGTCGTAAAAAGAGAAAAAGAAAACTGTTTTTTATTCACAAAAATAACAAGTTTTTATTTTTAATTAACGTCACGTAATATCCGTTCTCAAATTTTTGTCTATTGACATTTTTCTTTTAATATTTTAAATTAAAATTTTTTTACTTATTTTGTTAATTTAATTAATTTAATCAATTTAATTAGCCGTCAATTTTAATTAATTAATATAAATCAAAAGTAAAACTCAAATAGAAATTGTAATTTATTTCTTGTATTTAATTTTTTCTTATTATTATTATTATTATTATTATTATTATTATTATTATTATTATTATTATTATTATTATTATTATTATTATTATTATTATTATTATTATTATTATTACCAGCAAATTAATTTACGAATTAATTATTATTATTCTTTATTGCTTCCAAAAACTTTATTAAAATTCTTCTCAGGAATTTCGAAAAAAATTTTTCAAAAGAGTTCAATTATTTATAAAAATTTGATAAAATTCTTTGCAGAAATTCAATTACTTTGAAAAATTTTGATAAAATTCTTTGCAGTAATTTAATTATTTATGAAAATTTTAATAAAATTCTTTAAAAGAAAAAAATTTAATTAATTTATTACTTTGAAAAAATTTATTTTTCTAAATATAATAAGATTCTTCGCAAAAATTCAATTATTTAGAAAAATTTTGATTAAATTCTTTATGATAATTGAAATATTTTTAATACAATTTTAATTAAATTCGTAAAAAATCCAATTATTTTCGAAAATTTTAATAAAATTCCAATCAAGTTTTCAATTATTTTCATAATTTATAAAATATTTCGCTGGAATTTAATTATTTTAAAGAATTTTAATAAAATTCTTCGTAGAATTTCAATTATTTTGAAATTAATAAAATTCTTTGGAGAAATTTAATTATTTTCAAAAATATTATTATTTTGAAAAATTTTAATAAAATTCTTTATCAAAAAAAAAAATTCAATGAATTATTTTGAAACAATTTAATTCTTTGTCTAAATAATTAAATTCTTACCATTGAATTATTTTGAAAAGTGTTGATTTAATTCTTTATGATAATTGAAATATTTTCAATAAAATTTTAATTAAATTCCTCAAAAAATTTACATAAATTCTTAGCAAGATTTCAATTATTTCCATAATTAGTAAAATATTTCGCAGGAATTTAATTATTTAAAAGAATTTTAATCAAATTCTTCGCAGAAATTCAATTATTTTGAAAAACTTTGATAAAATTAATTATGAAAATTGAATTATTTTCATAATAAAATTCTTTGATGGAATTTAATTATTTTAAAGAATTTTAATAAATTCTTCGGAAAAAATTTATTAGTTTAAAAAATTTCAATAAAATTCTTTCCAAGAAAAAAATTTAATCAAATACTTGGAAAAAGTTTAATTCTTTTTCTAAATAATAAAATTCTTCTCAAAAATTAATTTATTTTGAAAAACTTTGATAAAATTATTTATGAGAATTAAATTATTTTCATAATAAAATTATTTATGAGAATTGAATCATTTTCATAATGAAATTCTTTTCAGGAATTTAATTACTAGAATTTTAATAAAATTCTTCGCAAAAAATGTATTATTTTTAAAAATTTGGATAAACTTCTTTATAAAAAAATTTAAGTATTTTATACTTAAAAATAATTATATTAATTTATCACTAATTACTAATATTCAGTAATATTATTGTAAACTGTTCACTTTTTTTTACGCCTCCACAGGAGAAAAATTCTACAACTAATACAGTATTTTTCTCCGAAACACCAATAAACTGATTTTAATGAGGCGTATATATAAACTATAATGAAGAGTTAACTTTTTTTATTGCGTATAATAATAAAGTATTATACGCAAAAAAAAAATGTTTGAGGGATAAAAAAAACTTTTTTAATTTTAACATAAATCACCAGTTATTTTCAACGAATTTTATGCATGCAATAAAAAAAAATTTCTCAATATTATGTCGGGAAAAATAAAATATTTCCTGTTTTAACGTAAATGTATATGTATATATATTCAACAAAACCTGGAACATTATTCACTTCTTTTTTATTTAAACTTTTTATCGTAATAGCATTTTACACACGTATAATACAATTTTTACATCCCTTACTCCAATACAACAACAAAACAATGCTCTTTTTTGTGGAAAATAATTTTTATTAATACCACCAACGAGAGCAAAAATGTAAATTTATTTTAATTTTTTTACTTATTTTAGATTATTTATTCAAAATTTATTTTTTCTTTTAGACTATTTATTTTAATCTATTTTTTCTTTTCGATTATTTATTTTAATCTATTTTTTCTTTTCGATTATTTATTCAAATCTCTTTTTTCTTTTAGATCCTTTATTTTAAACTATTTTCTCTTTTAGAATTAACGCCAAAGTTAAATTCTTATGGAGAAATTTATCCAAATTTTTCAAAATAATAAATCTTTTTCGAAGAAGTAATTAATTAATTAATTAAAATTAATTAAAATTAATTCTCTTTTAGAATTTTCTTTTAGAATTAATTTCTCCACTTGAGAACGTCAAAGTCGCCACTAGGTGGCGAGGAATCTGATTTTTTCAACTGAACTGCCATCTGGCGGTGACCTTGGCGTTCGCAGGTGGAGAGTAATTCTACAATTATTTATAATCAAATTTATAGAGTTCGACAATTTATACAAAAGGATTTTAATTTTAAATTTACTTTTCTTTTCGATATTTTTATCCTTCTCAATTTTTCCAAAGTCATCGAATTAATTTCTTCGCTATAAAATGGTTTTGGTTAAAACAAAAATAAATGAAAATAATATTTGCTTTTGGTTAAAACCAAAAGCAAATATTATTTTCACTTATTTTATTTAATTAATTTAGAAAAATTGACACGAGGAAAAAAGTGGATAATTGTATTTAATTAATTTAGAAAAATTGACAGGAGGAAAAAAGTGGATAAAAAAAATGAAAGTGTCAATATATTGTGAACAAAATAAAGTCAGTTAAAGTGGATAAAAAGAGAGAGGGAAAAAAAGGGGAAATTTTGAATAACCAAATAAATTGATGATAGGTCTCTTTTGGCGCAAGAGTTTAAACCACATTACTCTTGTCTTTTCTTTTTGACGGTGACATTCTCTCGATGTATCGACATGTGTCCTGTGTACAACACATATCGTAAAATCGTTATGTGCACTCTCTCGTTCGAGTGGCAACTGGTGAATTTATCGACTTGTTACCAGATCGCCAACAAAGATCATCAACGATTACAACTTTTCCGTATGGCTACTTTGCTCCTCGTTAGCGAACTAACGTAAAACATTATTTCTTTTCTCCATATGCCACATATATACGTATATATATATATTCTATTTTAACCATTTTTCCCCCCATTAAATTGAGTTCTTAAAAAGATAACATTTTATTTCTTAATTTTTTTATTTCTATTTTGACCTAAATTTTTAAGATTTTGTTTACCTCTGAATCTGGGTATTTTTACATAAATTTTAAAGCTTTCCTCACGTTTCGACTCCGGACACAAATAAATAAATAAATTTATACATTTACTTTTTTAAAAATATTTTTTTATATTCAAAATATATATTTAGAAATTTTACAATAAAAAATTTTTATTTACTTGCTTTTCGGTTAAAAACCGAATTAAAATTAATAAGTTAAGAATAATAGGTTAATAGTTAACAATAATAGTTCATAATTTGTTCATTATTATTATTTTTAATAATTATTATTATTAATTTATTATTGTTATTTTTATAATTGTTATTTTTATTATTGTTATTCTTATTATTGTTATTCTTATTATTATTTTTTTTTTACTGTTATTCTTATTATTTTTATTCTTATTATTATGATTGTTAATTATTATTATTGCAAAAAGAATTTAATTTACAGAAAAAATAAAAATTCGTATTTTCTGAAAATTGAAATAGAATTATAATAATAAGGAAAAAAAGTGTTACTTTTTACTTGAGGAAACATTGGTTAGTGTTTTTCCATAAATTATTAGTTAATTATTATGCATAACAATTAAAATACTTAGTGATGAGTAAATAAAAGATTAATAATGAGGTTATTTTCATATGTGACGATAAAATAAACCAGTTTAAACTTTTGTTGTTAATTTTCCACGTGTTTGTGTTTCTCTTTCTCTTTCTCTCCCTCTACTGATATTGAAACATATAATTTTCAATATACAGTTAGAAAATTATTTAAACATTTATATATGTATTGTCATATTTTTTTTAATAGTCAGAGAAAATTTTCCACTTTTTTCAATCAACAGACAATTCTACCATAAACAATCAACAGTCATATAACAATAAAAAAAAAAAATTAATTATTTAAGAAAATATTTTTAATAAAATTATATTACAATTATCCTACTTATAATTTATTAATTATTATTATAATTTAGTGTTGAATTTCGTAGTGTATTCAAATATGATTGCGATTCGCGGGTGATCTTAATACGCCATCTGGTAGTTAAACTTTACATAGTGAAATCTATTCTGTTCTCTCGAATGTCTTTAAGTGTTTTATACACATCGTGAAAACTCTTTTTGCTATCTGTAATTAATTAATAAATCCTAAGTGCTCGTTATTTAAATCATAATCCTTATTTTGCTCATCCACCACTGTGATCTGCTCAATATTTAGTCGATTTCTTCATGTTTTATAATAATTAAAGATGGCACATTGATAAAATAATTATTTTATTTTATAAGAATTTTGTAACTGCAACTTCTTCAAAATTATTTTCAACATTTAAATTCAATTATTATTTTCTAGAATTTTTAACTAAAATTCTTCTTTGAACAATTATTCTTTATTAATTTTCGAAAAAGTTCTTTGAAAATTTTCAAATCCATTCGTTTACAATTCAATTTTATACGAAATTTAAATTATTCCAAAATTCTTCAATTAAATATATATTAGAAAATAACTTCAAAATTTTTTTTTAAAAATTCAATTAAACCTTGTAAAAATTTAATTTCACAAATAGTTAGTTCAAATTTTAATTTTCAAAAATTTTAATTTGAAACCTTTTCAGAATTCAATTATTTTTAAAAATTCATGCTATATAATGCTTTTAACATTTAATTATTATCTATAAAATTTTAACTGAAATTTATATTTAAATCAATTTTTAAAAGAAAATTTAACTAGAATTCAATTATTTAAATACAAAAATTAATAACTTATTGAATAATTGAATGTTTCTTTAAATTGAATTCTCATAAAGAATTTTCTCAACAAATTTTTAACTAATTCAATTCTTTTAACAAATTGTAATAAAATTTTTAAAAATAATTACATTTATCGAGGAATTTGATTAAAAATGTATTATTAAAAATAATTGAAATTCTGCAATGAATTTTATCCTATTTATGAAAATAATTGAATTTCTAAAAAGAATTTTATTCTTTCTGAAAATAATTGAATCTTTGTAAAAAATTTATTATTTATGTTTTATGAAAATAATTAAATTATTACGAACAAATTTGTAAAAAATTTGTAAATATAATTGAATTCCTAATGAAATTTTTATTATTTTATGAATATAATTAAATGTTTGCGCAGAATTTTATTAAAAAATTTTTAAATAATTGAATCCTTTGGAAAACTTTATTAAAATAGTAGATATTAAAAATCATTGAATTAAGAAAAATTTTTTAAAATAATTGAAATTTTTGCCGAGATTTTTAAAAATAATTAAATTCTTGCAACGAATTTTATTAAAATTTTCAAAAATAGTTGAATTCTTACGAAGAATTTTATAAAAATCATTTTAAATAACTGTTTTTTTTTGAAAAATTTTATGAAAATTGTGTTTAAAAATAATTAAACACCTGTGGAAATTTTATTATTTATGAAAATAATTGAATTTTGGAGAAGAATTTTATTATTTATAAAGATAATTGAAATTTTGATAAGAGTTTTTTGAAAAATTTTGAACATGATTGAATTTCTGCAAAGAATTTTATTTCTTTTGAAAATAATTGAATTTTCGCAATTATTTGTAACTTCTCAAAAATTCTCCAAATTTTATCGTTTAAATTTATCAACTTTTCTTGATTTTTCAATCAAATTACGGACTTTAAAAAAAAAAACTGACTTTTACGGGATTTACGAAAGTAGTTCGAGCTCTGCATAAAATATAAACCTCTTGTTCATCTTCATTAATTTATAATAAATATCAAGATAAAAATATTTATTATTATTTTCATATATTAAAAGCTGTGTATAAAATGCATAAAATAAAAATAGAATAATGCAATTTTTAATCAAAGAAAAAATAATATAAAACTTTGACCTTATTTTCAAAACAATAGATACTTCCACAAATGCAATTAAAAATAATTCCAAAATAAAGTGAAATAATCTCAGAAAATAATTAAACGAGAAATTAAAAACAGAACTAAAATTATTTTAATATCTTTCTTTAAATGTAATTACTGTTTCATATTGATAAATTTATAAGTTATTTTTGTTCAAATTTATAGGGGAAAAAAAATTTCGTAAATGTAACAGAACATTTTTTTTGGGTATCTAAACATTTTTAGAGTGAATAAAAATATTCTTTAAGTACAGGAAAAAAAATCAAAGTTTTTAATGAAAAAACAGAAAAAAAACAAAATTAAATTTTAAATTTTTGTGGCAACCCTGTTAAATTTTTTATATTCCATAAATACACAACTTCCTATAGAAACAATGATTAAAAATTTTTTCAACAAAAATAATAATACACACATTGTTTGTACCATGAAAAAAAAAAATAAAATCAAAACGATCTTTAATAAAATATAATTTGCATATATATATACAAGTTAAGAATATAAGAAAGATGCCCACACGAGTATTAAAAAGATCCTAATAACAGAAAATCAGAAATAATGAGGGAGAGGGGAGGGGACACCCTGTACTCGAGATAATGACGTAAATATAAGTTTCGTCTTCCCTCCTCCCCTACCCCCCACCTTATCCACCACTGTACATGAAAAGGACTATCATTACTACATAGTCAGATGGAAAAGAGGACCCTATACGCATTATATATACATATAAATGTATATAAAAACTTTTTTGTTCTTTTTTTTCGTTTTATTTTTGCCACGTTAGAATAATGACCGTTATTGTTCTCTTGATATCGACAAAAAACTAGTTAAACTCCTTCTTTTCCCCCCCGGGAATTATCAAACTATAAATTATTTATACGAAAAGCAGTTCTTATCCTAATTAAAATAAAGATACAAACATTTGAATACGAAAAGAACAAAAAAGCAAAATGCGCGAAAACCTGTATTTTAGAAAAAGAAATATTTATATAATATGCGAGTAATTTGGGATAAAATTATGTATACGTGATAGTAAAATAATGAAATTTATCGAAATATTTGAAAATTTTTTCCAAATGAAAGAATTTTTTTTCTCTTTCATTTTCATTTTAATACATTTTTATTTTCTCTTTGACAAATTTTCACTTTCCCTTTGACAATTTTTTTTCACTTTCATTTTCACTACGATGGATTTTAATAAACTTTCACTTTTACTTTAAGAAATATTTGTTTATCTTACGAAATTTGACCAGCAACATGTGACCTGAATTTTGAGTATATATATATTCCGTCTGTTGTGTCCTATAAATTGAACGAGAAATCTCCCTCCCCCCTGTACCCTTCACGATATATCTGTGAATTTTTGCACAAATGTTAAAGTTATACTTTTTCATTTGACCTTTAAATTTTAACCTACATTTTTATTAAGGTTACCTTCCCCTATACCGATCTGGAAATTTTTAATTTAATATTACAATTCTTTTTCTTACGAAATTATTTCAACTGTATTTTTTTTCTTTGTTTCAGGTTAGTTTGCCAACAGTATAGAAAAAAATATGAAAGCCAAACTAGAGCAAGCGGTAAGAATAAACAATTAATTATTTTTAATTAACATTTCATTAAGTATATATTCGAAAGTTTCATTTCTATCAAATTTTTAATTAATCCTCATAATTTAGTAATTAATTTGCCAGAAAGTGTATTTCAAACAAATACCAATCATATTATAATATTTTAATTAAATTGCAAAGAAATTCATCAATTTTTAATGAAAAACAAATTTAATTAACGTAATTAAAATTCTTCCATTCTGTATCTATTATATTTTTAATAAGTTAGTGAATTTTATTAATAAATAATAATTTTTAATAATTTAGTTAATTTTACTAATAACTAGTAATTTTTAATAATTTTGTAAATTTTGGTAATAATTAGTAAATTTTATTAATTCAAAAGCAGACTTCGCTCTCGATTATTAATTTTAAAAAAGTAATAAAAAAAGTAGTTATTGAAAAATTAAACTTGACGACCAAAAAACTCGTTTTAGACACTTCACAAAACTGACAAAAATTCCATTCTATATTTTATTTTCCTGACTTTTTCCTAATTTTCATCAAACAAATATTTACTTCTTTCTTATCCTGCTAATAAATTGAATTCCTGCAACGAATTTTATAACTCATGACAGAATTTAAATATTTGTAAAAATAATTTTATTCTTGCGAAGAATTTTGTACAAATTTTTAAATAATTGATTTCTTTCGATGAATTTTATACAAATTGTAATTTAAATAATTGAATTCCTGAGAAATTTTTATTATTTATGCAAAGAATTGAATTCTTACGAAAATTTTTACAAAAATTTTTTAAATTATTGAATTCTGTTTGGAAATTTTATGAAAATAGTCGATATTGAAAATCATTGAATTGCGAAAATTTTTAAAAATAATTAAATTTTAACAAGAATTCTATTAAAATTTTTAACAATAATTGAAATTCTGTCAAAAATTCTAATATTTTTGTAAATAATTGAATTTTTCCAAAGAATTTTAAAAAACATTCTAATAAATAATTGATTTTTTCTCGATGAATGGAAATTAAATTCTTAAGAATAATTATATTTTCCGAAGCAATTCCTATAAAATTGTATTAAAAATAATTGAAATCCTGCAATTAATTTTATTATTTATGAAAATAATTGAATAGTTGCAAAGAATTTTATTCAAATTTTCAAAAATAATAATTGAATTCCTGAGAAAAATTTTATTATTTATGAAAATAATTGAATACTTGGGAACAATTTTATTAGAATTTTTTTAAATAATTGAATTTCCAAGAAAAAATGTATTACTTTTAAAAATAATTGAATTTTTGTGATAAATA
The DNA here is from genome assembly GCF_015476425.1 of Leptopilina heterotoma. Taxonomy (NCBI): domain Eukaryota; kingdom Metazoa; phylum Arthropoda; class Insecta; order Hymenoptera; family Figitidae; genus Leptopilina; species Leptopilina heterotoma. Next base: position 274,125 of record NW_025110825.1, on the reverse strand, counting down.
TTGTTATTTATAAAAATAATTGAATGTTGTACAAAATTTTATTAAATGCCTCAAAATAATTGAATTTTCCGAAATAATTTTGTTATTTATCGACAGAATTGAATTCTTTTGAATAATTATTTATGTAAATAATTGAATTCTTGGGAAGAATTTTATTAAAATCTATAAGAATAATTGAATTATTTCAAAAAAATGTAATTAGAATTGTATTTAAAATAATTGATTTCTTCCGAACAATTTTATTTAAATATTTGAAAATAATTGAATTCCTGTGAAAAATTTTAATATTTTTGTAAATAATTGAATTCATCCAAAGAATTCTAAGAAAACATGTTTTTAAATAATTGATTTTTTCGATGAATTGAATTTAAATTCTTAAGAATAATTACATTTTTTGAGCAATTCCTATAAAATTGTATTAAAAATAATTGAAATCCTGCAATAAATTTTATTAAAATTTTCAAAAATAATTGAATTCCAGAGAACAATTTTATTATTTATGAAGATAATTGAATTCTTGGGAACGAATTTATTAAAAGTTTTTTAAATAATTGAATTTCCAAGAAGTAATTAATTACTTTTAAAAATAATTGAATCCTTGTGATGAATATTGTTATTTATGAAAATAATTGAATTTTGCAAAGAATTTTATTAAAATGCCTCAAAATATTTGAATTCTCGGGAATAATATTGTTATTTATATATACATAATTGAATTTTGCAAAGAATTTAATTAAAATGCCTCAAAATAATTGAATTTTCAGGAATAATTTTGTTATTTATAGACATAATTGAATTCTTGGGAAGAATTTTATGAAAATCTAAAAGAATAATTAAATTATTTCAAAGAAATTTTATTAAAATTGTATTTAAAATAATTGATTTCTTTTGAACAATTTAAAATATTTGAAAATAATTGAATTCCTGTGAAAAATTCTAATATTTTTGTAAATAATTAATTTTTTTGAGGAATTGAAATTAAATTTTTAAGAATAATTACATTTTTTTGAGCAATTCATGTAAAATTGTATTAAAAATAATTGAAATCCTGCAAAGAATTTTATTATTCATGAAAATAATTGAATTAGTTGTTTTGAATTATTGTGAAGTCTAAATTTTGTCTGTAAATCAGGGAAAAGTCAGGGAAAAACAAAATTAAATTTTTGTGCCAATCGTGAAGTAGTTTAAAAATAATTGATTGTCAATTAAAAATAACTGATGTTTCAGTAAATTTTCTTTTGACTGCGACTGGTTCTATTAATCAAGTTTAACTAATTTTTCAGTTATTTTTAACTGAGATTCAGAAGCAAAAAATCAGTCACTGATTGTCAGTTAAAAGTTAAAACCATGATTTTTAACTGATTCAAATTAAGCTAGTGAATTAGTAGAAAGTTACTAATAAAATGACGAAAAGTTGTCCTCCAAATAATTTAGTAATAATTTTACTTACAATTAGTTTACTGACTCTGATATATAATTAATTTCATATAGAATTGAAGAAATTCGCGAAAGTCACCCGCATATAATTTAGAGAATCTCGAGATATATTTAAAGAAACAAAAGAATCGAATATAGCGACAAAAAAGCTCCTTTAATGCAGCAGAAGCCAAACAACAGTAATGGCAGCATTGCTTTATCAAGTGGCGCAATTAAGATCGAGAGATTTGTGAGGCGTAGCCAATTAAGATTATTTATCTATTCGTAAGGGCAACTGTTCGTAAACATCGTCTTGTCTGCTTGTTTGGAGTTTAGTTTTAAAATCCTGCATCAGCTAACTGACTGTAAATACAAACTTGCACTTAGCAACCGTGTATTATATATTAAAAAAAATATAAGCTTAGAAAAAAAGAATGGGGTAGTTGGGTTGGAGAGAAAGAAGAAAAAAGAGGTCAAAATTAATGAAAAATAAATATGAAAACATTTCACCTATAATAACGGAAACTTGACTCTCAATGAAAATAAAGGAAAATAGTGTGCTAGAGAGGGTGATAGGGAGGGAGAGAGAGAGAGAGAGAGTAAAAAACCAATATTAAAGTCTGAGTAAAGTTCCGCACACAATATTGTGAGAATATATGGGCAAATATGATTAAAATGTATATGAAAATTGAAAAATTTTTTTTTCTACGTTAAACATGAAAAGCTCGTAACTTTATTGTAATTTTCTTAATTAAAAACTTTTCATCCTTTTACGGTGTAAAAGTATTTCAAGTCGATAACGTAAGTAATTTATTCTAGAAGCCTTTATAATTCAATCAAAATCTCTAAACGACTTTTGAGTGCAAAGTTTCGAGAGAGAGAGAGAGAGACTGTATTTAAATTTACTGCATTTATAAATCGCGTAATGCCCTATTTGCGAGTCTATTCTATTACAATATATAAATTTATATCAGAATTTAATGTCAATTTTCACATTAAAATTTATTATTAAATTATCATATTATTAAATTTTATCTTCTTTTTATTTATGATTGTATCTTCAGTCATTATTTATTTATTCATTATACAGTTCGTGTCTTTAGTCATTTGATTTATTTACATTTATTTAACTATATTTAGTTGATTTTTTTATTTATAATATATTTATTTAATATTTTTTTGCAGTTCTCTAAATATGAATTAGTAAAAATATTTACTAATTTGAATTACTATCTCTCTAAATTTGAATTAGTGACTGAATTTTTGCTTTTAAATTAGTGACAATTCGATTATTTAAAAAAAAAATTGATAAAATTCATCCAAAATTCAATTATTTTTATAAATAATAAAATTCTCGAAAGGATTTCAATTATTTTTTAAAATTTTAATAAATTTCATAGCAACTATTCAATTATTTTCATAAATAATAAAATTCATCGCTGGATTTCAATTATTTTTAATACAATTTTACAGGAATTGCTCAAAAAATTCCATTCTTCTTAAAAATTTAATTTCGCAATTACTCGAAAAAATCAATTACTTAAAAAATTGTTTTTTTAAATTCTTTAAAAGAATTCAATTATTCACAAAAATATTAGAATTTTTCACAGAAATTCAATTATTTTCAAATATTTAAATAAAATTGTTCGAAAGAAATCAATTATTTTAAATACAATTTTAATTTAGTTTTTTTGAAATAATTCAATTATTCTTTTAGATTTTCTAAAAATACTTCCCAAAAATTCAATTATTTTCATTACATAAATAATTCATCGAAACAATTCAATTATATCGATAAATAACAAAATTATTCCCGAAAATTCAATTATTTTGAGGCATTTCAATAAAATTCTTTTTGGAAAATTCCGTGACTTTTCCCTGATATCTAGACAAAATTTTCACTTTTCCCTAACCCTAAAGAATATTTTGATTCACTCTAAAAATTATTAGAAAATTCTAGAAAAATATTCAATTATTTAAATTAAAAAATAAATAATTCATTGAATAATTAAATGTTTGTTAAAATTGAATTCTCATAAAGAATTTTATCAATAAATTTTTAAATAATTGAAATCTTTTGACAAAATTTAATAAAATTTTTAACAATAATTACATTTTCGAGGAATTCGATTAAAATATCGTATCAAAAATAATTAAAATTCTGCGATAAGTTTTATTATTTTTGAAAATAATTAAAATTTGAAATTTTGACAAGAATTTTTTTTTAATTTTTAAACATAATTGAATTTCTGCGAAGAATTTTATTACTTTTGAAAATAATTTAATTCTTCCAACGAATTTTATTCAAGTTTATAAAAATAATTGAATTTCGGTGAAGAATTTTATTATTTATAAAAATAATTGAATTTTTGAAAAGAGCTTTATTAAATTCTTTTAAATAATTGAATTCTTACAATGAATTTTATTCAAGTTTATAAAAATAATTGAATTTCGGTAAAGGATTTTATTTTTTTTAAAAAATAATTGAATTCTTGAAAAGAACTTTGTTAAATTTTGTATTTTAAATAATTGAATTCCTGTGAAAATTTTATTACTTATGAAAATAATTGAATTATTTCGAAAAAATTTATTTATTTATTTATTTATTTACAATTATCTTTATAAAGATAATTGAAATTTTGACGAGAATTTTTTTTTCTATTTTTGAACATAATTGAATTTCTGCGAATGTTTATAACTTTTGAAAATAATTGAATTTCTGGAATAATTTGTAACTTTTCCAAAATTCAATTTTTTTTTTAGTATTTTTAAATAAAATTCTTTTATAAATCTGGTATTTATGAAAATTGTAAAAATTATTCAATAAATAATTTATAAGTCATAATTTTATGATAGTTCTCGAAAAATTAAGTTATTTAAAAAGAAATTATTGTCATAAATAGAAATAATTGAAGGTTTTGTACTAGAATTCGTGGTAATTTCATATTTTATGAGGCAAACGAAAATTCAGAATTTTCTTAGAAATTCTAAAAATTTATTTTTTTCCAGTACTTTTAATAAAAATCCCTGACTTTTCCCTGATTCCCCCGACTAATTCTAATTTCCCTGACTTTTCCTAAATTCCCTAACTTTCCTGTCCTGTGGCAACCCTGTAATTGTCAGTAGAAATATTACTATTTAAATTAGTGACTGACTTTTTGCTTCTAAATCAGTTATTGTCAACTGATTCAAATTTATAAGGCAGATTTAGAGAGTCCTGTGTCAAAAATGCTCTTGAAATAATTTTGAATATTTTTTGAATATTTTGAATATTGAAAATATATTAAGTATCAGTCAATGCTTGGAGCACAAAAATCTTAAAATGATCTTGACTGTATATTAAAAAAAATGACGCTTTAATTAAAGTTTTGCATTGAATTAAAAAAAGATATATATATAGTGGAAGAGGGAAAAATTTTTTGAGAGATTTATTGTAGAAACTAGAAGTGCAGTGTAAGTATACGCAAATAGGAAGAGCGATATTGTAAAGAAGAAAGTGGGGCAAGAGGGTGGAGGCGGGGGTTGGAAAATGGGGGCGGTGCCTCGCGTTATTACGTTTCTATGGAGATATCATGGAGGGGCTTTAATTTCAGAAGTATTCAAATTTATTTAAATCCAATTTCCTCGGGTTCTATATTAAATCCGTTGTGTCCGTGCCCTGCCTCGTTTCCTCTCCCCTTCCCATTCCCTCCCACTACTACCACTCTCTCTCTCTCTCTCTTTCTCTCACTCACTCTCTTTTCCCCTTTCCTCCAGTACATCCTTTCTTCAGCCCCAAGTGACTTTCTACATAACAATTACTACCATTAAAGAAATTCCCAACATTATATTTGCGAACAAAAAAAAAAAAAAAAAAGAAAGAAAATTGCACCAACACCTCAAATATAAATATAATACATAATAGTGACATAATGGGTGTTACATTGTTGTATTTACTTTCTGTTGATAATGTATAGCATATAATGCGCACTTGCTTTTGACAGCAGGTATCATATGTATGAAGTTACAGAAATTGAGAGAATGTTTTTGTTATGTCACGCTCCATTTGGATTATTCTGTGTGTGTGTATGTCGTGCACCCACATGAATAGACTCATTTGCGAGGAAACATCACATTACCAAAGAACTCTTTGAAGTTGTATCGTTCATTGGCGTAAAGGGTTCTTTGACAACCACATGTGTACTTAGTATTTTCCTTTTGTCCTTTAGTTTCGCTAAATAAAAAAAAATTATAATAATGAACGTTTAGAGGAAAATTTCCACACTTCTCAATATTCGATATGAAATTTACGGAATTTTTTTTTGTATTCATCTGTTCTTCGGTTATAAAATTTACCAAAACTTTGATGGTGTAACTGAAATTTTCCAAAAGATTTTCCGGAAGAAAGATTCTCCAATTTTCAATATGGCAGACTTCGCACTCGATAATTAATTTTTAAAAAAGTTGCAAAAAGTAGTTTTCAAACTAAAAAGAAGTAGTAAAAATGTAGCTTTCGAAAAATTAAACTTGACGACCAAAAAAAACTCGTTTTAGACACTTCACAAAACTGACAAAAATTCCATTATATATTTTATTTTCCTGACTTTTTCCTAACTTTCATCAAAAATATCCACTTCTTTCTTATCCTGCTAATAAATTGAATTCCTGCAACGAATTTTAGTATTCATGAAAGAATTTAAATATTTGTAAAAATAATTTAATTCTTGTGAAGAATTTCATAAAAATTTTAAAATTGATTTCTTTCAACTAATTTTATGCAAATTATAGGTAATTTAAGTAATTGAATTCCTAAGAAATTTTTATTATTCATGAAAAGAATTAAATTCTTACAAAAATTTTTACAAGCATTTTTTTAAATAATTGAATTTTGTTTGAAAATTATATGAAAATAATTGAATTGCGAAAAAAAATTTTAATTAAAATTGTATTTAAAATAATTAATTTATTCTGAACAATATTTTATTAAAATATTTGAAAGTAATTGAACTCCTGTGAAAAATTCTAAAATTTTTGTAAATAATTGAATTTTTCCAAAGAATTTTAAAAAGCATTATTTTAAATAATTAATTTTTTTTCTAAGAATTGAAATTAAATTTTTAAGAGTAATTACATTTTTTAATCAATTTTTGTAAAATTGTATTAAAAACAATTGAAATCCTGCAATGAATTTTATTATTTATGAAAATAATTGTATTGTATAATATAATTATTGTATAACAATTGTATTCTTGCGAACGATTTTATTAGAATTTTTTTAAATAATTGAATTTCCAAGAAGAAATTTCTTGCTTACAAAAATAATTGAATTCTTGTGATGAATATTGTTATTTATAAAAATAATTGAATTTTGCAAAGAATTTTATTAAAATGCCTCAAAATCATTGAATTTTCGGGAATAATTTTGTTATTTATCGATATAATTGAATTGTTTCGAAGAATTATTTATATAAATAATTGAATGCTTGGGAAGAATTTAATTAAAATTTAAAAGAATAATTGAACTATTTCAAAAAAAAAATTTAATTAAAATTGTATTTAAAATAATAATTGATTTCACCCCAACAATTTTATTAAAATATTTGAAAATAATTGAAAATAATTGAATTCCTGTGAAAAATTCTAATATTTTTGTAAATAATTGAATTTTTTCAAAGAATTTTAAAAAAACATTCTTTTAAATAATTGATATTTTCGAGGAATTGAAATTAAATTTTTAAGAATATTTTTTAAAAAAATTTTTTAGCAAGTCTTAGAAAATTGCATAAAGTAATTGAAATCGTGCGATAAATGTTATTAAAATTTTCAAAAATAATTAAATTGCCAAGAAAAAATTTATTACTTTTATAAATAATTGAATTCTTATAATGAATATTTTTATTTATGAAAATAATTAAATTTTGCAAAGAATTTTATTAAAATGCCTTAAAATAATTGAATTCTTGCGAAGAACTTTATTAAATTTTTTTTAAATAATTGAATTCTTGGGAAGAATTTTATAAAAATATTCTTAATTAATTAAATTATTTCAAAGAAATTTAATTAAAATTGTATTTAAAAAATTTAATTTCTTTTAAACAATTTTATTTAAATATTTGAAAATAATTGAATTCCTGTAAAAAATTCTAAAATTTTTGTAAAGAATTGAATTCTTTCAAAGAATTTAAAAAACTTTTTTTTAAATAATTAATCTTTTCGAGGAATTGAAATTAAATTTTTAAGAATAATTACATTCTTTGAGCAATTCCTGTAAAATTTTATTAAAAATAATTGAAACCCTGCGATATATTTTATTATTTATAAAAATAATTGAATAGTTGCTAAGAATTTTATTAAAATTTTAAAAAATAATTGAAATCCTTCCGAAAATTTTATTATTTATGAAAATTATTGAATAGTTGCTAAGAATATTATTAAAATTTTTAAAAATAATCTAATCCTTCCGAGAATTTTATTATTTATGAAAATAATTGAATAGTTGTTATTAAAAATTTTATTAAAAATAATTGAAATCCTGTAAAGAATTTTATTATTTTTGAAAATAATTTAGTTCTGCATAAGAATTTTATAAACTTTGTTTTAAATAATTAAGTTTTTCGAAATAGAATAAATATTATGAAAATTATATTTCAAATAATTGAATTTTTCGATTAATTAATTTAAAATTGTATCAAAAATAATTAAAATTCTTTGACGAGTTTTATTATTTATGAAAATAATTAAATTCTTGCTTAGACTTTTATAAAAAAAATTTTAAAAAATTGAATTTCCATGAAAAATGTTATTATTAGTGAAAGTATTTGAATTATTGTGAAGAATTGTATAAAAATTTTGTTAAATAATTGATTTTTTCGAAATTTTTTTTGAAAATACTATTTTAAATTAATTGAATTCCTGTGGAAATTTGATTATTTATGAAAATAATTGAATAGTTGCAAGGAATTTTATTAAAATTTTAAAAAATAATTTAATTCTTTTACGAAATTTTACGAAAATACTAGATATTGAAAATAATTGAATTTCCAATTTTTTTTTTTGAAAATAATTGAATCGTTTTAAAGAATTTGATTATATTTTTTGAGAATAGTTTTTTGATTTCTAGTATTAGCGAATTCAAAGTAGTGGAAATTTAAAAAAAACATAAATAGTAACTTTTAGTAGCTGAAATCTAAAAATGTACCCAAATAGTATAGTCTTACGTAAAAAGTAGTAAATAGTAGGTTTTAGTAGATGAATGCGAATCCTGATATGACAAATAATGAAAAGTTGAATCGTAAACTAAGGAAAATTATACTTACTACTTTTTTGTTCAGTAGTCGACAAAAATTATAAAACCTAATTTTTTTTTTGAACATTATTTTTAAACGTGTATTAAATCTAAATTGACAAATTTCGCGAGACTATTGAAAAATAAAATATGATGACGAAAACGAAGGAGGATTTCAATATAAAATGAAATTAGGCGCAATATGTCGTGGAGGTTGATTAAATTGTTAATTAAATTTGGATCGGGCATGTCAAATAGAAGATAAGTTTTGCCGGCGGAATGCTCGACGTATAAACGTCAAGAGTTGAAAACCAAATTTTCTACATGGGAAATATATATGTATATATATAGAGCTAAAATGAGGATCGATGGAGTTGTGTTGCGGTTACGTTACAGCGATTCCAAGCGCCCAAGTGAATTAACTTATACTTGACTTAACCAGTTTGGGATTACTTAAGCCCGTTCTAAACAACCTCGGATTACGTACGCGGCTTACCGCGTTTCGTTCTTCAATTAAGCTGTTTATGTGTTTATGTTTGCCCACTTTCGTTCTTATTACCTCCATGAAAGATTTATCTCAAACATTTAAATTTACAGCAGGGAAAATATATATATATTCAGTGGTGGTCCTCTCAAAATTTCACTGCAATATAAGCTCATATATTTGAGAGCAATGCAATTCCCTTGTCCCACATGTGTGAGATAATCTTGTTTTATAATTGATAAATGTTGCCAAATTTTTTTTTATTTTTTTTATTTCTTGTGTATTAAATTCTTTCCTTCTTTTTCTTTTCTTTTAAATAGAACTCTCTTAGTCAATAGCGATTATTATTAATAACAGTGTTAACTAAACAGTTTCAAATTGCTACGAATTGATACCAAAAAATGTGGATCAAATTAAAAATTGATTTAACAGATTTGGTATCAATTTTGTAGTGACAAAATTGTATCGTTTTACTTATAAAAATATTATTATCATTATTGTCATTGTTATTATTTTTATTATTATTATTATTTTCTGTTTCATTTTCTAATTTCTACACGTACCTTTCTTTCAAATTTCATGTTTAGGCATTCAGCTATTGTTCATTATTACATATATTGTATTTCTTGTTAATTAGCCTATTGATAATATCGTGAATATACAAAAAATTCATACAATGATCTAAAGAATGATTAACAAATTAATTAAAATTGATATTATGGGTAGCTAATTATAGTTGAAATGTGTATATGTAATATAAAATTAGATCTCTTTAATCTACACGTAGGGGAAAGTGACTTGAATTTCCCAAGATACAAATCTAAACATATGGTTCGAAAATCTAACAAGCAATCTATCTTCATGAAATTCTATTGATACAATTATTTTTCTTTCTTTTTTGTCTATTTTTCTTTTTCTTCTTAAAGCATATGCCATGTGACTAATTCAATTATGATAAATCGCTTTTTGGATACAGAAACAAAATCTTTTTTTTCATAATGACAATAATAATAATAAAAATAATAATGATACTCTCTAAATTGGAATTATTTACAAATAACTAATTTGATAATAAAAAATCAGTCAATGATTCAAGTAGTAATTTTTCTAGAAATTAATTGGTGAAGACTAATTATCAGTTATTTATTTATAACTAATTAATTGTTAACTCAGGGTTGCCACAAATATTTAATTTTAATTTTCCTTGACTTTTCCCTGATTTCCAGACAAAATTATATCACTTTTTTCCTGACCCTAAAGAATATTCTGATTCACTCTAAAATTTATTAGATACTCAAAAAAATGTTCTATTACATTTATTTACAAATTTCTTCAAAAGTAAAATTTTTTGAAGACATCAATAACTTCTTTTTTAAATAAATATTTAATCATTATTATTTTTCTGTAGGAATTCAAATTCTTCAAAACATTTAAATTTGAAATTTAACAACTTTTAAGAATATTATTATTTAAATTACCACAAAATTTTTCAAAAAAAGTTAATTATTTACAAAAATCAAAATAAAATCCTCCGCAAAAATTCAATTATTTTTACAAGTAGTAAAATTTCTCAAAAAAAATTCAATTATTTAAAAGAAATGTAATAAAATTCGTTGCAATAATTCAATTTTTTTATCATAAATAATAAATCGATTATTCGATTATTCGGTAATTTATTTTTAAATCAATTTTTATAAGAAAATTCTAGAAAAATCCAATTATTTAAATTTAAAAAAAATAATTTATTGAATAGTTGAATGTTTGTTTAAATTGAATTCTCATAAAGAATTTTATCAATAAATTTTTAAATAATTCAATTCTTTTGACAAATTTTAATAAAAATTTTAAGAATAATTACATTTTTCGAGAAATTTGATTAAAATATTGTATCAAAAATAATTAAAATCCTGCGATGAGTTATATTATTTATGAAAATAATTGAATTCATAGAAAGAATTTTATTAAAATTTTTCTAAAATAATTGAATTTCGGAGAAGAATTTTATTATTTATAAAGATACTTCAAATTTTTACAAGAATTTTTTTTTAAATTTTGAACATAATAATATTACAATTCTTCCAATGAATTTTATTCAAGTTTATAAAAATAACTGAATTTGTGTGAAGAATTTTATTATTTATATAAATAATTGAATTCTTGCAACGAATTTTATTCAAGATTATAAAAATAATTGAATTTCGGTGAATAATTTTATTATTTATAAAAATAATTGAATTCTTGAACATAATTTTGTTAAATTTTTTTAAATAATTGAATTCTTGAGACTAATTTTATAAAAATCTTTTTAAATAATTGATATTAATCGAAAAATTTAATGAAATTTTGTATTTTAAATAATTGAATTTCTGTGAAAATTTAATTACTGATGAAAATAATTGAATTATTTCGAAGAAATTTATTAAAAATTAAATTTTTGAATTCCTGTGAAATTTTGCCAAGAATTTTATTAAAATTTTTAAGTAATTGAATTTCAATGAAGAATTTTATTATTTATAATAATAATTGAAATTTTGACGAGAATTTAAAAAAAATTTTTGAACATAATTGAAATTTTGCGAAGAATTTTTATAACTTTTAAAAATAATTGAATTTCTGGAATCATTTGTAACTTTTCCAAAATTCAATTTTTTCTTAGTGTATTTATTTAAAAAGAAATTTTTGGCAGAAATAGAAAACATTGAAGGTTTTGTATTAAAATTCGTGGTAATTTCATAGTTTACGAGTCAAACAAAAAAAAAACATCAAAATTCAGAATTTTCTCATGAATTTTAAAAATTAAATTTTTTACAGTACTTTTACTGAAAATCCCTGACTTTTCCCTGAATTCCCTGACCTGTGGCAACCCTGTAACTAATTCAGATTTGGAAAGTAATGATAATAATGATAACAATAAATAATAATAATAACAATAATAAAATGAATATCAATAATTATAAATAATAATAATGACAATAATCACAAAGATGATAAAAATAATAAAAATAATAGCAATATTAATAATAAATAATTAACATCGAAGAAGAAACATTCTATATATAAAAAAAAGGATATTGACTTCTGCATTTTTAATTTGCTCCGGTCGAATTCTACTGAATAAAGTATGACTAATTCTCAATGAAAGAAGTTATTTATTTTATCCGTATAAAATTAAACTGATTCAAAATTTCATGTTTTTAAATTATTAATATTCTGGGAAAATTTTCCAAACAATATTTCCACTTGGGAGCGTAAATAAAATAATAAAATATTACTGTTAGTAAAAATATTTCCTAATTTGAATTTGAAATTTTCAATAAATGCATATTTAGAGAAAAAGAGCGAGAAAAAAGAGAGAGAGAGAGAGAGAGAGAGAGAGATAAAATAATTTTTCTTGATTTGCTATAACTTAATTAAAGAATACTTTATTTTAAAGAAAAAGTAATTATTTTTATAGAATTAAAAAAGGGAGCGAACGCGTTTAAAAAAACAAATTTGATTTTTGATTAGAGAAAAGAAAGAAAAATGGAGCATCATATTGTTGATTGCCGGAAGGCATAGGCGTGATATATTTATAATGAAACACAATTAATCTTCTTGCTCTCCCACTATAGATCCTACATAACCCACCCCCGTTTATATTTTATATTCAAAAATTCTTATTCTCAGATATTTAGTATATTCTAAACCCATAAATAAAATTTATTGAAATATTATTAAAAACATTTTACCAAATCTATAATTTTTTTTAATTCTCTCTATTCGCAAAAATTATAATAAGTCTTCTATAAATTATTTTTTCTCAATATTATGCAATAGGTGTATAAATAAATCACACAATTTTGCAAAAAAAAAAATGTAAGGAAGAAATATGAAAGAATTTAAAATTTATGCCCCGGTAAATAATATTCAAAAAATATATTTTATCAAGTTGATTTCTTTACTTACTTGTTATAGGTATAGAAAACGTTTGTTTGACTTACCTGAAACAAAAATAAAATATTTCATCAGAATCGTAATTAAAAGATTAAGAAGAAGGCAAATAACTTTTATAGAAACATGTATTATCTAAAAAAAAAATGTTTAGTACACAAGTGCGAAAAAATGATTGAAAATTAAAATCTGATAATAAATAGCATACCTAGTACACGTGCGGGAAAAATTTCTTTGAATTAAGATACTACTATCGTATTTTAATTATTATAATAATTATTTTTATCTTTATAAATGCTATTTTAATTATTAAAATTGTAATAAGCCATTAGGCCAAACAAAAAAGTTTAAGATCTTTATTATTCAAATCGTATGGCTTTCTACAAAAATTTATCTCAATATTTTAATTATTGCAATAATTATTTTAATTATTATAACTTTTATAATTAAATGAATAAGGTTTCTACTCTTAATACATCAAATTTCCTCTTTACTACAAATTTTTCTACCAATTTTTACTTCGCTTTCTTTTCCTGTTTGATTTTTTCTTTCCTTCTCTTGTTATGTTCCTCCCTTATTTTTATCTTCGTTTTCTTCACTTAATTACTATTTTATTCTCTTCTTTATTTCTTTTCTTTCTTCTCTAAAAAAACCCATTTTCATTTCACTTTTTTTTCTCCTTGAATCTTTTTATTCATCTTTTTTGTATTTAACCCTTTTTTCTTCCTTATCTCATTGCTTTTTTGAATCTCCAACATACAAGAATAAAAATATCTTCTAAAAAAAGATTCAAAATTCGCACTTCCTCCATATTTTTTCTTCAAGTAACAACACCTTTTATCAAAAATTTTGTAAAGCAAAAAACTTTCGGGCGTATTTTAATAACTGTCATAATAAAGACGTTGAACATCTTAAAAGAAATTTCAAAGAAACGAACAAAAATTCCGATAATGTTGAAAATCAAAATTTATCTGGCATTTTCACATTTTTCCAATGTCAAAACCAGTGCGAAAATGTGGTTGCACTATGTCAGTTGGAAGGCATTGGTATTTTATGCATTCTCATAACTTGCATGTCGAGTCGAACTTTTCTCAACTTCTTTCTGTATATATATATATATATATATATATATATATATATATACTCGAAAGAAAATCCTTTCGTTTTGTTTCTATTGTAAAACATTCAAATTCAATATCTTCTTATATTATATCTCTTTTTTTTTCTCTACACATACCTACATTTATTATATAAAAATCCTTAACATACACAGCTTTATTATTTTTCCCAAAAAAAATAATAAAAATCCCAATTTCTCTCTCATTCTTTATACACAAAAAGTTATTTTTATACGTCAAAGAATTTCTTTCATTTTTCGCTTATAAAATTATTGTTTTTCCAGACACAAGAGAAAACATTTGCTTTCTATTTTATCAACTGGCAATTTCTTTCATTTTTTTTTCTTTTTGTTTTTGTTCTTGAGAAAAAGATTCTGTTGCTGTTATATTTTTCTTCATCGGGAAATTTAATAAAACATGTACAATATAGAGTCCATTATATTTGTATATATACCATACGAGAAGAAAAATACTTCTTTCAATACGAGATTACTTTTCTCTATGATATATATGAATATTTTTCTTTCAAATAAAGGACTTTAGTTAATTTTAATTTTTAAAGGAAAAGAAAGAGAAGAATAAAAATAAAGACTAGAAATAAAACCAAAAGAATAATAATAGTGAATATAAACAGGGCTCGAAGCAGTAAAAGTATTTAAAAATACGAACTTTACAGACCAAAAATGAAAAATAATTACGGATCATTTTTAATTTTCGAAAAAGTTCTTTGACAATTTTCAAATCCATTTGCTTACAATATTCAATTTTACGAAATTTCAATCATTCGTAAATTCTTTAATTAAATATACATAAGAAAATAAAAACTTTAAATAATATAAAAAAATCAGCAATTAAACTTTCTCAAAAAAAATTAATTCCACATAATTGTTAGTTAAAAATATGAAAAATTCAAATTTTCAAAGATTTTAATCTGAAACATTTTCAAAATTAAATTATTTCTATAAAAATTTACGCTCTAATGCTTTTAATAATTCATAATTCTAAAATTTTAACTGAAATCCATTTTTAAATAAATTTTTATGAGAAAATTCTACTAGAATTCAATTATTTAAATACAAAATATAATTTATTAAATAATTGCATATTTCTTAAAATTGAATTCTCATAAAGAATTGTAATAAATAAATTTTTAAATAATTGAATTCTTTTGACGAATTTTAATTAAATTTTTAAGAATAAATTACATTTGTCAAAAATGTTTGTAAAAATCTTCGAACCAATTCTATTATTTTCGTATAAAATAAAATTCTAATCTTCACCAAAATTCAATTATTTAAGAAATTTTAATAAAATTCTTCCCAAGAATTCAATATTCTTTTAAAAAATAAACATTTTTACAGAAATTCAGTTATTTAAAAAAAATTTAATAAAATTCTTCGTCAGATTTCAATTATTTTCAATTATTTTTGGAGTGTCTTTTCAAAAATTAACATTTTCTCCGAAATTCAATTATTTAAAAAAAAATTTAATAAAATTCTTTGTCAGATTTCAATTATTTTCATAAATAACAAAACTTATCGCAGAATTTCAATTATTTTTTATGCAATTTTAAATAAAATAAATTTAATTCTTCCAACAAATTTTATTCAAGTTTATAAAAATAACTGAATTTCTGTGAAGAATTTTATTATTTATATAAATAATTGAATTCTTGCAACGAATTTTATTCAAGTTTATAAAAATAATTGAATTTCGGTGAAGAATTTTATTAGTTATAAAAATAATTGAATTCTTGAACATAATTTTGTTAAATTTTTTTAAATAATTGAATTCTTGAGACTAATTTTATAAAAATCTTTTTAAATAATTGATATTTATCGATTTGTATTTTAAATAATTGAATTACTGTCAAAGTTTACTAAGAATTTTATTAAAATTTTTAAAAATAATTGAATTTTGACGAAGAATTTTATTATTTATAAAGATTACTTATGAAAATAATTGCATTCCTACAATGATTTGTAATTTCTCTAAAATTATTCAAATTTTATCCTACAATTTACGAACTTTACGCGGACCTTTTTTAAAAAAAAACCGGACTTCAAGTAAAGTTACGGATTTTTACGGATTCTAATCGAAAAATTGTATTTTAAAAGAGAATTATTTTTTTAATTTTTCTATGGATTAGAAAAATGAAACTTTTCTTTAAAATTTGTCAAAATTCAAAATGGCGGATCAAATATGGCAGACGATTTTTTGTGGCGTATTAAATATGGAGAAAAAATGTTCAAGAACCGATGAAATTCGCTTGAAACTTGTCACTTGGCAGTTTTTGGCGTCGATAATAAAGAATTCTTTATTTGTTTTTTGAAATTCAAAATGGAGGATCCAATATGGCAAACTTTTTTTGGAAATAAACTGAAATTTTCTTCAAAATTTGTCACAATGAAGTTTCTGGGTTGTTAATTACGAATCCATTGCAGTTTTTTCAAAATCCAAAATGGCGGATCCAATATGGCGGGAAATTTTCAAAAACTGACGAAATTCGCTTGAAATTCGTCACTCAGGGGTTTTTGGGGTCACTGATTTCGAATTTTTGGTTGGCTTTTCAAAATCCAAAATGGCGGATCCAATATGGCGGAAGATTTTTCAAGAACTGACGAAATTCGCTTGAAATTCGTCACTCAGGGGTTTTTGGGGTCACTGATTTCGAATTTTTGGTTAGTTTTTCAAAATCCAAAATGGCGGATCCAATATGGCGGAAGATTTTTCAAGAACTGATAAAATACTCAAGAAAAACTCGTCACTCGGGGGTTTTCGCGGTCGCTGATTACGAATTTAACGTCAAATACATAATCAGAAACATCAAGAACCTCTAAATAAAGACTTTCCTGTGAGAAAATTCTCCTAAACCACCGTTACAAACAAAATGAAAACAAACGATGGTTAAAATGCGGTAATTACTTCTTTCATGATCATCAATTAAATTAAATTACTCAGTCAATTAAACAAATTGTCACTCTCTTATTCATCAGTGTTTCTTTTTCTCTTCCTTAATTGTCCCTAAATTAACAGAACGACAATAAAAAAAAAAATGAGAAAGAAAAAGAATCATTTATATAGGTACAAGATTGTATATATATAAAGTACAAATAAAATGAGGGGAAAAAAATCAAAGAAGATTAGTATCGTGAGAACAATAAATTATGTAAGTAAAGATTAAATGTAGATTTTGGTCCACCTTGACTAAATCGTTGGGATTTTTGGCGTTAATGAATACGGGTATTTAAGCACAAGATGGAAACATGGTCTTTGTGACAACAAAACGTCGACCCTACGCTCGACAGGCTGTTACCTCTTGGACTCACCAAACCACCACCATCACCCCCTCTTTACTCCTCTCCTCTCATCCCATTCTCTCTCTCTCCCCACTCTCATTTTAAAAGCGCGGCGTGCCATATCCCCACTCTTGCACATTTCTTCTCTTCCCGTTCGTATACCCCCCCTCAATGCGCTCGTGTTTTAGTGTTTGTCTCCCCCCCACCCTAGACGAATTATCCCTTCCATCACGTAACTCAAGCGCGGCCATGCTCAAGTCATTCCCGCGCCGTCCACGACGAGGAGCGCGTGTCGTGTGCATTTTTACTTCCGTGACACGAGACACATCTCTCGCGTTTTGATAAGAGAAAAATACATTTTCTTCCCATTGAGAAAAAAAAGAGAAAGATAGAGAGAAAAAAATTCGTGTTTATTGGATGACAAAAAAATTGGCTCTCTGGATTTCAGTGAATTTTTTTAGTTTTTGAGTGAAGAAGAAGGTGACTCGTGTTTTTTTTCCAACCTCCAGTGTGCCAAATAAGCCCAGGGATTAACGTGTGTTTCTTTATTTGATGAGTATAAATTGACAGCCGTGTTTCTTGACAACACGGAGTGGGGAAAACTACTTATCCAAGCGAATATTTGAGTGCCGATTTTAAACTGGATTTCATTCTGTCCACGTGCCTCGCTGCGCCGGTAAGTTTCACTTGAAAACCATCATTGATCATCATCATCATCTCTCTGTGATTTGCTCCCCTTTTATTTACCAAAAAAAAAAAACAAGTTTTAAGTGTTAGATCTCAAAAAAAAAAACGTGTGATAAGTGCGTGGGTGTTAAGCCCTTGGGCAAAATTCTCGTCGGACCACCTGATTTTGCTATACAATAATCAGGCTTCGACTTTCATCTTCTCGAATACATGATGTCGCCATCTAGTGACTCATTCCACAAGCTTAAACGTCGTTGCCCTCGCGCGTAATCTCAAAAAAAAAGAAAAGAAATAAAAATAATTTCTCGCGTAAAATAATCCCAATTTTTTAACACTATATTCATAACAGTATTTTTTTCGTCTCTCTCTCTCTCTCTCTCGATGCCAGGGGAGATGAAACATTCGTGATTTATTTATCCCGCATGGAGAGAAAAAATGTGTTTCAAATTATAAAGTAGGGTGAATGAACTTCTTTTTCTGACTTTTCAAGATTATTTCTCGATGGGGGTTTATTTGAATTTAAGAATAGTTAAAAATAGAATTCGTTGTGTGTTCAAAATTATTCTTCATGTGGGACAAGGGACTCCTTAAATAGATATAAAGTAAAAAGAAAATCCATCTTAATTTAAAATAACTTTTTTTTGAAATTCTTTCCTGAATTAGAAAATTATAACTGAACGTTAAGATAATAAAATTATATAATTTTCTTTAATCAAATTTGCAACGTGGTGGGTTTCCTTATCTGGGCAATGTTCCGACGGCAAGGAATCACAAAGCTTATAATTGGAAAATACAATTGATTTTTAATACCAGAACGATTCTCTTCTTTAAAAAAGAAGCTAAATCGTAAATAATTTTTCGCCAATTATCGAAAAAGGACCAAAAAAATTCACCAACATTTCGGAATTTTTGGTTAACATTCTAGAAAGAATTTTTTTTTCACTTTGCAAAAGGAAACGAAATTATTTTATGGATTATTATACGACATATCAGTGATTTAAGCCAAAATCCATATGCATTAGAGAAAATGTAACAAAAATCGCAAGAAAAAAATTGAGCAGTGATTTCTACTTAGAAAGTACATAGAAAAATAAATCGAAAATAAAAGTGACGATGAAAATATTCTTTACTTGCAAAATTAAGGAAGAAACTACGAAATCGAGATTCAAAGAGAAAAAAAGGACATAAAAACTGCAAGTGACAAAAACGAAGACATAAAAATGCTGCGTTAATAAACAAAAATAAATTTAGCTACAAATTTTTACTTTAAATTATACTTTTAAAAATTTCTGTTCCCAATTTTATACAAAAATGGTTGAAGCAATTATCATACACAATATAATTAAAAAAACAAATTTAAAATCGTATGCTAATTCTCGGTCAGTAAATATTTGGAGCAAAAAAAAGTGTTAAAAATACTCGAGAAGTAAATTTAGTGAATTTGTTATAAATAATAGTAAACGAACACGAAATAAAAAATTGTGGTAAAAAAATATTTTAAAAAGTAATACTAAAATAAACGATAATAAATAAATCGTAGAAAAAAATTAATATTAAACCATAATTCTAAACGATAAATAAATAAATAATAGAAAATAACAATAGTAAAGAATATCAAATAAATAATAGAAAATAACAATAGTAAAAAATAATTCCTCTATGAGGAAGTAATATTAAATAAATAATAGAAAATGTCAATAGTAAATAATATTAAATAAATAATATTAAATAACAATAGTAAATAAATAATATTAAATGACAGCAGTAAATTAATAATATTAAGTTAATAATTAATAATATTAAAGAAATAATAGTAAATATTTCCCTAAACTTTATGATCCACAAGTTTTGAACTTTCAAATGAAGAAATATTGTTTATTAAAAATATTTCTATAAATTACTGATTGCGATAAAAATTTAAAAAAATTTATTGCAAAAAAAATGTCGATTTAGAAACTTATTACTTTTTTCAACAGTGACGCAAAATTATAGCGCAATAAAAACTCAATTTGAAGAAGGAATAAATAAATTTCGTTTATTTGAACGTTCAGGATTTATCGTTAAAGTTTGGAGGATTCAAATCAACGAAAATATTTCCCGTTTAAATATTTTTAGAAATTTATTAAATGAAGTGGAAAAAAATGCAAATTAAACATTTTTCTACTAAATTCAGAAATTTTTTTGATATAGAAAATAATTTTGTTATTAAAATAGAAATTAAATGTAGTCACAAAAATCACGTCGTTTATTTTTGAACGCTCGAAACTTTAGGAACATTACTAAACGAATAATAACAAAACTAAAAAAAATAAATAATAAAAAAATAAGTAAATGATAATAAATAACTCTAAAATAATAAATAATAAAATAATAAGTAAATGATAATAAATATCAAAAAAAAAAAAATAATAAACAAAATAATAATTTTAAATAAATAATATAAAACAATAAAAAGCCAACAATTATAAATTCTAATTCTTCGATACAAATAAATATTCATCAAAGATATAATATATACTCAACTATACAACTAATTATTAAAATCAGATAATTTTCTCAGTGACAAAAATCTTTAGTTTGCATAATTAAAAATTAAAATCACTATAGTGTTTTAATTAACGATTAAAATACATTAAAGAATTTTTTACGTATCATTTCTCTCTCTCTTTTTTCATCTTATTTATTAGTAATTTAATCAAAAAAAAAGAAAAAAAAATCCTTATCATCAACTTGAATCTTGACTGATATATAATTAATGTAAAATTATGTAAACGAAGAAACATTTCGAGCAAGGAAATATACTAAATGTATAATTCAAATCACAATATTAGAATTTTAAAATGTGTATCAACAGGAAATCTGAAATAAACCTCTATTATAGTGAATATATATATTTGTTCGACAAAATTAGAATTTAAATGGCTTTTTAAAAAAAAAAATTAATTACACGTCTTTTAAAGTTTGACAATTTTAAACGATTTTCTAAAAAAAGAAGCATTTATTTTTTCGCTATCCTATTTATATTGTAACTTAAAAAAATACAATAACAATATATAAAAACGACGGTATTCTTTTATTTATTTTAAATTGTATTTTTTTAAATTATTACTTTTATTAAAAAATTATTTTTTTTTCTAAATTGAGGCTTTAAAAACTTTATATTGTTGACTAAATATTTAATTTTAATTCTTTTTTCGATTTTGGATAGTACCTAATTTTTAACAATATTTAGACGGAACAAAAAGTTCATTTGAAAGTTTAAAATTTCTGCGAAATAAATAAATAGTAGGGGAACATAGTCTAGGTCGGCCACCTTTTTGACTTTTGTTTATAACTTTTTTTTAAAAATGAATTTGGACAATTGAAGTATATGGTTGGAAAGTCCTGTTTAATAGGAACATTTTTTCTGTACAAAGTAAATTGACAGGTTTAAAAATGAAAAAGTTATAAAGATTTAAAAAAAAAAAATTTGTAGTCCAGGTTGGCCATTACAGTCAAGGTCGGCCATGTTTAAAATTCAAAGGGCATTAATCGTTAAAAAATAAAATAACATGTTTGGAGTTACGGAAAATTGATTCTTTATTGTTTACAGTTTGTAACTTAATGAAATAACAAAATAATAACAATAAACAATATAAAAAAATAAATATAAATAAAAAAAGTTTTGCACTAAAATATTAATAAAATTAAATAAAAATATTAATAAGATGATCAATTATATTATGAGTTATACAGAATTGCAGTTTTTGCAAATGAAGTAGCTCGTCCTCAACTTTGCGCATTTTAAACACATAGTGGCCGACCTTGACAGTAAGTAACATTACCGAATTGTTGTAACCATAAAGAAATACGTTTCGGGATTCAATTTTTTACTTTGTTTTCCTTTCAACCATGAGTCCCACAAATTTTCTGCATACTTGCCTTGACGATTCAATTTGTTTTTTATCTTTTATTAATGGTTTTTCACATTATGCACAAAACTTTTTTTCAGCTTTTTTTGTACCGACGTCACAGAAAACACAATTTTCGATTTTCCGAAAATGTAATTGAACAAAAAGTTAGGTTTCACTAAGACAAGCTTCGACAAAAATGCGCGTAGGTGGCGCTAGTGAACTTGACAAAAAAACGCGAGTGGCCTACCTAGACAGTAAGCCAACCTTGACTACATTCCCCTAATAATAAGAATAAAATTATTTATAATAATAATAGTAATTATTCTGTTAATAGTAATATTTATTTCTATTACAATTTTAATAATAACATTACTCTCTAAATCTGAATTAGTAGTTTTCTATACTAATGAAATAGTGCGGATTCGTTTACCAATTCAATTAGTAACTGTTTTTACTAATTTTTAGTAGTTTTTTTTACTAATTATTAGTAGAAAATTTACTAATTTGAAATAGTAAAAAATACATTCTACTAATTGAATTAGTAATTTTCTACTAGCAATTAGTAAAAAACTACTAAAAATTAGTAAAAAATGTTACTAATTCAAATTGGTAAACGAATCCGCACTAATTCAGATTTAGAGAGTACTATTAATAATTAGTAACAATTTAATTAATTCAAATAAACGATTACTTGTCTATTATCAACTAAATATTTATTTGTTTTAATTTTCAAATAATTTCTATTAAAGTCAATTAAATTGTTTTCGATTCGAATCACGATTTTATTGTTTCAAATCAAATTTATTTGATTTAAGCAAATATTTATTTGACAATAGACAAGAAATCGATTATTTCAATCAAGTAAATTATTTTCTGTGTGATTAATTAATTAATTAATTGATAACTAAAATTGGTTTGTGAATTATTAATTAATAATTAAAATTCCAATTCAGAAAAAGTTGATTTGTGAATAATTAACTAATAGATTAAAACTTCAATTGAAAAAAAAATGGTTTGTGAATAATTAATTAATAATTAAAATTGAGAAAAAAATTGATTTGTGAATAATTAATTAATAATTAAAATTGAGAAAAAAATTGATTTGTGAATTCCAATTGAAAAAAAAGAATTTGTTTGTTAATGATAAGATTCATTTGTCACAAATTATATCCTGAACATAAGGAAATTATACCTTGCACTTTAATTTTTTTTTACTTTATGGATTTAATGATCAAGCGCAATGAACTATAACCGTCATACTTGAGTGCAGCGGACTGTAATCCCGTAAATCAATTTTTTACTAAATTACAGCATTGTGCCTGCTCCAAGACAGTTAAAGCAATACTTGTTTAAATTTATACTCTTGTATCAAATTTTTTTAATAGAATATTGTTCCGTTTAATTTTATTATTATTATTATTATTATTATTGCATTTCCCCCCTCTTTCTCTCTATTTTTCACTTATTTATTACATTTGTTATTTTATATTTTCTTTCATGTACAACGTAAATGAAGATAAATGATTCAACCTGCGTGAAATATTGTCGATCATAAATTCACTGTCAGTTCGTGTTTCCGGTGAAGAAAAAGGAAAACAAAAGAGAATGCATTTTTTAAAGTGTAATATTTTCTATAAATAGATACATATACATATATATATATATAGAAATATATGATTTTCAAGTGTCACGAGCGAGCAAAATAGAGAAAAAAAAAAGTTGAATTGAGAATACAAGTGTCGGGGGTAATTTAATGGCCGCCAAAACGAAACAAAATGGGAACTTCATGTCGAAGCAAGAAAGAGAACGAAAAAGTTATTGGTGATAAAACTGCTGAGTCGGAGGATTTTCAATTCCAACTGAGCACCACGATGGAAAACCGGTTTTCATCATCTTTGTTCCCCACGGGAAAGTCACAGTCCCTTTATTCTCAAAGTCGAAAAGAATTCTTTTCTCGACAAAAAAAGGGAGAAAATGAGTTTATAAAATATAACCTTAAGAACTTCTCGTTTTTTTTTCTATTTTTTTTTTTATAATACCAATTCTTTCAAAAGAAAAAAAAAATATTCTCCCCCACCCCTCTTGCCCCTCTCCATCTTCCACTTGATTAAACAAACTGATAAGAGTCTCACTGATAAGAAATATGGATTTAAGAAAAAGAAAAAATGAAAAAAAAAATTAACTTTACAGTATATAATGGCTATTATCTCATTTCCGTTTATAAGGGGAAAAAAATAAGTGATTATTACAATTTTCTTGAGGAAATTTTTCTTTCAATAATATTTGTTCGATAAATTTTTATTCAATTATATTTCATCAGTTTTTTATTCAATTTTATTTCATCAATATTTATTCAATTTCTATTTATTCACGAAATTCTTATTCAATTTCATTTCAGCAAGAATATTTTTATTTGATACTTATTTGAAAAATTGTTATTCAATTATCCTTCGAAAAATTCTTATTCAATTCTCAATGTGTTCAGCGATAGGAAAAGTGTGGAAGAAGTTAGTAAATTTCATTCATTCGTTCATTTTCCAAAGTTTCAAATATCAAATCAAAATAATTGAATTTTGTAAAAATTTCGTTTTCCATTTTTGTAGAAAATTATAAAACATTATTATTATAAAAAATTAAAAAGGTAACTTATCACAAAATTTAATTTATATAAATAATAAAACCCACTCCACTTCTTCTAAAATAATTGAATTTTGGAAGAAAAAAATGATGAAGAAAAAATTCAATTATATTTCAATTTTTATGTAAAATTATTCCCTGAATAATTCAAATATTCATATTTTCAAGAATTTTAAAATTTTAAACGGATTTCTGAAAATCAATTATTTATAAAAATTGATAACGCAACTCTTTAAAAATTTAAATATTTAAAAACATTTTTAAAAATATAATCTTTCATAACAGAATTATTTTTTCTTATTTATATTAAATTATCTCCTGAATAATTTTATAAATTGAAATTTTTCATGAATTTCAAATCTAAAACTTTTTGAAATTCAATTATTTATGAAAATTGAAAACGCAACTATTCCAAAGTTTAATTTATTCCATAATTCTATTAATCTTTCAATTTGTATGTAAAATTATTTCCCAAATAATTTATAAATTTAGATTTCTTGCAATTTCAAATTCGTAACCTTCTGAAATTGAATTATAATTATAAAAATTATAAATACAACTCTTTCAAAAATTGAAAAATTTTTAATAATCAAAATGGAAAATCTTCCGAAAAATTCGATTTTTTTCCAATTTTTATCTGAAATTATTCTCTAAATAATTAATGAATAAAAAATTTTCATGTATTTCAAATTTTTAAAACTTTCTGAAATTCAATATTACTTTCTAATAATTGAAAACGATAATTTATTGAAATAATAATATAATTGAAAACTCAATTATTTTTCTAATTTTTATGTAAAATTACTTCCTGAATAATTTAGAAGTAACAATTTTCATGAAATTCAAATTTAAATACTTCTATAATATTGAAAACGAAAAACTTCAAAACTTCAATTTATTATATAAATTGAAAAATCAAATCTTGTAAAATTCAATTACTTTTCAATTTTTATGTAAAATTTTTCTTAAATAATTTATAAATTTAGATTTTTAAGAACATCAATTTTTAAAACTTTCTGAAATTCAATTATTTGTAATAATTGAAGAAGCAACTCTTCCAAAATTGAATTATTTTTAAAAATTGAAATAGCAAGTGTTGCAAAATTAAAATATTTTTTTCAATTCTTAAGCAAAATAACTTCCTAAATAATTTGTAATTAAAATTTTCAAGAATTTCAAATTCAAAACCTTTGGGAATTCAATTATTTACAAAAATTCCAAACTCAACTGTTGTAAATTTCAATTATTTATGAAAATTCCAAACTTAACTCTTGCAAATTTCAATTATTTATAAAAATTCTTAACTCGACTCTTGCAAATTTCCATTATTTTTACAAATTGAAAATTGAAATCTTACAAATTTCCATTATTTAAAAAAATTCCAAAATCAACTCTTGCAAATTTCCATTATTTAGAAAAATTCTAAATTTAACTATTGCAAATTTCAATTATTTAGAAAAATTCCAAACTCAGCTCTTCTAAAATTCAATTATTTTTACAAATTAAAAATGTTAATCTTACAAATTTCCATTATTGTTACAAATCCCAAACTCAACTCTTGCAAATTTCAATTATTTATAAAAATTCCAAACTCAACTATTGCAAATTTCCATTATTTATAAAAATTCTAAATTTAACTCTTGCAAATTTCAATTACTTTTATAAATTGAAAATTGAAATCTTACAAAATTCTGTTATTTTCGTCCTTTTAATGTGCAATTATTCAAGAATTAAATTACTTAAATAAAATAAATTTAATTTCTATATTCTGTAAAGTTTAATAAATGTCGCAGAAATAAAAATGAATTTTATTTTTCTTCATTGAATTTCGTGACGATTTCAAAGTTCATGTGGCGAACAAAAAAAAAATTTAAGAAAAATTTAATGTTTCTACTGTTTTTGAAAGTTTTCAAAAGTTCCGGATACAACCAGAATTTTCTTCAATTCTACTCAGAAATACTTTTAATACTTATAATACTTTTAATACTATTTCCAGAGCTTTTCATGAAATTTTCTAACTTTTCCCCTGAATAATTTTTCTTATCTCACTTTTCCGTAAATTCCCTGATTTTCTTGATTTGGAACAGTCGTTTTCGTATCTAAATAAAGATAAAAATTTCTTCCTCAAAAAATCAGAAATGCTTTACAAAAAAATCAAAGTAGAAAAATAATAATTTTTTCCCCGATATTTACAGAAAAACCTAATAAAAACTATATCTAGAAATTTAAATTTCTCAAATTATAATTTCACCATCTAAAAAATGAATCCAAGTATAAAACAAAACTGCTCCAAATAAAATTTATACCTTTCTTCCTCTTTTTTTCCCCTACATTGATAAATTAAAAATCACCTCTCTAAAATAAACCGCGATAATTCAAAGATTGAACAAAAATGATTTCACCATAAAAACCACATAATGGTCAACACATCTGTGTTTTTACAGGTCGTACACAAGACGCGCAGGCAGACGGTGAAAAAAAAAATTTATTTATTTTTTTCTGAAAAGGGGATATTACACTCGTAAAACCGCTAAAGGACTGATTTTTTTACGGGAAATTGTCGACAAGGAAAAAACCGGTTTTTTTTCAAATGTGTGTGTGTGTGTGTGTGTTGTGGGGGATTGTATATTAGAACAGACAAGAGGGAGTTTCGAACTATCTATTAGATCTCTATCTCTCTCTCTCACTCTCTTCTCTCCGTCGGCCTTGGGGATCAGGTAGACTACACATCTGTTCTCTTCTTATGCGACGGAAGCGAAAACCTCGTCCACGCGATAATATTATTTTTCTCCATGACCATCAAAATATTTCGTATATTGAACCTGCGTCCGAAAAGATTTACTTTTGTTGAAAAAAGAATAAGAGAATCAGAGTTTTAGGGATTAAGAGAGAAGATTATTTTGTCACGTTTTAGGATTATAGGATCTAATAAAAACACCATCATGTACCATAATATTCTAATGAGGGTAATGTGTATTTTATATTTTTAAAGGGAAAAAAAAGCAAAAAATTACCAACTATTAGAAAATATGGTTTTTACAATCGCAAATTATTTCATGTAGTAATAATAGATTATCAAGATGAGTCATTTTAAATTGCTAATTTGCTTCTTCTCACACGTTAATGATACATAATTAATCAATTAATTCCGAATTTAAGTAGGTTAATGGCATTCAATGTTAGAATACAAATTGTCTTTTAATGCTCATAATATACTCTCTACTTTTCTTGCAAAAAAAAAAAAAAATTATAAGTCTTGAATTAAGACCACGGGACAAGCTTATAGTTTTACGATACGACAAAAAAGTATGTAGTTGACTTAAAATTCTCTAAAGAAAAAAAGTTCTAAAATATAGCAGTGTTATTTTAATTATTATTAAAAATATATAATTAATAAAAATAATTACAAAAATAACGTTTTCGACAAAAAGCAAATATTTAAACTTATTATTTTTAAAAATTCTTATCAAAAATAGGAAAAGTCAGGAAAAAGTTAAAAAATTTTATTCATTTTCAAAAGTTTCAAATATCAAATCCTCCAAAATAATTTAATTTTGTCAAAAACTTACTTTTTCAATTCATATAGAAAATTATAAAAAATAATTATAAAAATTAAAAATACAACTTATTACAAAATTTAATTTATATAAATATTGAAACCCACTTCTTCCAAAATTCAATTATGTTTTGAGAATTGAAAACGTAAGTTTTCAATACATATTTCAATTCTCAAAAATGAAATTTTTGAGTTTTCAATTCCCAAAATTCAATTATTTTTTGAAAATTGAAAACTTACGTTTTCAACTCTCAAAAATAATTGAATTTTGAAAGAAGAACAAAATAAAGAAGAAAAAATTCAATTATTTTTTTAATTTTTATGTAAAATTATTCCCTGAATAATTTATGATTTCTGATATCCAAGAAATTCAAATTTAAAACGAATTTCTGAAATTCAATTATTTATACAAAATTGATAATATAAAAATATACAATTGAAAATAAAAATAATTACAAAAAAAAAAAACGTTTTCGACAAAAAGAAAATATAAAAATTATTATTTCTAAAGATTGTTATTATCAAAAATATATAGGAAAAGTCAGGAAAAAGTTACGAAATTTCATTCATTCATTTTCAAAAGTTTCAAATATCAAATCCTCTGAAATAATTTAATTTTGTCGAAAAGTTACTTTTTCAATTTTTTATTTTTATAGAAAATTATAAAAAATTAAAAACGCAACTTAGCACAAAATTTAATTTATATAAATATCAAAACTCACTTCTTCCAAAATTGAATTATTTTTTGAGAATTGAAAATTTATGTTTGCAATTCTCAAAAAATAATTAAATTTTCGAAAGAATTATTCACATCTTCCAAAATTCAATTATTTTTTTGAGAATGGAAAACTTACGTTTACAATTCGCAGAAAATAATTGAAAATTCAATTATTTTTTGAGATTTGTAAACGTACATTTTAAATACTCAAAAAATAATTGAATTTTGGAAGATGAAAAAAATAAAGAAGAAAAAATCCAATTATTTTTTAAATTTTTATGTAAAATTATTCCCTGAATAATTTATGATTTCAGATTTTCAAGAATTTCAAATTTAAAACGAATTTCTGAAGTTAAATTATTTATAAAAATTGATAATATAAAAAATATACAACTAAAAATAATTACCAAAAAAAAAACGTTTTCGACAAAAAGCAAATATAAAAAAGTATTATTCTTAAAAATTATCACCAGAAAATTATTATTCTTCAAAAATTGTCATCATCGGAAAATTATTATTCTTCAAAATTATCATCATCACTAAAAAATTACTAAAAAATTACTTTGAATGAACAAAATTTCTTTCTACTAAAATATTTTTAAAAAAATTATACTAAAAAAATTCGAAACATCTGAATGAACCAAATTTTTTTCTGCTTAAATATTAAAAAAAAAATTATGCTCCAAAATCTCGAAGCGTATAAAATTTGAAATGAACAAAATTTATTGTTTGCTGCTTAAATATTTAAAAAAATTTATGCTCCAAAAGTTCGGAATGTTTAAATGAACAAAATATTTTTGCTGCTCAAATATTTTTCAATAATTAATGCTCAAAAAATTCGGAACGTTCAGATGAAGAGAATATTTTTCCAATATAAATATTTTCGAAAATTATCGACTGCAGCGAAAATGAATAACGAAAATTAAACAATTTAAAACATTGTGAGAGTTATTTTTTAATCAATGTGCGCAATATTATTTTAATAAAATTTGAATTTTGAAAAAAGAAAAATGAATTTGATTTATTTTTAAGGTTCAAAAATATAACGAAATATATTTTTTTTCTTCAAATTAAATTTTTAATAAAATAGTTTTGTGACACTATTAAAGAAAAATTAATTATAATATTTCTAAATAAATAAAGTAAATTAAAGTAAAATTATAATCTATCTATAATTAAAGTAAATAAAGTTTTTAATTTTTTTGACAATATTTTTAATAAAAAATATTCACTTGAACGTTCAAAACTTCTTTACTAATTTTTACTAAAATTTACATTATGGCCAAAGAAGATTGCTTATTTTATAATAATAAGTAACACTTTAGGAAATAATAAAAATTATATGATAAATAAGTCCAGTCACAGAATCCAATTTCTTTGCTAGCTGAATTTTATTATTTTTTAAAATAATAATCGCCTTCTTTAAAGACCTTTTCTTTTACCGAACTTTAAGCCAAACAAGATTACTTTTTTGTTACGTTTAAAATTTATAAGCCTAAATTTTCTGCGAATTTTAAAGAAATTTTTATTTCCGGAATTAATTCTAATTCGGTCAAAGTGCCAACATTTTACTATTTTTTTTTACTAAAATTTACACTTTTGGGAAGTAGAGTTAAACTTATTATACAAAAATGGTAAAAAATTGGGAAAAACAACCAAAAAATCCCAACAGAAAATTTATTTGACAAATTTTGTGTCTTTTGACAAATTTACATTATTTATTTATTTACAAAATAAGTTTTTTTATAAAAAAATTATAAATAAGAAATAAAAATAAGCAGATAAAAAAAATGCGCAAAAAGTCCAAAGCGAAAAGTAAACACCCTCTCTAAATTGAACCAAATTTTATTACTTTTAAAAACAACAATCGCCTTCCTTTAAGACTTTTTCTTTTTCGAAATTCTAAGCCAAAGAAGATTACTACTTTTCGTGACATCCGCAAAAATAAGCTCCTTTACAGAGCTTATAAGTACATTTACATATTATAAAATACATTTCAACCATCATCCATAAACAAACGAGTAGCTGTACCAAAACCAAATTGCAAATCTCCAGAATTAAGAGCAATAAAATTCGATAATTTTCACTAGGAAATTAAATTAAATTAAATTAACAATTTTATGCTAGGAATACGAAATTAAAAACCTAAATTTCCATTATCAAGATGAACAAATTAAGAAAATATTTTCCTCCCCAACTTCGAATTACCTAACATCACAAGAGAAGAAAGACGACGACGACGACGACGACGAAGAAGAAAAATATCGGAGATGCATTAAATTTATAATTCCCGAGGCTATAGGGAGGACATGGAGTTAACTCGGTTATCAAAGTACTTTGAATGTAAATGAAAGCAGGAAGATATGTATTGTTGCAGACACACCACCCAACGGCAAAATGGAGATATTGTCTTTTGAAATGAAAATTGAAATTCTTTTTTTTCTTCTCTTTTTTTTTGTAGGAAAATTAGATTTCTTTTGTGAATATGAGAATATTAACATTCGTCGAGTAAGAGAGAGAGAGATAGAGCACTGGGAATAAAAGTTTTGATGTCTGTTTAAGGGAGAGAAAGTTGTGTTGGAATTTATGCAAGTGGTTTTACATTTAAATTAGCTTTGTTAGAGGCAAAAAGAAAAAAAAAGAAAATAATAAAAAAAAGAAAAAAGAACTCAAGCATTATTGCATAATGGACTAATAATTCATTTCAGAGGATATATACTTGGCGTGGAAATACATAAAGGAATACAATGACTGTCCATGTGGTCCATGAATTTGCGGAGATAGCTTTTATAATACAAAAAAAGAAGCCATTTTTCTCTTTTACTTTTCTATTTTCCTTCATCTCTTTTTTTTCTTCTTCTTCTTGTATATTATAAAAAAATTCCCTTCAAGCTTCAAACGTTCCTTTGACGAGTCTGTTTTTACACCTTTAATTGTGTTTTTTTACACTTTTAAAAATGGGGGATTTGCACTTTTATAAGGATCAGAAAGCGGTTTTGTACTTTGTTAAAGGAATGTGTTCAAAAAGGGGGATTCGGAATTTTTAAAAGAAATTTCTGCCACATTCTCCCTTAAATAATCCGTGTGCTTTAAATTTTAATTTAACGAGGGCACTGTTATCTTACAGAATTTTATTTTTCTATTTTCGTCATTTTTTGCAATTATCCAAAGTTTTTATAAACTTTCGATAATAATTTTTTCGAATTATTTTCCAAGTTATTTTAGAAAAGAATTCAAGAAAGAATAATCAGAAATATTTCTACCTTATTGAGAAGAAGTAGGTTAACTTTGCTCGCGGAACATGTAAATCCAATTTCCTCGGCTTTTTTTTTTTTTGCTTCACCTTCGAACAGAAAAGAACAAATAAAAAGAATAAATAAATACGAAAATAAGAATAAATATAAAAAATTAAGAAATAGAAAGAATAAATATAAAAATTTAAAAGTGGAAAGAATAAACATAAAAATAACGGAAGAGGAAAAAGATTGAAGAAGAAAAGAATTAATGCTTTCTGAAAATAAAAATTGTAACTTTTCTCTTAATTTTTTATTCGGACGAGAAAATAATGCATGGAGCAAATACTTTTTGATGCAGTAAATAAGCAATGGACTTTATATTTTCGTTTGCTTTATAATCTAATAAGCCTCTTGAAAGATCCTCTATACAGAGGGGAACAACTGAAACCCTTGAATGAATACAGAAAATGCAAAGAGTATTGCTTGCTATTGTAGTGTAACAGCAGGTTATTCACCCCAATTATTTTCAAGAGGTGCTGCCTTATAATCATTAAGAATATCCACGTCCAATTACAAAACAAAACAAAAAATAGAATAAAAAAAATAATAAATATTCAAGGACAATAATAAGAATAAGAGAGAAAAATAAAAAATTCTTTACCATTACTCTTTATTTTTTAAAGAAACTTTTTTTCTATTTTCTTCAGAACAGAATTTTTCTCCACTTGGCAAATTGAGACAAAACGAATCAAAATTGTTGCGAGGCAACAATTTTGATTCGTTATGTCTCAATTTGACAAGTACAAACTTTAGGATCGCATTAAAAAACAAAAAATAAAAATGGAAACAAAAAATAAAAATAATTAAAATAATAAAACTCACGAATTCTATAATTCTCTCCGTAATAAAATTCTAATTCCTCTGGAATAGAAATACTTCTTGGAAAAGATTACTCCAGTTATAAGAATTTCTCGTTTCAAAACAATCAACGCATATTTTCTTGATAATCTCGCGGCGCAGTGGAATGTTGATTTTAAGTGGAAAATGATGATTGCTTTCAAATAGTGTAATGCAATAAAGTAGCGACTTGCAACTGAATAAAAGCAGGACTAAAAAATTTTTTTCCTCTTCACAACATCGCACTGTTCATATAGCCAACAAACCAGGAGTAGTCTAAAGAATCTACCTGCGTTTATAATTATTAGTTTCCAAGGGGTTTTGTGGCCGCAGACTTTATCCGCCTCTTATACCAAAAGAAAGAAAGAAAAAAAAAGGAAAAGAAAAGAAAAAAAGAACCGATTCATTCTTCTTTTTGTGTATTTATTCGTTCCTCTATATAAGAATATAAACTCGAAGCAACATTTTCTGATTTAGAATTATTTTTTTTTTATCCCTCTCTCCCTTTCTTTGAGAGAGAGAGGGAGACGAAGGAAACTAAGAGAAGAATTGAATAATTCAGGGTTTAGTTAAATTAGCTACACTGTATCTTTTTTTATCTTCTTTTTCCCTTTTCGAACTTGAAATTAATAAAGTTCCCTAAAATAACTGAAATCGTTTTTTTAAAAAGAAAAATTTACAAAAATTATAATTTTTTTGTAGAGGTTAGAAATTTTTTTGTGAAAGAAATATTTTTCAAATCAACGGAATTTATATTTCTTGAATTTCTACTTCCACTTTCATTTTCACTTCGTTCTTTCTTTACAGTCACTTTCACTTTGCAGTGAAATTTTCTTTCTCATTTACATTTCAAAATATTTTTATTGTCACTTTCATTATCACTTTGACAGATTTTTATTTTCTCCTTCTATCAAAGTGAAAGTGAAAACAAAATTATCTATTAAAGTGACAGTGAAAATAAAAATATTTCAAAGTGAAAATGAAAATGAATGTATGTAAAAAAAATCTTTGAAAGTGATAATGAAAGTAAAAATAAATATCTGTCAAAGTGAAAATGAAAATGAAAGTAAATAAAAAAAAAATCTTTCAAAGTGAAAATGAAAATATCTATGAAAGTGATAATGAAAATAAAAATCTTTCAAAGTGAAAATGAAAGCAAAAATAAAAATCTTTCAAAATGAAAATAAAAGTAAATAAAAAAAATCTATAAAAGTGAAAATGAGAGTAAAAAATATTTCAAAATGAAAATGAAAGTAAATAAAAAAAATAATCTATAAAAGTGAAAATGAAAATAAAAGTAAATAAAAAATCTATAAAAGTGAAAATTAAATTAAATATAAATATCTGTCAAAGTGAAAGTGAAACTAAAAATATCTATTAAAGTGACAGTAAAAATAAAAATCTTTCAAAGTGAAAATGAAAGTAAATAAAAAAATCTTTCAAAGTGAAAATGAAAGTAAAAAATCTTTTAAAGTGAAAGTGAAAATGAAAGTAAAAAATCTTTCAAAGTGAAATTGAAAATGAAAGCAAATAAAAAAAATCTATAAAAGTGAAAATGAAAGTGAAAAATCCTTCAAAGTGAAAATGAAAACAAAAGTAATTAAAAAAAAATCTTTCAAAGTGAGAGTAAAAATGAAAATCTGTCAAGATAGATAAAATAGAAATAATGAAACAAATCACTAAAAATCTAATAAAACAAAGAAAGTCATAAAATAATTGAATGTAAAAATTAGAAAATATTACTTGAGACAAAATTTCCTCTTTCCCCAATGGGACAAATATAAAAATATTATCACATTATTCGGACCCCATTGGTTTGTTTGTCCTGGACAATATGTCGCGCCATGAGTCAGAAAACTTGTGTCTAATATATCTATATGTATATATGCAGGGGTGGAACGAATAATAGCACTTAATCCCTTACCCCCTTTTTTATATCCTCCCTCTCTCTCTCTCTCTCTTTGAATCAATGCTCTCCGCCCTCTCGGATATATCTGAAATTGCATTTCGAACTTCTAAATGGGAAAGAAAAAAAGTTCATTGAAAAATTCTTCAAGAAATTATATTTCCCGTTTTATTATATATAAGGGTTGATTTATTATATAGAAAAAGTGTCTCTCTACTGTTGCTCCCGTTCGGTAATTTAATTATTTTCCCCTCCCCACCGGGCAATAAATAAACTTGGGAGCAATGATAAATGCAATAATAAATCGATGATTCCCCCTTTAAAGCTCTCTTTTCATTTTTATTAGAGGAAATTAAAAGACATTTTGATCGAATTTCACAAATGTTATAACAAATAATTAATTTTTTTAATTATTAATTATTAATTTTAATTTATAATTTATAATTTTGTTTATAACAAAAGATTTAACAGAAAAATATTTTTTTTTATTCAAATCTTAGGCTTAGAGAATTTTTTTGCAACAGTATTATTACTGAAAATTTTTGTCTTACAATCGGTAAATGTTATTAAAAGAAGAAAAAGAAGAATTCGAAGATTAATTTTCCAAATTCTATTCCTTTTCAACTTTTAAAAACTCGCCATTAAATTATTTTCAAGGCACGTCCTTTAAATTTTCAGCTATATATAAAATGCTAATTAAAATTTATGCTCCTAGACTTCGAACTTTGTAGCTCGATATTAAAGTACTTAGAGTCTGGAGTATGTTTATAATTTTTATTATGGAAAGTTAATCCTGTACTTTGGATGGAAGAGAATGAAAAGTTAATTTCCGGGCGTATTTTCCAGGTGTGATGGGGCTTTAAAAATGCATCAAGAGGAAGAGAATATCTGAATTTCTTTTTTTAACTGTAAGCAAACTGGGATTTTTTTTCAAGATTGAAGAGGGGTGGGGGGGGAATATTCCGCATTTAATTCAACCAATGCGAGTTTTGCAAAAAAAAAAAAACCTGGTGGGGGTTTATTGAAACACAAGCGTAGGAGGGTAAAATCGCTTAAAAACTAAAGAAAACAATTCCAATCCAACTATTTTTCTCTGCCTTCCTATTTTCTCTACCCCTCCGGGAATTCTCCTTTTTTTTCTCCCTTTTATCCTCCCCTTCCCCCGTCATTTCTCTTTTTCTTTCATCATCCCCCAGCAGGTTCCCCTCTTCTTTCAAACATTAAGAAAATATTCGATAGAGAAACTCGTTTCGCGATACAATACATATATATATTGGTGGTAGTACATATATAGAAACTTGAGTCATTCGAACTCTTCTCGTAAAAAAAAGTTGCCTGTACCAATTCTTTTTCATTTCCTTCTTCTTCTTCTTCTTCTTTTTTTATTATTATTTTTTGCCTGCTTTATAAGATAATCAAAAGGACGCATTTAATATAAAATGTGATTTTCTTTATTTTTTGCTTTATACTGTTGTGTACTAACTAAACATTGTCTTAAACTGGAAAGTAGCTTTTGAGTTTGTGTTTGAAAAGAAACTTTCTTTTGACATTAAAACGATAATGAAATCTGTCTTTCGAAAATTATTTTAAATTGAATTCTTTTCTCCCGCTGAGACATGGAAAATTTCATTTTATCAAGTTAATTTACTTTTTTAATGAAGTCAATGAAACGTTGATGGTAAATTTATTTCCTAATTTTTACAATTGAAAAAAAATTAATTACATTTCCCATGTCGTCTTTTTCTTCTAATTTTTCGGAACACTTTCAATTAAACCCCATTTTTGAAATTTTAATTTCCTTTCTAATTTTCATGCTTTATAATTTAATTTTTTTTAATACTAGTTTTCAATCATTTTTAATATTTGTTTCCAAGTTATTAATTTTAGTAATTTAAATTTAGTTTTAACTTTAGTCTTTAAATTTTAATTTCAACAAAAATTTTTTCAATTTAAAACTTTGAACTTGGTGTAAAATAGAGAAGCGTTTAAAAAGTTATTTCAACTTTTCGAGTTTCCGGTAAATTTAATGATAAATGGACATTTGACAAATAGGGAAAATGTTTTATTTTTCACGTTTGAAGAGCAGTTAAGAATCTATTTTGAAAGCAGTATTTAGTGACTGTAGTCGTGCATCCGGTGTCAACAGTAGGGTGCATAGAACACTTTAAAGAACCTCTCTGAAATAGTGTCGCTCTCCCCTCACTTAAATTATTACGAAACCGGCCGGAGACGTGGAATTTATATTCACACTTTAAAATATCGAAGAAAATTCTCAATCGGAAATATAAAATTTTTATCTCGTTCATTATTCATTCAAACTCTAGATTCCCAATTAAAATCTCAAAAAGAATCCAAATTAAGACTCGACTCTATTTTAAAATCTTGAATCTAAATTAAAACTCGAATTCAAATTGAGACTCGAAACTAAATTAAAACTCGAATCTAAATTGAGACTTGATTCTAAATTAAAATTCGAATCTAAATTATAATTCGACTCTAAATGGAAACTTGAATCCAAATTGAGACTCGACTCCAAATTAAAACTCAAATCCAAATTGAGACTTGGCTCTAAATTAAAACTCGAAACTAAATTGTGACTCGAAACTAAATTAAAACTCGAATCTAAATTGAGACTCGACTCTAAATTAAAACTCGAATCTAAATTAAGACTCGACTCTAAATTAAAACTCAAATCTAAATTGAGACTCGACTCCAAATTGAAACTCGAATTCAAATTGAGACTCGAAAGTAAATTAAAACTGGAATCTAAATTGAGATTCGATTCCAAATTAAAACTCGAATCTAAATTAAAATTCAACTCTAAATTGAAATTCAACTCTAAATTGAAACTCAAATCCAAATTGAAACTCGACTCTATTTTAATATTTTGAATCTAAATTAAAACTCGAATCCAAATTAAGATTTGAATTCAAATTGTGACTCGAATCTGAATTAAAACTATAATCCAAATTGGGACTTGAATCCAAATTGAAACTTGACTCTAAATTAAAACTCGAATCCAAATTGAGACTATAAACTAAATTAAAACTCGAATCTAAATTAAGACTCGATTCCAAATCAAAACTCGAATCTAAATTAAAATTCGACTCTAAATTGAAACTCGAATCCAAATTGAGCCTCGACTCTAAATTAAAACTCAAATCCAAATTGAGACTCGATTCCAAATTAAAATTTTAATTCAAATTGAGACTTGAAACTAAATTAAAACTCGAATCCAAATTGAGACTCGATTCCAAATTGAAACTCGAATCTAAATTAAAATTCGAATCTAAATTGAAACTCGAATTCAAATTGAGACTCGACTTCAAAGTAAAACTCGAATCCAAATTTAAGACTTGAATTCAAAACGTGACTCCACTCTGAATTAAAACTAGAATCCAAATTGAGACTCGAATCCAAATTAAAATTCGAATCCAAAATTGAAACTCGACTCTAAATTAAACTTCAAATTCAGAAACGAAATTAAAAACCCAAATAGAAAAAAAATATACCGTTAATTAAAATAAAATTAAAAACACAATTTCCTTTTCACAATTGAAATAACAAAAAAATTTAATAAATAAAAACCTAAACTATAGAATTTAAAGAAAAAAAATTTCCCTCTACTGTGAGAATGTGAAAAATGTAATTAAAGTATTTGAGAAAAAAAGAAAAAAGAAAAACTTCTCTGTCTCGATATTACGTTATAAATATAAGCTTTAATGAATCAATTTATTGAAGTGGAAGCGTCATAAAAAGTGAGTTTCTTAGGAGTGCAATAAAATAATTGGAACGTTAAAAGAATGCGCTTCTGATTTTAAAACAGTCACTAATTAATCAGACTTCGTCTGTCCGGTTTTGATTTCGTTTTTATGGTTTCCTTGACATGGAGAAAACACAAAAGTTGAATTGTATCAATCTTTAATTTTATATGAATAAAGAAAATTTATTTTTCCCTCGTAAATAAAGAAACGACTAATTTCATCAATTTTTACACTTTCATTGTCCCAATTAATTCAAATTAGTAAACATTTTTAATAAATTAAATTTACTAAATTGTAACTAAATTCTACTAATAATTAGATATTTTCTACTAATAATTACTTATTTTTTACTAAATTGCCGAAGCAGAAATTAATTTTTTACCCATTTTTCTCTAAAACTTCACTACACACATTTTCAACAACTATTTTTATTCGTTTTTGTCTCAATTTGATATCCTCAGAAAATTTATAATAAAAAAAATTAAAACTACTAAAAGAAATTAGTAAAATTCTACCAAAATTTACTAAAATTCTCCCTAATTCAAATTAATTCGGAGCTATTTTCACTAATTCAAATCCAGAACAATAAATTCAAAAATAAAAAAAAAATTGAGAAAAAGAAGAAATTGCCAATAAATTCGTAAGAGAATATGAGATTAATAAATGAAATGAAATGAAATAAATTTCAAGATATATAGAATTAATAAAGTTGGATAACGTAATAACGCGTTTTCAGGTCGACAGCATTTCTCGAAACGAATTTCTATAGAAACTGACATATACAACTCAACTTCTCTTGGCGAAATGGATGGCTAAATGTGTACAACGAACAAAAGTACAATAATTGGATAAAATGGAAGAGATGCAATGAGCGAAAACTTTTCCTCAACTTTTTCTCTCTCTCTCTCTCCCCTTTCTCGAAGAAGAAATTGAGAAAAGCATTTTCTCAAGAAAGACAGAGAGAGAAAGAAAGAAAAATCGCAGAGAGAAAAGTTATATGTGTTCCCCAACACACTTCTGATGCTTGGCAATAATGAATCGAGATTTTCAGTCACGAAATATTTCTTTCAAAACTTTTTAAAACAAAATTTATTTTTTACTCATCAAATAATATTAAACTAATTTTCTCAATTTTCCTCATTTTCCTCAAGTATTATTAATTTTAAAAAATTGGAACACTTCTAAAAAAATTTTTTTTGGATCCTTTTAGCAATTTTGGCTCCTAAAGTCCTAGGGAAATTTACTTATTTCTTCTTCGGATTCAAATTTTATTATAACAATATTTTCACTTCTGCAAAATATTAACGAAATATTTAATTTATACTTCGAATTTTTATTGTAATCAGCACTTGAACATATTTTAATTAATGCTCATTTAAACGTTCAAAACTTTAGGAAAATTGCAAAATTATTATAATAATAATTATTATTAAATTATTATTATATTTTGCAAATAATATTATAATTATAATACACATTATATATAATTATTACAAATTTCTCCCTCGAACAGGAAATCAAAAGAGAAAACATGTGCGATTTTTCTCTCGAAAGATTTAAAATGATTTGAGTTGAGTTGAGGTGAGAATATTATATACAACAATTGTTACAAGTTATGATACCTATATACAATATATATATCGATACGTGAATGCAGAACACAACGGTAAAAGGTGTGAAAAAAACAGTAAACAATTGAAAGCAAAAGGCTAGAGACGTCAATGTGCGTTAGGTGAAATGAAAACGTTTCGATGAACGGCTCACTTCCTTCGGGTTAATCGAAGCGTAACACCACGTTGGCTCCGTAAAGCCTCACCGGTTGAGTAATATGACAAGATGATAAAGCGGGTTTCCACTCGTTGAGCCAACATTGCACTCAAGCTTTTCTATTATATATCTATATATATGTGGGTGGAAAAAAAAGGAAAATTCTAAATATCTTCAGCTACATTCCTCGCATTTCATTCAATTCATTTTTCGCTAAATCATTTTATGAGAAATTTCATTTTTTTTCCACCGCGAATTCCGCGGAAATTAATTTCTATTATTACTCTTTTGGTTAATGTCAAAAAACTTCTCATTTTATTTTATAATTAAAAATTCATACAGAGAAGAAAAAATTATTAAAATTATTTAAAAAATCCAAAAAAAACCTTTAAATTGCCTTTAAAAGTTAATTACAATAAAAATTTAATTTTTCTTTTAATTTATAAATTAAACCTTTTTGAACTTTTCGGACCTTAATTAACAATACGAGTAATATTAATTTAATTATTAACAATAAAAATAATACTAATTACCAATAATGAAAATAATGTTTTTATTAAAATAATATTAATTTAATTGTCAATAATTTAAATAATATTTGTTTTACTAAAATAATATTAATTTAATTGTCAATAATTAAAATAATATTTGTTTTATTAAAATAATATTATGTTAATTGTCAATAATTAAATTAATATTTGTTTTTATTAAAATAATATAAATCTAATTATTAATAATTAAAATAGCATTAAGTTTCCAAAAAAGACTAAACGCAATAATCGCTAATTAAATTCCATGAAAAATGATCTGCAAACTTTAATTCTATACACATTCAGATCAAGAAAAACGAAAATAAAAAAAGAAATCCACAATTTTCCCTTCATTTC
The DNA here is from genome assembly GCF_015476425.1 of Leptopilina heterotoma. Taxonomy (NCBI): domain Eukaryota; kingdom Metazoa; phylum Arthropoda; class Insecta; order Hymenoptera; family Figitidae; genus Leptopilina; species Leptopilina heterotoma. The sequence goes on along the minus strand of NW_025110825.1, from coordinate 232,666 downwards.
AAGAGATTAATGATTAAAATTTTAAATAACAAGAATAGCTCTTGCGCTAACGAGAATTTTATGTACTTAATGTAACGTTCAAGTGGAATGAAATAATTAACGTCGTTGCTATTCATAAAAGTCCGAACCAAAAACAGAAAAGTGGAACATTTTAGCAAAACGATTCAACTGTAAATCTAAATAATTCCATATAATTACATATAGCGAATTTTTTTCCATTTTACCAATTACGGTAATTTACCCTTCACTTTGTAATGAAGATCCGTTAGAAACATTTTTTTAATTACAAATTTTTCCAGAATATTTTTTTTCCTCCTTTTTTTACTTCTCGAGCAACTTTTTTAAATAAAAGCAATGTCATGCTAACGAATAATAAATAATCAAACAAGGTGACCACATGTCAGTAAAGTCAGGGAAATGTCAGGAAAAGAAAATTTTTGTCAGGAAAGTCAGAAAAAGGACAGAAAAAAAAATTTGTCAGGAAAATTGAGAAACTTAAGACTTTTTTTTGACTTATTTTCAGAAAATTGCGACTTTTTCGACTTTTCTTCCAAATATTTCAGCAAACTACATACCACAATTTTTAGAAAAATGTGCAACTTATTTTGATTTTTATAATGCAAAAAATAACTATAAAATCTTTCAAAAATTATTTTTGAATAATTTTTTAACACATAATTAAATCTTTCAAATAAATCTATATAAAAAATCTTTTTGAATAATTGCAATTTTGTAAAATTTAAAATTTTAAATAATTAATTTTTTTCAAGTATTTTGTTACAATTTTTGAAAATCAGTTTTTGAAGAATATTTTTTTTGTCAGTAAAATCAGAGAAATGACAGAAAAAAAAAAATTTTTTTGTCAGGGAAATTAAGAAAATTGAGACCTTTTTCTACTTATTTTCAAAAACTGCGACTTTTTCTAGACTTTTTCTTCCAAATATTGCAACAAATTACAAACCACAATTTTTAGAAAAAATTGTAACTTATTTTGATTTTTATAATGCGAAAAATAACTATAAAATAATCTTTGAAAAATTATTTTTGAATAATTTTTTAACACATAATTAAATTTTTCACATAAATCTATATAAAAAATCTTTTCGAATAATTAAAATTTGACAGAATTTAATTGAAAATAATTAATTTTTTTCAAGTATTTTGTTACAATTTTTGAAAATCAACTTTTAAAGAATATTTTAATTGCAAATTTTGAAAAAAATTGAATTATCAAAAATGTTAATAAAAAATCTTTAAATTTAAATTTAAAAATGAAAATTAATGAAAATTAGCTTCTAATTTTTTAAAATTCAATATTTTCAGTATTTTTAATTACATATTTCCGAAAATTTAAATACGTACAAAAAATAATAACATTTTAGAATTATTTTTCTCATTTTGGAGAAAAATATCATGTTCTAAATTTTTAATTTAAATTCAAAAAAATTAATTACTTTTTATTAAATTATACAAAAATTCTTTTAAGAAATTGAATTATTTTCGAAAAATTATTTATTTTTAAAATTTAATTTTTACACGGAGAGAGAATATATATTAAATTTTGTAAAAGTATTTTACAAATTGAGGAAAAAGTGTCACAAAGCGAAATTTTGATTTAAAAAATACGAAACTTTAAAAAAACTTATGTGAAATTTAGTAAAGTTATATTAGAAATTAATTAATATTTTTTATATTTAATATAATTATACTAAATTTTACATAACTTTTTTTAAAGTTTAGTATTTTTTATATCAAAATTTCGTTTTGTAGCATTTTTTCCTCAATTTGTAAATACTTTTACAAAATTTAATATATATTCTCCCTCCATGAACGATTTTTTTACCATAAAAAAATTTATAAAAATTTACTTTTTCAGACTTATTAAAATTTCAGAGAAATGGTCATATTTATATTTAAAATTCTTCAAAAATTTGATTATTTTTATTCATATTTTTCAGAAATTCAATTATTTTTAAAAGATTTTACCAAATTTCAATTATTTGGAAAGTTTTCAATTGCATATAATTAAAAAATTATTATCTTTCAAAAATTATTTTTCAATATTAAAAAAAAATTAATTGTAAGAATTTCTTTATTTTAATTTTTTTTAATATAATTATTATACTTTAATAACTTAAAAAGGACAGTTATAACTATTATAAAAAATTGAGTTTCTGTATTTAAATAATTGAATTCCAGAGGAACTTTCAGAAAATTATTTAAAATAATTGATTTAAGGATGAAGTTTAGTTGAAAATTGTGGAAAATAATTGAATTCAGGAAGGGTTATAATATTGTAACTTTTAGAAATTATTAAAATTCATAAATTTTACTCATTTTCCGTAAACTTTCATATTTTTCAGTAAAAAGAATTTTGTCAGGGAAAATAATTTTAATGTCAGTAAATTTTCAGGGAAATTGATAAACTGAAAGTTGTGACCACAATGTTAAATAAATAAATTCTTGATTATTAATAAATTCTTATTATTCGCATAAATTAAATTTTTACAGACTGAAAAAATATAATCAACATATCTCGATTTCCATTTTCGAAATAAAAAATAAAAACAATAAGAATTATTGAATAATTATCCTTATTGTTCGCATATAGAGAAAAAAAAAGTTTTTCGCTTCATTTAATAAATCCATTAGAAGAATTATTAGAATAGTAATAATTTAATATTATTAAATGAAAGTTACGGAATTCCTTTGTTTCGAGACTATATAATCAAGTTGTTTGAATATTCGACTTATAGTAATATTTTATCCATTGCGCTGTCCCTGCAAGCTACAAAAAATATGATAAACGAGCATATAGTCAAAGTAGAATTGTATATATATATATATATATATATATATATATATATATATATATATATATATATATACGCGATCGTGTTCCGCGTGATATGTTTCTCGATCGAAAGAGCAAGCGAGAGAGAAAGAGAAAGAAAGAAATCGCCATGTCACGCCGATATCGAGTTTGTAATCCCGATTCCTGCCCGAAATTACCCACTCCTTTTTTTTTACAAACCCACCAAACTAATTAGCATTTAATAAATCTTTCAAACCCTTTTCATTGGCGTTTTAATGAAAAAGAAAAAAAGAAGAGGAAGAAGAAGAGCAAAAAAAGATGATGAAGAATTAGAAGATGAAAAAGGATTTTGATAATTAAAAGAAGAACAATATAAATTGACAAAGGAAATAAATTAAAAAAGTATTGATTAAATGAAGGAAAAAAAAGAAGAGGAAGAAAGGAATAATATATTCCCGTAAAAAAAAGTTTAATCAAGTCTTAAATTGAATTTCGAATATAATGGTCTTTCAATTAGTGCGCGAAGCAAAAAAAAAATAAAAATTGATAATTCTACGAACAATATCGACAAAAATATAATTAATTTTCCTCCCACTCAACATAGTATATATGTATATATTCAGAGAAATTTATCCCCTGATATGATAAAATAATTAAATTACGAAATTTTTCAAATATCTTCTTAATCCACAGGAGGAATATTTTATTAATTTTAATCCCAGAGCTCGAATTCGTTGAATTTAAAAATTAAAATAATTACTTCAATGAAAATAATGAAATGAAATTAATTAAATTAAGTTAAAGTAATTTAATTAATTAAAGTTAATTAAATTAAGTTAAGTTAAGTTAATAAAACTAAATTAAGTCAATTAAATTAATTGGTATAATTTAATTGATGTTTATTTAAGTGAAAGAAAAGAATTATATGAAATGAATAAAATCAAATTTAATTTTAATTAGGTAATTATAATTATAATTAAATTAATTAGAAAAATTTAAAAAAAATTTACAAACAGAAAAATGCTTTCACTGCGAAAAGGGAGATTTTAATTTGAAAATTTGATTTTTCTCTTTACTGGTTTTAAAATATATTCTTTTTTACAGCAAAAAACCCTTCGCCAAAGCCCATCGTTAACTCTGGCGTTAATCGCTTTTAGCTGCACATAGTAATTTATGATAATCGCAAATCGATAACTCATCTCGACTTATCTGCATGGTTGATCTTTTGCCGTCAAATCAGATCCCTTTTTTTGAAAAAAAATATATTTTATAACATCCTTCTGCACATTAATAAAATTGAAAAATTATCCGCGATAAATTATATTTCTAAAAATATGGTGCCCTTTTTTTGAAAATTCTACTCTAATGACGAATTATTTCATTAAAATTTCAAACTATAGAGAGAGACTTACAGTATAATTATTATCGTCTCTAAATCAAAATTTTATTGATAAATGGATGACTTTTGTAAATTTAAATTAGTAGGTATTTAAATTTACACTATTTTAAATTAAATTAAAAAGCTCTAATTTTAATTAGTATTTTACACTATTTTGAAATAAATTAAAAAGTTACAGTTTTAATTAGTATAAATTTACACTATTTAAAATTAAATTGAAAAGCTCTAATTTTAATTAGTATAAATTTACACTAATTAAAATTAAATTGAAAAGCTCTAATTTTAATTAGTATAAATTTACACTAATTAAAATTAAATTCAAAAGTTCTAATTTTAATTAGTATAAATTTACACTAATTAAAATTAAATTCAAAAGTTCTAATTTTAATTAGTTCAAATTGTTAGTTCATTTTTCATTGAAATTTTAATACAACTAAACAAAGAAATAAAAATTGTAGAAACAAATAAATAAATAAATAGAAAACAAAAAAGAATAAAAGAAAAACAAAAAATAAATAAAAATAATTGCAAAGTAATTGATAAAAACTCACTTTTTTCACTTATTAAAAATGTTGAATTCTCTCCGTATCTTTTGTTCCAAAACTCACAATCCAAATCTGAAAAATAAAATTAATATATAAGAAAAAATATTGAATCGAAATTAAAAATTAACTTAAATATAAAAGATATGCATAAAAGTATTAATTTAACAATTGATAATTATTACATTTTTACAAAAGATTATTTTAAAAACTCAAAGATTATAATCATTTTAAAAATATTTAACACTTAAACATTTTGAGAATATTAAATAATGAATAATTAATAAAAATATTTGATAAAGAATGATTAATAGAAATAAATAATAAGAAAATGATTAAGAGAAATAATTAATAAGAAAATAATTAATAGAAACAATCAATAAGAAAATAATTAATAGTAAATAAATAAAAATAGAAAATAAAATTAATACTTGAAACAAAATTTAATTTTTCCAAATAAAATTATTTTTCTAAACACATTAACTTTAATAATTTAACTTTAGAAATTTTAGAAATCGACAAAAAATTCGCAACGCCATTATTATTATATTATAATGAAACAATATATTTTCTTCAACTTTCTATTCAATAAAATTAATCTTTTATTGCATTTTTCACGTATCACTATATTCGAGTTTATAATAATAATAATAATAATAATAAAAATCGAGTGAATACATTAAATTGGATGACACGCGCGTAAATTCACGAGACTTGCATTAAAAGTCGCTCAACGTCGTCATCAATAAAGATTGTCGTTAAGGGAAATTACAGACATTATTTGATAAATACGACATTAAATTCAACTTTCACCATATATATGTATATACATATATATTTAGACTTTGACAAAAAGCACCTCGCACGTATATATACATTATTATCATATCTCGCAACATTGGACTCTTGTCTTTCAAAACTATAAATCATTGCAAATAAACTTCGATTCCGGGACCGCCTTAAGAGAAAAGAGCTTTATCACCGCATACACATTCATACACAGACTCACAATATTCACCTGGAGAAAATTTAATACCCGAAAAAAAAGAATTTTGATAAATAGAATATAAATCTTGATATTAAATGGAATATTCTCGTCCTGGACAATTATTTTCACTTTTTTATATTTTCTTCTTCTCTTCGTTTATATTTCTCTCATTTTTATGAATATTTTTTATTTATTTACATATGCAATCATTATTATTATTATTTATTATTATAGGTACTTACTATTATTTTTATTATTTATTATAATTATATAATTATTTACTAATTCTAAATTTTACTAATAAATTAGTAGAAAATACTGTTTATTAGTAAAATTTACTAAAAAAGCAAAAGTCTGTTACTAAATTTTATTATTGTTACTAAATTTTATTCGTAGAAAGTACTATTCATTAGTAAAATTTACTAATTCAATTTATTAGGATTTATTAATTAACTAAAAACTTTCTTCAAATAGAAAAAACTATGAATTTTTTTAAGTTCCTAAAATCTATATTTTGTATAAAATATATTAAAAAATAATTTTTATATTAAATTTAAATCATTTTAGATTAAAACATTTTAATCCAAATTCACGTTCGAAAAGTACTATTCATAACTGATTGAATTCTCGTGATCATCATCAAAAGAAAGTATATAATCTCCTTTCGTGCGGAAATATAAAAAACCGAGGAAAAAAAAATTGATATTTATGATTTCACGAATTCGACGAATTGTAATTATACATTATTTCCCTCATGGAATCTTTATATTATGTAACATAAAGATAATATACGACTCTGATAAATTATGAGCCAAGTATATATTGTAATCGAATATATTAGACAAAAAACAGAAAAGTTTATATAAATTCCGACTTTATAATACAAAGTATATTCGGTCCATGATATATGCACAATTTCAGTTGAAAAAAAAATTAAAAATCGTGTAGATGAAAAATGAAATTGAACTTTTCAAATGCCGGGTGTATATATGTAAAGGTTACAGAAGCGAATATATAAAAGTTATATACTTATTTTATTTTTTTTATTCTAATACTATATTTTTAGTACCTATACACATGTACATATTTAGAAATTTATATTTTCTACAATATCGAAATGAAATCTGAAAAGAGGATTTCTAACTCTTTTGAGAAATTTGTGCTCTCAATATTGTCAGGAATCAAGGACGAATAAATAGCAATAGAAAGCATATATATTTCTGTTTTATGCATCACGACTGTGAAATGGCAAATTTGTATGCTCGGTACTCTCAAATTTTTATCAACTATTGTTATCCAATAATGTAGTTTATATGTTATATTATACTACAATAGTTGTACTACTAAATAAAAAATACATTTTCAGAAGATTCTTCAAACTGAAAAGGTTAAAATAAGAATAAGTCACTATCTAAATGTTTCGGATGATAGAAAATTTTTTCTTTATATTATATATACTTTTATTATTTTCATCATTGAACAGGGTTGACACAAAAATTCAATTTTGTTTCTTCCTGATTTCCAAAAAAAATTTTGACTTTTTTCCTGAGCCTAAAAAAATTCTGATTCACTCTAAAAATTATTAGGCACTAAAAAATGTTCTTTTTCTTATTTTTGAATTTCTGTAAAATTATTTGAAAACATCAATAACTTCAAAGAATTTCATTTTAATTCTACGAAAATGTTTTATCAAAACTTTTGAAAATATTTTAATTTCCGCGCAAATTTTGAATTATAAAAAAAAATATATTTAAATTAAACTTAAATATATTTAACTGTAAAGCAAAGATATTTTAAGTTTGATTTACACAAAATAGGTTTGAATCAAATAAATCGTTTTCTCAGTGAATGATTAAAGAAAAATCCGGCGAAATAAAATATCAGATGTAAATTTTCGGAAAAAGAAAAAGAGACAAAAACAAAAAAACACTAGCGAAAAATTGTGTAAAATAACGAAATACAAAATATAGAGGTAAATTTCCAAAAAAAAAAAAAAGAAAGAGAAAAAAAAATAGAATCACTTGAGCGCGGAATACCTTTTTGCAATAGCGTTCGTTTTCAGTATGAAGTTTCATTTTCATTCTGCACACACATCACGCGATCAAAATGCAACCGTCTCTCGGTCATTACCACTTCTTTCTGGAGGGCAAAAAAGAGAGGAGAAAAAAAAAGGTTGGCGCGCAATGTTGCCGGGAGTGTATGACAGGTGCATTAACATGGCACACGAAAGTGTTCAGGCACATGCCAGCACGTTTACACTCTCCCTCCTCCCTGTATATATATGCATTTACACACACACACACCCACACTTTACGCATATTTGTACATATATATGTATACATTCACATAAATATAATGCGTGAGAGTTAAACTTGAACTTTCACACCGGCTGGTTTCCTTGAAGTAAATTCGATTTAGAATGTGTCCCATAAATCCAAAGGGAGAATTATTTATGCTAATCTCCTCATACATCACATATATGCGGGATGAAGAGGAGAAGTAAATGAACGCAGCACGGACAACTCTTTATATTCGTTTATCCTGTCTCAGTTGTCAGGGAGAGTGCAACAAAACTATACAATATATTATACACATAGTTTGTGTTAATAATACTCTTTGCCGATTATTATCGCGTATAATTGCTTTAAATTGCGAGAAAAAGAGGAAAAACTGAAAGGCAAACATCACTTGCGTTGTTGCACTTTCGTGATAAGAAAAATAGTAATTGTCAATCATTTTTTATGAAATATTTACCTATATAATTTATATTTTGAATTCTTAATTATTATAATTATTAAAATATTAATATTATTTTAAAATATTAATATTATTTTAAAATATTAATATTATTTTAAAATATTAAACTTGAGAATATTTTAAATATTTAGAATATCTTAGTTTGTAATTTTAAAATGTCATTTTTAATTTAAAGTACGTTATTACTTTTTTGACCTAATTATCTATTGACCTAAATTAGTAAAACGAACGTTGTTATTAGTTTTTTTTGACGTAATTAATTATCTATTTGACCTGTTAACTATTGACCTGATTTTTAATTTTGTATTCGATTCACTTGTCACTTTGACCTAAATTTTGAGGTTATGATAATATTGACCTAGGGATTCTGAACTAAATTTACATGTTACATTGACTAATTAATTTAAAAAATTCACTTTTATTTTAAGTTTTGTCAAAGAAATTAAAATTTCCGGTAACTAATTAATTTAATAACACAGTTTTTCTGTTGATATCAAATAGAGACAGGGTTGCCACAGGTCAAGGAAATCAGAGAAAAGTCAGGAATTTTTATTAAAAGTACTGGAAAAAATTAAATTTTCCAAATTGATAACAACTCTCCAAATTTCAATCAGTAAAAATGTTTACTAATTTGAATTAGTGACTGACTTTTTGCTTTAGAATTTAGTAAATTTTACTGATAAATTAGTAGAAATTTTTAAATAATTGAATTCTTTCGACTAATTTTAATAAAATTTTTAAGAATAATTCCATTTTTCGAGGATTTCTATTAAAATTGTATTTAAAAAAAATTGAAATCCTGCTATGAGATTTATTATTTATGAAAATAATTTAATTCTTGTGAAGAATTTTATTAAAATTTTCAAAAAATAATTTAATATTTTGGGTAAATAATAAAAATCTATGCAGAAATTCAATTATTTTGAAAAATATTTGAATAAAATTCTTGACTAGTAGTTTAATTGTCTTCATAAATCAAAATTTGCGGAGAAATTCAAATATTTTCAAAAGTTTTGATAAAACTTTTTCTTACAGAAATTTAATTATTTTTAATACAATTTTTAAAAAATTTCTCGATAAGATTTAATTTTTTAATTCTATAGAATTCCTGATTAAAAGTATGAAAAGTTCAAATTTTTGAAGATTTTAATTTGAAATTTATTTTTAAATCAATATTTATTAAAAAATTCTATACGAGAATTCAATTATTTAACTATAAACATAAACCTTTTATTCAATAATTGCATATTTCTTAAAATTGAATTATCATAAAGAATTTTTTCAACAAATTTTTAAATAATTGAATTCTCTTGACAAATTTTAATAATAATTTTTAAGAATAATTGCATTTTTGATAAATTTGATGAAAATTGTATTAAAAATAATTGAAATTCTGTCAAGTATTTTATTAAAAGTTTTGAAAATAATTGAATTTCGGAGAAAAATTTTATTATTTACAAATATAATTGAAATTTTTACTAGAATTTTTTGTAAATTTTTTAAAACAATTGGATTTCTGCGAAGAAATTTATTAAAATTATTTTGAAAAAAATTGATTTGTTACGTAAAGAAATTTCATTAAAATATTTGAAAATAATTTTATTCTTTAAAGAAATTTAATTAAAAATGTATTGAAAATAATACTTAAAATTCAATAAACAAATTGTAGCAAAGCTTATTAAAATAATTAAATTTCTTTGATAAATTTTAATAAAATTTTGAAGAATAATAACTTTTTTCGAGGGATTCCATTAAAATTGTATTAAAAATAATTGAAATTCAGCATTGAGTTTTATTATTTATGAAAATAATTGAATAATATATGAAAATAATTTGTAAATAATTGAATTCCTGTGAAATTTTTATTATTTATGAAAATAATTAAATGTTTGCGTAGAATTTTATTAAATTTCTTTTTAACTAATTGAATTCTTTTAGAAATTTTTTTTTAAGTAGAGAATATTACAAGTCTTTATATTGAGGAAAGTTTTTAAACATAATTTAATAATTTAATAATTTTTTTAAAAATAATTTTGCCAAAATTTTATTAAAATTTTTGAAAATAATTGAATTTCTACAATAATTTGTAATTGCTTCAAAATTCACTTTGTTTTAGTGTTTTTAACTAAAATTCTTCTATAAATCCATTATTTTTCATAATCAATTAAATATATATTAAAAAATTTAACTATTTTTAGAAGAATTTTAGTTTTTAAAATTTTTTTAAATCTTAAGTTTTTTTATATTTCTAATTAAATTCATTTTAAATTGAAATTTTACAAAATTTTAAATCAAAATCTTTTAAAGTTTATCTACTTATGAAAATTGTAAACGCAATTCTTTTAAAATTCTCATTGTCAGTAAAAAAATAACTCATTATTAGTAGAAAATAGCTCATTGTCAGTAGAAAATAGCTCATTATTTGTAGAAAATAGCTAATTGTTAGTAGAAAATAGCTCATTGTCAGTAGAAAATAGCTAATTGTTAGTAGAAAATAGCACATTGTCAGTAGAAAATAGCTAATTATTAGTAGAAAATAGCTCATTGTTAGTAGAAAATAGCTAATTGTTAACAGAAAATAGCTAATTATGAGTAGAAAATAACTAATTTTTAGTAGAAAATAGCCAATTGTTAGCAAGAAAATAACTAACTTTGTATTTTATTAACTTTTTACTATCAAATTAGCCATTTTCAATCAATTTAAAATTTTAAACCCAGAGAGTAAAAATCGATTCTAGATTTCATCATCATAAAGTCGCATACTCTTTTTCCATAAATATCAATCAAGATACAAGAAAGTCTACAAACTAAATTTGCTTCTTTTTTTCCCCCTCATATATAATATAAACCTATACTAATAAACAAACCGGTTTTTTCTCATTATTTGAACTAATATTTTCCAAATGAAAAACCAATTGTCATTACACAGCAATCTATAGGAATTAAATTACCTCCATACATACATAATGTTGAATAAAAAAAAAAGAAAATGCAATTTGTGTACACATAATCACATATATAATAAGCGCAGTAATAAACATATGAATATTGAAGTAGATTATTTCTCCCGTTTATTCATTTATATACATATATACATCGCGAGAGTCTTTTGTTATTGTTAAAGAATGAAACATTTATTAAGTCTCTGCAATTATATATGCATACCGTGAGAAATGCATTTTTTTAAATTCATTCTAAGAATGTCCTCGCATTTTTCTTCTATACTTTTTATTTTCTTTTTTCTAAACTTGAGAATTTTTTTGCAAAAATAAATTTAACGAGGTATCAAATTGACACCATAATTGGAATAAATTGATACCGAAAATTTCGATCAAATTGATAACAAAAAAATTCCGATTAAATTATGTTTTGATCCACGCATTTTAGGTATCGATTCGTTGCAATTTGATACTCTCGCAAGTTAACTGGGTTGGAATATTTTTGAAAAATATTTTCAATACAATTTTAATAAAATATTTTTGAATTTTATATTATTTTTATTATTATTATTATTATTATTATTATTATTATTATTATTATTATTATTATTATTATTATGATTATTATTATTATTCTATTATTATTATTTTTCTATTACGATTTTAATTTTATTTTTTTATTTAGTTTTTACAGTTTTAACATATTTTTATAAGTTTAAAAATCATTCTGAAAATAATGCGATAAGAATTTATTCTTCAATCAAAAATTTATTTTCTCTTTTTTTCTATGAATTGAAACCCTATTATTGATTTTCGCATGAGTTCTATACACCGTATCTAGCCTTCATTATATTTAATAATTCCTAACGGCTTTTTTTTTGCTTTCGTCACGAGTTCTTTCTTGTTTCGAATCGAGACACTAACCTGAATTCCAAAGTGAGCCAAGTAGAAAAAAAAAATTGCGCAAAATAATCTTCTCAGTATCAATGGAACGTTATTTTATTATATATTTTAATATATTTTCGCTTATATTTCCCGACTGGAGGTTAGATACTTTTTTTTTAGCAACAATACTCTCTAAATTTTGATTAGTTAAAAAATAATGTTTCTTAAATTTCAAACGTTCAAATAAACAACTAAATTTTTGTCACATCTTTAAATTTTTTATTTACTCAATTTAATCTATTTTATTTATTTAATTTACTTTATTTAATTTATTTTATTTAATTTATTTAATTTATTTAATTAATTTAATTTACTTTCTTTAATTTATTTTATTTATTTAATTAATTAAATTAATTTTATAATCAAAAAAATTATTTTTAACTAAATAAACGTTCAGCTACGGAATACTTTTTATTTCAAGTACAGTTTTCAAAAATATTGTATCACAAAAAATATTTCGTTCATTATAACATTTAAAACTTTCGAGCAAAATAAAAATTACTAATCAAATAGTAAAAAATATCTTATCTCACGTGATGCGAACGTAAAAAAGTATTTAAAATTTCCGAGATTCTCTTAAAAAAAATTTAATTTCTGCAAAAAAAAAAAGTCAACGACCTTTCACAATTCATTAAAGTTACTAACGAAGTTGCAATAAAACAAAGTTTTTAATATAAAAATGAAAGATCGCATATAAGAAAATAATGCTACATTCACAGTTTAAGAATTGTTTTTAATAACTTGCTATAAGTGTCTGTCTCGAGTGGGATATAAACTCAGAAATGCCGTTCTCTCTCTCTCGTTATAGAATTTCTTATACTCTTGAACTAACCTTATCCGCCAATAAATTTCACGAGAGAACCTTCATGAAATATTTCAAATTTATTTAATACCCCAAGTACACAGTTATTCACTCTCTCGCACGAATAAAAGAGAGAAGAGTCATGAATTGAAACATCAGCGTTATTTAATTAAATCGAACGTCAATTTTGACATTAATTGCCGCAATTTAATTAATCGCTTAAATTAAAAACGAGAGAGAGAGAAAAAAAGAAAGAAGCGAATAAAAAGTATCATTTAATAAATTTATTTATATTTTAATATTAAAATGAAAGAATTCAAATTACTCATTTTATCTTGTTTGCAAAGTCATGAAAGGAAATATTATCGTGTAGCTAATTAATTAAAAAAGGATTCTCATTAATGTGAATGTATTTATCAATTAGCGTGATGTGAGTATTATAATAATTTACGGTAATGAGAGAAGGGGGATTTTTATTTTATTTAAATATTTGCTTCGATATATAAAAGAGGGTTGGCAATTTTAGTTATAGTGCCATCATCGCACGGAAATTCTCGAATATTCTCCATTGCACACATTCCATATCAACCTGACACAATTATCAGTCGAGCATATTAATAAGCACGTTAATACGTTCATCTCGAAGCCCTGAATCCAATTTCCCGAATTATCGTCCCTAATCGTAATGCATTGAAAACTCGCCCCATCGACGAAATATTATGTCTATAATTGCCTCGACGATTTTTTTTTCTTTATTTTACACCCAGGAAAAGGATTTATTTCAAAACAAAGAAAAACTAAATAAACAAAAATTTTAATGAAACAATTAGACGCAGAGAAATTAATAAAACAATTATTAAAACAATTAAACAATTAAGAAAATGATTAATAAAATAATTATTAAAACAGTAAAACAATTAATAAATCGACTAATAAAACAATTTTAAATTTTCAAAGATTTTAATTTTCAAAATTCAATTCCCTTTTCAAAATTCAATTATTTCTAAAAATTCACGCTATAATGCTTTTAATATTCAATTCTCTGAAATTTTAACTGAAATTCATTTTTAAATCAATTTTTATTAGAAAATTTCCCGAGAATTCAATTATTTAAATACAAAAATAAATAATTTATTCAATAATTGCATATTTCTTAAAATTTAATTTTTATGAAGAATTTTATCAACAAATTTTTAAATAATAAAATTCTCTTGACAAATTTTAATAAAATTTTTAAGAATAATTGCATTTTTCTATCATTTTATTTAAAATTGCACAAAAAACAATTGAAATTCTGCGCTAAGTTTTGTTATTTATGAAAATAATTGAATTCTTGCAACGCGAATTTGATTAAAAAATTTTTTTAAAGAATTTAATTCTTGTGAAGAATTTTATTTGTGAAAATAATTTAATTCCGGAGAAAAATATTGTTATGTATGAAAATAATTAATTTCTTGTGGAGAATTTTATTCAAATTTTTTTAAATAATTGAATTTTTCAAAATTTTTTTAAAACATTTTAAAAATAATTAAATTCCATCTAGAAAGTTCATTAAAAAATTAAAAATTATTGAAATCTGACAAAGAATTAAAATAAATCTTTTTTAAATAATTGAATTCCTGTGAAAATCATTATTTTTGAAAAGAATTGAATTTTTATGAAGAATTTTATTAAAATTTCTTAAATAATTGAATTGCTTCGAAGAATTTTTATTTTTTACGAAAATAATTGAATTGTTTCGAAGATTTTTACAAACATTTTTGATAATAATTGTATTCCTAGGAAGAATGTTGTATTTTACGAAAATAATTTTATTCTATGACCATTTTTATTATAATTTTTCACATTTATAAAGCATTTTATCAAAATTTTTAAAAATAATTGAATTCTCAAGAAAGAAAATAATTGATTTCTAGCGAAGAATTTTATTCAAAATTTTTTAAGTAATTGAATTTCCATTAAAAATGTATTATTTGTGAAAATAATTGAATTCTTAAGAAGAATTGAATTGTATAGGAAAATTTTATTAAAATTCCAATTTTATTAACTAAATCTTGTAAAGAATTTTGTCAAAATTTTTTAAAATAATAGAATTTTTAAAATATTTTCATTTAAATTTTTCGAAATAATTGAATTTCTCAGAACTATTTTTTTCAAATCTCTGAATATATTTAAATTCTTTCAAAAAACTTTATTAAAAAATTAAAAATAATTGAATTGGTGCGAAGAAATTTATAAAAAATTGGCAAGTAATTGAATTCCTTTTTAATTTTTATTAAAATAGTAGATATTAAAAATAATTGAAATGAGGAAAATTTTTGAAAATAATTGAAATTTTTTGCCAAGAATTTTATTAAATTTTTTGAAAATAATTGAATTTCAGAGAAGAATTTTATTATTTATTTTTATTTATAAAGATAATTGAAATTTTGTCGAGAATTTTTAAAAAATTTTTAACATAATTGAATTTATGTGAAGAAGTTTATCACTTTTAAAAAATAATTGAATTTCTATAATCAGTTGTTATTAAAATTTCTATTTAAATTCATTAAAAATTGATATTTTCTAAAATTTCAAAAATAAAACCTTTGAAGTTCAATAAATTTTTAGAAATAAAAATTTATTTAAAAAATTTCAATTATTTGTAATTTTTTTTCTCTTTTCTCTATGGAAACAATTCTTTTTCTTAAAAATTCCAATACTATAAACATTGTATATTGACAGAAGCTTTCATCCCGAAATGCAAAAAAATTGGGTCAATTTAATTTCTTTAAATTTTGTTAGCATAGAAAATACGCGGAGAAAATTTTTCTAGAATAAAAATCAACATTAGAATTCAGAGTTAAAGAAAAAAAAAGAAGAGAAAGAAAAAAGTTTTACCGGTATCAATAAAACTTCTCTCACTGAATTTTTCTTTCGTATATATTTTGAAAACTTGAAAGTAAACTTGGAAACGTTGTTGAGGACTTGGAAATTTAAATTCTCCTTTATATATACAACCAATGTACCCCTTTTTACATTCTATGCTGATGAGAATTCACGGAGGAAATTTGAAATTGTAAATCAGAAATTTGGATTTAAAATGTACTTTTAAATTGTAGTTGATTTATTTTTTTCCACCTCTTTTTTCTCTCAAAAACTTTTATGTTGCTCCAAATTTAAATCTTCACTATAACACTTTCGTATTTTTTAGTTTTTTTTAGTCTTTTACACTACTTTTAGAAAAGCAATTATAAATAAATTAAAGTAAAAAAGGAAAATTCAAGTTATTAATTAAAAATAGGAATTAAAAAAAATCACTAATTTCAAACAATTTTCTAATTACTGTTTTCTTTTTCATTTCAGGTAAGTTTCCAGTTGGACGATCTTAACCCTGATTCCTCTTTCGGTAAGAATAAATAATTAGCTCTCAATTTTTCAAAAATAAAAAAATTGAACAAATAAAAAATTTATTTTATTTGTTTACTGATTTTTTCATTAAAAAAGAAGAAAATGTTTTTAATTTAACGAAAAGGAAAATCAAGTTTTGAAAAATAGAATTTACAAGTCAAGAATTAAATAAAAAGTATAATTAAAAAACAGACGAATAATAATATTGAAAATTATATTAATAATGATAATGATAATGATAATAATAATTGAAATAAAAAAAGATAAAAATGAAAATAAAAAATTTTTAAAAATGTAAGAACAATGTAATAAAAATTTTTATGAAACTACTTTCATTCGATAAATAATGTACAACTATAAATTTTTCAATCGACATCTTTATCACCATTTTATCCATAACTTCTCTCTCTCCATATATATGAAAAATGCTAAACTTACACGACAATTTACTTTCCAATGAAAATGTAAATTTCTCTCGAAAAATTTAATGGAAGTTAATGGTAATTTTATCTAAACGATAAATTATTTCCAATTACATTTTTCATTTTCTTTTTTTTTAATACATTTAACACCTAAAGTGAATTATAAGTTTTGAAAATTCACGTGAAAACTATCGCGAACCAAGATTTATAATATAAACTAATATTATGCATAATTATATTGAGAAATTTAAAGTTTCTTTCACACACAAAATGTGTGTGCAAATTCAATTTTATACGGAGCACGATGATTCTAAGAGATGAAAATATGTTATATGGTAATTTATCTATATATTCATTTTTGCGCTTTAAGAAAATTCTATGCTTTAAATTCATTTTGTTATCTCTCTCTCACAAAACACCAAGTAGTGTACACGCACGCCTCTCGTTTAAATGTCAAGTCAATGTATTTCAGTCACGTCTAGTTGGTGCGATCATAACTCAAACAGAATTTTCAGGTATAAAACTCACCCGAACTGCCGTTAATAAACCTTCCAGTAAAAAGTTGCAACGCGAAACTAATATTTGGAAAAAAAAAGTTTTAAAATTCGTTCATAAACAATTTTTAACGTATTTTCTGTATTTTTATTACTTTTTCATATTAAATCACATTACAAGTGAATTTTTCGAGTTTTTTCCACTTTTTAAAAAAATTTTCACGATCCACAAGTTTTTAACGTTCAAATTAACGAAATATTTTTTATTGATAATATTTTTATCAATCAATGATTGCAGTAAAGATTAAAATTAAATTTTACATTTAGAAACTGTTTTCTCAGTTTTAAACGTTCAAAATTTAAACTAACAAATATTTTTTCTGCTTCAATATTTAAAAAAATATTCAAAATTATTGTCATAAAAATTGAACTTTAAGAAGAAATAAATCATTTTTGTTCATTTAAACATTTTTCTTAAAGTTTTGAACTTTCAAATAACGAAATTTATTTTCCGAATAAATATTTTTAAAAATTACTAAACTAATGTGAAAAATAATTGAAATTAAAAAATTATTTCTCGGTTAAAAATTAATTATTTTTAATATGTAAAATATTTTTTGTATAGAGGTGAAAGCAAAAAAATACAAAGATACAAATTAAAAGTTAAAAAAAAAATTCAAAATTTAGAAACAATTCGGACATAAAATGTAGAAAAACTAGAGTAATGATGTGAAGATTTTTTAATATGCAGAATTTCTAAATTAAAAATAAATTAATTAAAATTAACAATAGAGAAATAAAAATTAATAATAAATAAATTAAAATTAACAATAGAGAAATAAAAATTAATAATAAATAAATTAATATCAACAAAAATTAAATTTCAAAAAAATACCAATTACGATACAAATTTTTTGTTTTGTTTTTATATATATAGCACTGCTTTTGTACTTGACTATACATGTGTGTCTAAAAACTC
Organism: Leptopilina heterotoma; assembly: GCF_015476425.1. NCBI lineage: Eukaryota > Metazoa > Arthropoda > Insecta > Hymenoptera > Figitidae > Leptopilina > Leptopilina heterotoma. The sequence goes on along the minus strand of NW_025110825.1, from coordinate 214,194 downwards.
GCGAGATTAAAAAGTTCACTCATTGCCATATTGCGTATACAAAATTGGAATCACGTGGTATAAATTGAAAAGAAAAAACAATAATGAAAAGTTTGAGAAGCCCCTTTGTTCTTTACCTCCATGATATTAGGGTTGAACCAATATCGGAAATTGCCTAAAAATTAAATTGGCCATCATGAATATTTCACCATGCAAAAAAAAAAGAAAAAAAAAGAAAAAATTCCCCAAAGCTTTCAGTTTTCATGAACAAAAAAAAACTACAAAGAAAATTTAGTTAAGGTTTATAAAGGCTATTGTTTTTTCATCTCTGCAAATTTACTTTTCGCAAATTTCATTTATTTTTAATTCAATTTTTAAAACAATGAAATGAGTTTTCTCTCCCTTTTGAAACTTTTCTTTTTTTAAAATTAAATATGCCGTATTTTAATGAAAACTTTATTTATCATTTTTTATTTTCTTATTGATTTAATTTTTTTTTTAATATTGATTTAATTATTCTTTTTTTAGTATTGATTTAATTATTTTATTTTCTATTTCTATTACTTTATTTTAACACTAATTTATTTATTTTTAATAATTTATTTTATTATTGATTTTTTTTTCTTTTATTTTAACATAAATTTATTTATTTTTTACTATTATTTTATTACTTTTGTTCCTCCTTTTTTTCGAAAAAAGAAAAAAGAAGAAGAGTCCTGATACAATGAACTAAATTCTATTCTAATTAAATTGAGAAAAAAAATAATAATTGTTTTGTACAGGAAAATTGCAATTTTCTTTAAAAGGAAAAAATTGATAATTAATTGTAGGAAATGTTTTGTTGAGAGGATAATACCTTTTTGTATAGAGATTGTATTATATATATAATACATTGAAAAATGATACGTGCGACGAGGACGTTAGCACTACTCGCATGCATTTTTCATCGATCCCGACGCATGGTTCGCTTTTGACGGTAAAATGCATTATTTATCAAGCATATTTTTGCATTTCATGCATCTTCACATGAAACAAAGTGCATTGAGCATCAAATCAAATTTTAAGATGAATTCTAAACAGATAAGAACACGAACAAAAGGTTATAAATAAGGAAACAGGTTAAGAGCTTTTTATATTAAAAATTATATTCAAAACAAAATTCCCCCTATATTATTTTTAAATTTTTAGATTTTAATTCATCTTTGTTGAATGCTTCAATATTTTATTCCACTAGAGGTAAATTTTATTCCACTATCAAAGCTTTTAAGTAAAAAATTTTTGTAGTTAAATAATTCAACGTTTTAGTTTCAAATTTTAATTTAAAAGTGAAATCCACACTTTAGTATTTTTTTATTTTAACAATTAAATTAAATAATTTAGTGTTTTAGTTTTAAATTTTAATTTCGAATTAAAATTAAAATCCAAATTTTAGTATTTTTTTTATTAAAATAATTTAATAATTTAACGTTTTAGTTTCTATTTTTAATTTCGAATTAAAATTAAAATCGAGATTTTAGTAGTTTTTGTATTAAAATAAAAATCCAGATTTTAGTATTTTTTGTAGTAAAATAATTTAATAATTAAACCTTTTAGTTTTAAATTTAAATTTCAAATTAAAATTAAAATTTGACTAATTCTTTGAATGCAATTTGATTATCCCCTTGATTATTGAACAAACACTCGAAAATTAATAAACTTTGTGTAATTTTATCGGCGAATTCGTTAAATGTGATTTTATATTAAAAAAAAGAGAGAGAAGAAAAAATTACCGTGAGGTTTCAGAGAGGAATATAAAGCACGTAGAAGCACTGAACAAACACAAATTAACAGATCAAACAATCGCGACTGGTCAATAAAAAAAAAGGGCTCGTCTCTTGAAAACAAACGAAATATCCTATATCGACAAACAAACACAGCTTCATTTTTATGGACCCGTCATCATTTTTACTTTTTTTTAAAAATTTTTCCCCCTCCCCACTTTCCGAAATACCCCACTCTCTCTCTATTTGTTTTATTTTTGAGTTAGTAAAAATAATATAAATTGCCAGTTGTCAAACGAAAAAAAAAATATTTACTTTAATAAATAAATCCTCGATTGAAATAAAGATTTACAAAAATTTCCAATTAAATTTTCCTCCCAATTCATTGCATTTCAGTAAATTTTCAACCGGATTCTGCTTTCGAATGGATAAAGCTTGTTAAAATAAGAGCCAATCGAATGTTTTTTTTACAACAGTGGGTTTTTTTTGGAATATTTTATTTATATTATATTTATTGTACTTATATTATATTTATTGTATTAATATTATATTTATTATATTAATATTATATTCATTGTATTCATATTATATTTATTGTGTTTATATTATTTTTATATTTACATTATTCAAAATAAATGCGTTTTTAATTTGCAAATTTACCGGAAAACAACAACGCGTTTATTCACACTTTTGATTCTTACTGTACTTCAATATTTTTTCACACTAAGAATGTTTATTTTTCAATTATATTCCGAAATAGTTTACACATTTTTTTTTCTTTGAAATAATTACTAATCGTGAAAGTAGAATCAAGAAAATTAGAAAAATAAAGTTGAAAATGTCAAAAAGTTCAGAATTAAAAAACTAACCTACAAATGCATAGTAAAATTGCTTACCACAAATAACTTTTCCTTGGAAGTTTTTATCTCTATCATCGCTATATTTCCTTGCGAATTGCTTTTGAGATGTTAATTCTTGAGAAGAATGTTTATAACAAACACTAAAACTTGCAGGAAACACAAAAATTACAGTTAAAAAACACTAACAATCAGCACTAACCCATCACGCCGGGCACTGAACAGAGTGAATAGAGGCGCGGCGGCCATATTGCTACGTACGCTCTGAACATAGCTCCAGTCCGAACCGCGGAACGAGAGTAAGCGCGCGAAAATTTGAAAAGAAGATACGAACAATAAACGTTTATTACTATTTAAAACTGCATAAAACTAAACTAATTTAAAGAAATTATTCTAATTCTGTTTTTATCAATTATTTAATTATTATTATTAATTATTGTTATTAATTTTCCAGACAGAAAAATACTGTTTTTTTATAAGCAATTTTTTACGAACAAAACAAAATTTACTTTTTACTTTCAAAAAAATCTTCTTTATAAATATTTAATAAAAAATCCTGACTTTAGAGTTATTTCGGAGTCTTACTAACTATTACAAAAAAAATTGTTTTTACTTGAAAATTTCTACTTTATTAAAAAAATAAAGAAATTAACTTTCTTTCTAATTAAAAAAAAAAAGATATTAGATTATACTTTATGTGAAAGTTATTAATAATTAAAAAAATTTAAACAATTAAATTAAACTAAAAAAAAATTATTGAAAACTCATAATTAAAATAAATACTAAAATTTATAATTAAAAAAAATTATTGTAATCAACAATGAAAATAAATACAGAAATAAATAATTAAAATAATAATTGAAATAATAATTATCAAAACTAATAATTAAAATATTTATTTAAATTAATAATTAAACCAATTGTTGGCATTTATAATTAAAAAAAATTATTCCAAAGAAGATTTAAATTAATAATTAAAATAATAATTATTAAATTTCAAAATTACAATAATTATTCATGTAAATAATTAAAAAAAATAAATAAATAAAATAAAGAAATTAATAATTAACATAATAATTATTAAAAATTCACAATTTCATAATAATTATCAAAGTTTAATAATAAAGAAAATTGGTGAAATCAATAATTAAAATACTTTTTTAAAACTAATAATTAAAATAATTTTTCAAAACAAATTAATTAAAATACACTTTTAATGTGAAAATTATGATTTGATATTTGGAAAATTGATATGCATATATCGAGATAATTCGAATTCTTGTTGCGGTTGATACAATGTAGAGAGTAGACGGCATTGTTCTCGTTCCGTTGCACGGTTTGTTCCTAGCGTTCCTACGAACGATTAGGGAAATCGTTGGCCAGGAAGGAAAGGGGATTTCCCCCGCGAATAACCCAGGGTTATTGGTGAAGAGTGAGAGAGAGAGAGTGAGAGTGGTGGGGGAAGTCAGGGATGGGAACATAAACGCATGAAATACCGAACACGAAACTGGCACCACGATCGCTAAACACATTGCATTTGAGGAATCAAATTCGCGATTCCTCGCGTTCCTTCGTTGATCGGTGATGGGGAAGGGGGGAAGAGGGTTTATACTTTTCACTTCCGGCATCGCGAGAGAACCCTTATTACGTTCCGTCAAAATTATTCCACTAATTCACGTTTCTCGTTTCATAAATTCAAAATAACTCCAATGAGCGAGAACATCATCATTATATCACTTCTCATATCTCTAATGAAATATTTAACTGATAAATCGATATTTTCGATTGGAATTAGAAAGTTTTCGACTAAATTAATTAATTTTTAATTCATTTTCAATTTATTTTTTTATTATTCTGAATTAATTATTAATTATTCTGAATTAATTTTAATTAATTCTAATTAAATTTTTTAGTTCGCGAGAAATTTTTTTCCTAGAGATAATTTTTTTAAAATTACTTTTTCTGCAAATAGGATTTATAATTTAATTTCTAACAATCTCCACTAATTAAATAATTAATTTTTTAATTCACGAGAAAATTTATTCTTCGCGATAATTTAAAAAAAAAAATTCTGCAAACAGTATTTATAATTTAATTTCTGTTCAAAAATCTCTATTAATTAATTAATTAATCTTTTAATTCGAGAGAAAATTTTTTCTTTGCGCTAATTGTTTAAAATAAATTTTTCTGTAGATGGAATTCAAAATTTAATTTTTGTTTCGCAATAATAAGACAAACGAGGCAATTCTTAACAATCTCCACTAGTTAATTAATTTTTCAAATTCGCGAGAAAATTTTTTCTTCGTGATAATTTTTTTTTTTTGCAAATTAAATTTTTCTGCAAATGGGATTTACAATTTAATTTCTATTTCACATATTCATTTATATTTATATATAACATGTAATTTTGATTTAAATAAAAATTACTTAATTCAACTAAATATTTATCTAAAATAGAAACTTATTTGATTATCAATTATTTGAATCAAATTTTATTCAGTACAATTTAATAAATTTAATAAAAAGAAGAAAAATAACGACCAACTGATAAAAGAAAAAAATCTCAAAAATAATAGTTTTCAACAAAAAATCAAAATTAAACTTCTGGAATTTGATGCACGAGGACAAAAAAAGCAATTAATATAGTATTCTCCAAAAAAAAAGGGAATTTCGTCAAGTTATGCAAGAAATATACGCTAAGAGGATGTTGGACAGCAATAAGGAAACGACTGCACGAAGACAGAAATTAGAGATTATGTCAAGATGTAAATTGCAACTGGCTTTTTATTGTACTCGTTTAAGAGTTATGTGTCTTGACTTGAAATTTGATCCTTCCTGTAGCAGTCACATTTGTTACTCGCCAAACGGAATAAATTTCATTTAAACGAATATAAAATTAAATAAATACCCCATAAATAAATTTATTCCCAAATATATTTCAAAAAAGCTCACAATTTTTACACACTTTCCATTATACAAATACAATTTTTCCCTTATTTATCATCAAAATTTATTATTCAACTGAAAATTAAATCCAATTAAATTTTACTGGAAAATAAATCAACGCAAGAGAAGTATAGTGTGATAAGATTTTCTAAAACATGTCTTTTCAATCAAACACTGCGCGAAAAATTTAAATTGCCCTCTCGACGATTATTTAAAATCTCAACAAGATAAAGTGTAACTTTCAAATTACGTAAATTCTCTTATCTGACGTTTCTCTTCTACCTTATGGTAAATGTGTTTGTGTGTGTGATCTGCATATATATAGTGAGAAAATGATAGCTTCAAAAGAGAGAGAACCGAGAAATTGATGAATAGCATTTGAATCGGGCACGAAAGTGTATTGAGAGATAAGCGATTTCAAATGGCAATCCGTCGCTCACAACTTTGTTACAACCATTATAAATTTTCTCTCCCTCTCTCCCCCTTCTCACAACCAACCCCGCAAAAGTTGTGTACGATCCTTAACTTTCAACTTTTGCGCGAAATTAATTTATCGATCCATTATAAGAGTGAAAAATCATTTGTAAAATTTTGCAATTTTATTTATAATATAGGAAATTTGCAATAATTTATAATACATAGGAATTATTTATTAATCTGGTATAATGTAATTTATCATTTTTCGAATTCATTTAATTTTTATCCGATCAATTTATTATTTCGCTGATAATTATTTTACTATTATTTCATATTAATGTGTATTTTAATGATTTATTCTATTATCTCGGTTATTATAATTATTATTATAAAAATAATATTTATCATAATTATTATAGTAATAATAATAATAATTCCTTTGAACTTTATGTTAATAATAATTATTTTCCAAAAATATTATTGTGTTAATTAGTTTATTTTTCAATAATTATTTTCCAAAAAAATATAGTGTCAAGTAGTTTTTTTCAATAATTATTTTCGAAAGAAATTATTCTGTCTACTAGTTTTTTTCGATAATTATTAATTCATGAATAATTATACTAATTAGTAATAATACTAATTAGTATTTTACGAAAGTCTTTTACCAATTAGAATTTTTTTTAACAATAATTATTCTACTAATAGTATTCTGCGAAATAGTTTTTTATCAATTCGAATTTTTTTAATAATAATAATAATAATAATAAAAGAACTTTTGTTATTTTTGTTAGTAATTATTTTCCGAACAATTATTGCGCAAATTAGTACTTTTTTATTAATTATTATGTCACGAATAATTATTCTAGTAATTAGTATTTTACGAAATAATTATTGTACCAATTAGTATTTTTTTAAAATAATTATTGTCGTAATAATAATTCTTTTTGCTCATTTTGTTGATAATTATTTTCCGAATAATTATTCTATAAACCAGTATTTTTATAAAGAATTATTATTATCTTAGAAATAATATTTAGATTAATTAATATTTGACGGAATAATTATTGAACCAATTAGTATTTTTTTAATGATTATTATTTTACGAATATTAATTATTCTACTAATTAGTGTTTTACGGAATAATTATTGAACCAATTAGTATTTTTAAATGATTATTATTCTACGAATAATTATTTTACTAATTAGTGTTTTAAAAAAAAAATTATTGTACAAATTAGTATATTTTTCAATAATTATACGAAAAATTAAAATAAATAATTATTTACGAATAATATTCTAATAATCAGAATTTTTAAAATAATTATTATATTACGTACGAATAATTATTCTACTAATTTTACAGAATAATTATTGTATATCAATTCGTGCTTTGGGAATAATTATTATCTTATAGGAATAATTATCATACTAATTAGTATTTTACAAAATAATTATTGAAATAATTAGTATTTTTTTAAATTATTAATTACGAGTCATTATTCTGCTAATCAGTATTTTCAGGAATAATTTGTATACTGATTAGTAATTAACGAATAATTACCGTACCAATTAGTTTTTTTTTAAACAGTTAGTTTGCAAATAATCATTTTGAAAATAATTATCGTAACAATTTTGCAAATAATTTTGCCAATAAACATTTTGCTATTAATCATTTTGACAATAATTAAACTAATAATTTTTCAAATAAACATTTTGCTATTAATCATTTTTGAAAGTGATCAAAATAATAATTTTGTAAATAAATATTTTACTATTAATCATTTTGCAAAGAAATATTTTTCTATTAATCATTTTGCAAATAATCATTGATTGAGAATAATCAAAATAATAATTTTGAAAATAATTCAGCAAATCATTTCGTAAATGAACATTCTTGTATTAATCATTCTGCAAATAATAAATTTTGAAAATAATAATTCTACAACTAATCGTTTAGCAAATAAACATTTTGCACTTAATCATTTTGCAAATAATTTTTGCGCAAATAATTATTTTTAAATTGATCATTTTTCAAACCATAATTTCAACAATAATCATTTTGCAACAAACAATAATTTCGGAAGTAATAATTTTGCAAATTATTATAATTTAAAAAAAACGATAATTTGTAAAGTAATTACTCAACAAATTAGCCTCTTTTTTCTACACATGAAATTATTTATTTTAGACTATGTTTTGAATTTTTTTTCACCCACAATCTCCACTTTTGCACCAAATTTTTTTTTCTTTTGTCGGCGCGAGATATTATTATAAGATGAAGTCCCGGCTGAAACAATTTACTTTTGACTCATAAAATTCGTTTTTACGAAAATAAGAAAATTATCAGTGTGAGACACGTTGAACTTGTTTTTTTTTTTCTTTTTTTTTAACGTATAGTTTAACCACAATGCAGAGCAGAGGCATTATCTACTTTAATTTTCGTGATTTTTTAAAAATTTTTATTCTTTTTTTTTGTTTCTTTACTACTTATGTGGGTCCTGAAAAGTATATCTTCTGTGTCTTTGTTCTTTATGATTCTTCGCATGAGCATGCTTACACTGCTCGGGTAATGTGTACTTTGCGCTTAAAGAAAACTTGTGGTTTGTTCGTAATTGCGATAATTCGAGACTGAGTAGTAGGATAAAAATTTGTTCGAAGGGATAAAAATTTCCTTTTCTCACACACTGACAACAAAAAAAAATTTTTAGGGTTCAGCTTATTATCTAGGCTTTCGAAAAAAGAATTTTTAATTGCAAGAGTATTTTTTCTACAATAAAAAAAATTTTGATTGTAAAGGAGTATTTTTTCTGTAATAAAAAAAATTTAATTGCAAAGAATATTTTTTTAACAATAAAAAAATTTTGATTGTAAAAGAGTATTATTTCTACAATAAAAAAATTTTGATTGCAAAAGAGTATTATTTCTACAATGAAAAAAATTTTGATTGCAAAAGAGTATTTTTTCAACAATAAAAAATATTTTATTAATACAATAATTTAATAATTTTTTCTGTTTATCTCCTTTTTTCTGTCAAAAATCTAAATTCTTGTTTGCCACAAAAAATTTAATTTTGTTTTACGTTGCATTTTTCTTAATTTTGATTATTTTCAATAAAAAATTTTGAAAATTTCAATTATTTCCAGAATTTTCATTTGTTTATAAAAAATTCAATTATTTTTTCAAAAAAAGTAGAAGTGAAATATTTTAAAAATCTAATTTTTCAGAATTTTAAATAAAATTTTACGAAACTTTAATCTTTTTAAAAAATTGTAAATTTAAATCTTATTAAAATTAACTAATTAATTTAATTTCTGTGGCTAACTTCTTTCGTTTATTTTCAAAAATTGCAATAAAATTCTTTTCAAATTCTTTCAATTCGTTTTAATAGAAATTTAGAAAATTTCAATTATTTCAAAAATTTTTAATTTGTTGTGATTCAATTTGTTTTTAAAAATTCAGTTAATATAATAATTTTTTCTGTTTATCTCCTTTTTTCTCTCAAAAATCTAAATTCGTGTTTTGCTAAAAAAAATTTAATTTTCTTTTTCGTTGCATTTTTCCCGATTTTAATTATTTCTTAATAAAAATTTCTAAAATTTTAATTATTTACAAAATTTTTATTTTTGTTTAGAAAAATTTAATTCTCTTTTCAAAAAAGTAGAATTGAAATATTTTAAAAACCTAATTTTTCAGAATTTTAAATAAAATTTTACAAAACTTAAATCTTTATAAAAAATTGTAAATTGAAATCTTATTAAAATTAACTAATTAATTTAATTTCTGTAGCTAACTTCTTTTGATTATTTTCAAAAATTTCAATTATTTCAAAAATTTTCAATTTGTTGTAATTCAATTTGTTTCTAGAAATTCAATTATATTAAAAACCTTTCGAATTTTCAATCTTTTAAAAAAAATTTCAATTTAAATCTTTATAATTGAAATTTCTTGAAATTCTATTAAAAATAATTGAATTTTTAAAACAATTTAAAAGTTAAAAATTTTTTTTATTAAAAAATTGCTACTGCTTTTAACTAAAATTGATTTTTTTCAATTTCCAATGAAATTCTTTATCAAATTTAATTATTTTTCAATTCAACTTTCAGAAAATTTCAATTAATTTTAATAATTCTTTGACAAAGATTTTTTAAAATTATTTTTTAAATTCTAGTTATTTTTAAAAAAATTACTATTGTTTATAACTAAAATCTTTTTTAAATTGATTATAATTAAAAAAAATTTTTTAAAACACTGATTTATAGATTTATAAATAAGTTGAATGTTAAGCGAATAATTATTAAATTTAGTAATAAATTGCAAAATAAATAGTAAAAAAAAATTATTATAAAATGGACAGCTCTAGTAAATTGTTTATAAATGAATGAATTTAAAAAACAAAAAAATCATGAATGATAGAATGGTAAAATTATAAATTAGTTATAAACATTTATAATTAGTTACAATTAGTATTTGGTTATAATAATTATAACAAATAATTATAATTATAAATATTTACAATACTTTGATAATTTTTTCCAAAAATAAACAATTATTTCTGAAATTAAATTTCCTCTAAATTAACGACTTTTTTTCTGACAAAAATTCTAATTTATTATAATTGAAAAAGTCAATGAGATTAATTTCCCACCTTCGCTACACACACACTGAACATGGCATTCCCATGAATAATTTAAATTTTCTGACCTATTACAAAAGGGGAGTTTACAGGAGAATTCTTTTCTGCCCTTAACCGCATTTTAATGTTTAATTTAGCAAAAATTGGTCTCTCATGGTAATCGCCACGTTATCAAATAAATTCAAGGGACGATAAAAATGATTAAAGAGAATATTTACCGAAAAAAGATTATAAAGCAAAAAAAATAATACAAGAAATGTATTTTTATTTACTTTATTAAAAAGTAAAATTTAATAAAGTAAAAAGTAAAAAGTAAAGTAAAAAGTAAAATTTAATAAAGTAAAATTAAAATACATTTTTTGTATTTACTTTTTAAAATCATTTACTGCCTTTCTTTTTTTTCCCAAAAAACAATTACGAAACACAGCATAAAGTGAAATTTAAAATTAAACATTCAGAATTATATTGGCAATTAACGTTAAAGTATAGAAAATGATAATAAATGACTTTTACATTAATGTCTTCCTATATATTTTAATGTAGTAAATGGAAGTTGTTTAGCACGTGTGTAAATTGAATTTAATGTTAACATAAATTAGAGTATAATTTTAATAGCCGTGTACTTAAATTAAATTTCATTTCCATAAACCAAAAAAAAAAAAAAAATAAATAAAAGAAATAAAAATACAAAACAGGTTAATTTATATTAATTCCATCTCTCGGTATGCGAAAATTTTATTATAGATTGTAGTTAGCGAGCTCATATACAGTTTTAAAGAATTGTGACATTTTCAATTCTGTCCTTGAATTAATTCATTTGCATTTGCATGCTGCAGTTATTTTCTTAAACATACACACAACCTTTTCAACATTCATGTTTGTCATTCACAGAAAAATCCATTCTTCAAACGGCGGATAATAATCAGTCGATTTATGTCGTTTTTCAAGTAAAGTTAAAAAAAAACTAGGTACTGTTATGTTGCAATGATGTGAAACAATTGTGAGATATTTAATAAGACAAAGACTTCTAAACAAAAAAAATAAAATAAAATAAAAAAATGGAATATTAATGAAGCTATAAAAAAGGACGCAACAAAAGACGAAATATAACAAAGAAACAAAAGGATCTCATAAGTATGAAATAATGGGAAACGTTAGGTATTTTCAGGGGAAAAAAAAGAGTTATTATATACTTTGTTAAAATAGAAAGTAATAATTTCTCATTGTATTTTAAAGAAACAATGAATAGTATTTTATTTATTTTTATTTTTAGACAGTTTTTTCGCTAAATATATTCAAAAATGTAATTTTAAATATTTAAATGAAATTTTATTATAGTTCTGGGGAAAAATGTTCAAATTTCATTTTTTTGTAGGAATTTTTTATAACTTTTACGATGAATTGCGCGATTTTACTTGCGAAAATGGAATTGGAGCGGAGAAAACGATTTCGCAATGAAGCTTAAGCGAGAAAGTAAAATTTAATAAAAATAACACTGATCGTTGAGTAATAATTCCATTTTTATTTTTACCCCCCCTCCCCGCTCCTCTCTATTTATAAAATAGTCAAATTTTCAAATTATTCGTAAAAATAATAATTTAACAAAAAAATATTTGAAAAATATTCCTACAATTATTATTTAAAAAATATTGAATTCACAAATTTTAAATTTTTACAAAAATTAATAATTATTTTTAAATTGAACGAAAATAACAAATTTTTGAAACCAAACAAATTTAATTAAAACCATCAAATTTATCTTACTTCGACGATTTTATTTGAAATTAAATTTCTCATTTCATTTATTTACAATGAAATGTAAAACAAAATGAAATTAAATTCAAATTTAATTTATTTGTAATCAAAGTGAAATTTAATTTATTTGTAATTAAATTCCAATTACATTTATTCGAAATATTTTAATACAGTTAAATTAATATCAGGTTTAAATTAAATTTACATGAAACTTTGAAGAAATTTAATTAATTAGAAAATAAATTAAAATTTAATTAATTTCGAAAAATACCTACGAATTAAGTTTATTTAAAATCAAATCCAATAAATGAATTAAAAAACAAATTTTCATTTAATTATAATTACAAATAAAATAGAAATTAAATTTATTTGATTTCAATAAATAAAATTTAAAAAATAAATTCGAATTTAATTAAATACGAATTAAAATTATTTGAAACCAAATTCAATAAATAAGTTTATTTTATCTCAAAAAATAACTTTATTTAATTTTAATAAATAACTTTATTTTATTTTAATAAATAAATAAATTCAAATCGAACATATTCGAAATAAATTGAATCAAAATTAATTAAAAATTAAATTCCAATTATTATTTCCAAACAAAAATTAAATTTTATTCAAATTTATATAACTTTCGGTATACACATAAATATATACAATAATTTTTATTCGCTAATCTGATTAATATCAAGTGAAACTACATTTTCTTATTCATTCGCCGACCTACATTGAGAATTACGACACGAATATCTCACTACATTTTAAAGCGTACAATACATATTTTGCAATCATATTTACTATATGATAGATTTGCCTTTTGTGTAAAATAATACAACAAAAGTATATAAATGTGATTCAGCAAAAAATTCTTTTTTCCAATTAAAACGACAGGAACAAAAAAAAACTAGTTCCATTAAATCGAATATTTCACTTCAATAAAACTTTTTTTAATCAGAGAAAATAAAAAATCTTTTTTTTTCAATCTGTATTCTTCAAACAAGAATTTATTTTTTTTTCCAAAAAAATATTGATTTAATTAAAATTGTTTTTTTTTTATAATCGCCATTGTTCGCATTCGATTTTATAAACGATTCATAAAGCTGTCATTGGATGGACATTAATTGCTATAACGAAACGAGTATGTACATGTTTATTAATAACATATTTCTCGTATTTCTCTATTAACGACTGTGACAGGTACACATTGAGGTTGAATTATAAATATATTTATATACGAAGAGTGTATATAGAGAATGAAAAGTTTAGTTGACAAGGTAATAAACCTTCTGCGTACACATTTAATTTACGTTGCAAAAAAAAAAAAAGAATAAAAAATTACAATTCCATCAAACTTTATGTGAACGAATAAAATAAGTATCAATGAAACTTAAATCTTGATTATAAAAACTTCTCGGTGAGTATTTAATTTTTTTTTTATTTTATCTTGTATTTAATTTAATTTTTTTTTTCAATTCTCATATATATAATTACCAAGTCCTCTATTTGTCTTGAGAGCCTCTGCCATGGCAGCTGCAATTTTATTTCAGATAGTCATTTGTAATTAATACCAGAGAAAAATTACCACACATTTTTGTCATTATCATTAACATTTTTAGGAATAAAACGAAAAAGAAATTTTTATTGCAAAATGAACATTAAATTAAACACCGTAATTGAAAGTAGAATTTAAATTTTTTTTCCATAATATTAAAAGTAATTTATTTTTAATTTTAACATTAAAAACAAATGCAACAATAAATTAAAATCTTTTAAATTTTTAAATATAAAAAAGTGCTAATTTATTACTAATTATATTTTTGTTCTATTTTAATACCGATATCAAAACAAGTTCAAAAATAAATATATTTATTGTTTGAATATTGAAAACAAGAAATGAAAAATTTTTAATTTTATTATTTTAACATTAAGAAACAAATTAAAAAGTAAACACTTTTTTTAATTCTATTATTAAAAAGTTAATACATAACTAGTGTAAAATTTTTTCTGAAATAATTTTTTTTTTATTTTTTTCATTCGTTTTGAAATTGTGGCAAAAGAAATTCTATAAACAAACATTGCTGCGAGTCAACAGACTTATGTTTAGTGTGTACAGTTGTGGTTGCTAACTTCATTGTAGTGCTAAACCGCAAGAGACCTCATTGAGTGCAACTTCAAGAGTCGCATGGAGACGGAGAAATAGAGAGAGAGTGAGAGAGAGAGAGAGAGAGAGAGAGAGAGAGAGAGAGAGAGAGAGAGAGAGAGAGAGAGAGAGAGAGAGAGAGAGAGAGAGAGAGAGAGAGAGAGAGAGAGAGAGAGTTGATAAATTGTGAAACAACTTCCCTTGAATAATTAAAGTCTAAACAATACAAAACAAGTGACTACAATTGTTTACTACATTTTGAATGCATATGTAATTTATCGAAATTCTAACTCAACTTAATTTAACGCATGTCAGACCGTAAATTAATAATTTAAATTGTTAACTTATTATAATTGATGTTGTAAGCAAATTAATATTATTATTACTATGATTTATTATTAACATTATTATTAGCTTTAATTAATAATAGTAGATACTGAAAATCATTGGATTGCGAAAAGTTTTTAAAAATAATTAAATTTTACAAAGAATTCTATTAAAATTTTTTGACAATAATTGAATGTCTGTGTGGTATTTTATTAAATTATTTTAGAAAATATTTAAATTCCCAAAAATCTTTTTATTATTTATAAAAATAATTGAATATTCTTGCGAACGATTTTATTAGAATTTTTTTAAATAATTGAATTTCCATGAAAAAATTTATTACTACAAAAGAATTTAATTATGTCGATAAATAACGAAATTATTCCCGAAAATTCAATTATTTTCATAAATAACAATATTCATCACAAGAATTCAATTATTTTTAAAAATAATAAATTTTTTCTTGAGAGGACTTTTATTTAAATCTATAAAAGAATAATTGAATTATTTCAAGACAATTTAATTAAAAATGTATTTAAAATAATTGATTTCTTTCGTATAATTTTATTCAAATATTTGAAAATAATTGAATTGCTGTTAAAAATTATAGTATTTTTATAAATAATTGAATTCTTCCAAAAATTTTTTTAAAAAAACATTCTTTTAAATAATTGATTTTTTCGAGAAATTGAAATTAAATTTTTAATAATAGGTAATTACATTTTTTGAACAATTCCTGTAAAATTGTATTAAAATAATTGAAATCTTGCTAAGAATTTTATGATTTACGAAAATAATTGATTAAGTATTTTATTAAATTTTTCAAAAATAATTGAATTTCTGAGAAAAATTTTATTAATTTTTGTGAAAATAATTGAATTATTGCAAAAAATTTTATTAAAATATTTGAAAATAATTGAATTCTTGTGAAAAATTCCAATTTTTTTGTAAATAATTGAATTCTTCTAAAAAAGGAATTTTAAAAAAACATCCTTTTAAATAATTGATTTTTTCGAGGAATTTTAATAAAAATTTTTAAGAATTACATTTTTTCAGCAATTGCTGTAACATTGTATTTAAATTTTAAAATAATTGAAATCTTACGATGAATTTTATGATTTATGAAAATAATTGAATAGTGGCTAAGAATTTTATTAAAATTTTCAAAAATCATTGATTTCCTGAGAAGAATTTTATTACTTATAAAAATAACTAAATAATTGCGAAAAATTTTATTAAAATATTTAAAAAGAATTGAATTTTTGTGAAAAATTTTATTATTTTTGAAAATAATTGAATTCTCTATAAGAATTTTATAAACATTGTTTTAAATAATTAATTTTTTTTTTGAAATATAATAAATATTTTAAAATTTTATTTTAAATAATTGAATTCTTTATAAGAATGTTATAAACCTTGTATTAAATAATTAATTTTTTCGAAATATAATAAATATTATGAAAATTTTACTTTAAATAATTGAATTCTTGTGGAACACTTTATTTCTAAAAGTAATTGAATTTTTCGATTAATTAATTTAAAATAGAATTAAAAATAATTGAAATTCTTCGACGAGTTTTATTATTTATGAAAATAATTGAATCCTTGCTTAGAATGTTATCAAAATTTTTAAAAATAATTGAATTTTTATCAAAAATATTATTATTAGTGAAAGTATTTGAATTATTGTGAAGAATTGTATAAAAATTTTGTTAAGTAATTTATTTTTTTGAAATATTTTTGAAAATGTTATTTTAAATAGAATTGAATTAATTGAATTTCTGTGTAAATTTTATTATTTATGAAAATAATTGAATTTTAGTTGAATTTTATCACTTTGTTCTAAATAATTGAATTCTTTTGCTAAATTTGATGAAAATACCAGATATTGAAAATAATTGAATTTCGAATATTTTTCAAAAATAATTAACCCATTAAGTCCCATGAAGAAACCAGCCATTGTATTAAA
This sequence comes from Leptopilina heterotoma, assembly GCF_015476425.1. Classification (NCBI taxonomy): domain Eukaryota; kingdom Metazoa; phylum Arthropoda; class Insecta; order Hymenoptera; family Figitidae; genus Leptopilina; species Leptopilina heterotoma. The sequence goes on along the minus strand of NW_025110825.1, from coordinate 197,408 downwards.
AAACTAACAATTGGATTCATAGACAAATGGAAAAAAAGAGATATACCTGTTTTTTTGGTTTTAATTTCTCATTGTTTAACAACAATTGTTTAAACAAATTAATCAAAATTTTCAATTTTTTGAAAACTGTTAACGCCAATCGATTCTACGTGAATAAATAAGAATGTTTTGTATAGGTCATTTTGTTCTCCAAGTCGTATTTTGTTTACAAAATTGTTATAAACAAATTAAGCTGGGTAATAGGGTGTTTCATCCCAAGCATAAACAAATGGATTTTAAGTAAAACTAACAAATGGATTTATAGGCAAATGGAAAAAAAAGATTTACCTGTCTTTTTGTTTTTAATTTCCAATTGTTTATCAACAATTGTTTAAACAAATAAATAAAAATTTAAAAATATTTGAAAATTGTTAACGCTAATCGATTCTACGTGGAGAAATAAGAATGATTTGTATGGGTCATTTTTTTCTACAAGTCATATTTTGTTTATAAAATTGTTATAAACAAATTAAGCTGGGTAATAGAGTGTTTCATCCCAAGCATAAACAAATGGATTTTAAGTAAAACTAACAATTGGATTAATAGGCAAATGGAAAAAAAGGTATTCGTATTAAATGTATTTAATTTCCAAGTATTTAAACAAATTAATAAAAATTTAAAACTTTTGAAAACTGTTGCTTGGGATGAAACACTCATTATCCAGCTCAATTTGTTTATGACAATTTTATAAACAAAATACGACTTGGAGTAAAAAATGACCCATACAAATCATTATTATTTCTCCACGTAGAATCGATTAGCGTTAACAATTTTCAAATATTTTTAAATTTTTATTAATTTGTTTAAACAATTGGAAATTAAAAACAAAAAGACAGGTATATCTTTTTTTTCCATTTGCCTATGAATCCAATTGTTAATTTTTTAATACAATGGCTGGTTTCTTCATGGGACTTAATGGGTTAAATAGTTTTAAAGAATTTGATTATAATTTTTGAGAATAGTTTCTTTTATTTATATTTTTAGTTTATTTCTATTTTTTCAATTTAAAGTTGTGTAAATTCTTAAAAAAAAACAAATAGTAGCTTTTAGTGACTGAAATCTAAAATAAGTACCCAAATAGTAGCATAACGTAAAAAAAATAGTAAATAGTAGGTTTTAGTAGATGAGTGTGAAGCCTAAAATAATTACAATAGATTCTGTATTAATTAATAATATTCATCAAATTACTATTATTTCTATTAATAATAATTAATCAACTATACTGAATTATTAATTCCATCAATATTACGCTATAAAATTAACTTTTCAATACCACCAGCAAAAAAAATGTATCTTACATAAAACAAATTTTTTTTTTTATCAACAAATTTACATCACCATTGTAAAATCTTGTTACAAAACACTTCAACTATCGATAACTGTCAATTGACCACTCATCGAGTGTTAAAACTTGTTATTATAAGATTACAGCATATTATAATATACATTATACATAATATATTTCATCTCTCTCTCACTCTATCTCTTGATTTGAATGCATTCGATCATCTCCTACATAACGATTTTCGCACAAGCCTTTTTCTTTCTTCTTTTTTTTCTCTCCTTTATAAATCTATTGACGGCTCTGACACGATTACCTCTTAGATATACACGATTTAACGATCGATAAAGTCATTAGAATCCGTTATTGAAGTTATAATAAAACAAGCTCTATATACATATATATATAAATTGAGAGAGAGACTCGTTTCCCCAGTCGTGGGAAAGAAACGACGACGACGACTAACTTAAGAGAGTTCTAGACCTGCCGTGATCTCGATTGGCAGGTGAACAAATGATGGCGATTTCTTTCTCTTCGAGGCCTTTTAAAGACTGTAAAAGAGTTAAAGAGAGAGAGAGAGAAAATGAAAAAGAAACCCAAGAATCAACGGCACGCTCCAAAAGAAAACATTTTCTGACGCTAATCTCCTCTCAATCGATTTATATCCATCATTTGTCAATTTCTGCTTGCCAAACAAGTTACAATTTTTTGTTTCTTTTTTTTCTGACCCCCTTTACTTGATATTAAATAATTAATCTGTTTACCTATTAGCAACATTGTGAAAGTGCATATGTATATTATTTAAACCGGAATCTATTTTAAGTATAAGCCTATATATCTCGTGAATGTTAATGATATAAATAAATTAAGACTCTTGTTTTGTGTGTAATTTTTTTTTATGTAGGGGAACATAGTCTAGGTCGGCCACCTTTTTGACTTTTGTTTATAACTTTTTTTTAAAAATGAATTTGGACAATTGAAGTATATGGTTGGAAAGTCCTGTTTAATAGGAACATCTTTTCTGTACAAAGTAAATTGATTGGTTTTAAAATGAAAAAGTTATAAAGATTTAAAAAAAAAAAAATTTGTAGTCGAGGTTGGCCATTACAGTCAAGGTCGGCCATGTTTAAAATTCAAAGGGCATTAATCGTTAAAAAATAAAATAACATGTTTGGAGTTACGGAATATTGATTCTTTATTGTTTACAGTTTGTAACTTAATAAAATAACAAAATAATAACAATAAACAATATAAAAAAATAAATATAAATAAAAAAAAATTCTGCACTAAAATATTAATAAAATTAAATAAAAATATTAATAAGATGATCAATTATATTATGAGTTATACAGAATTGCAGTTTTTGCAAATGAAGTAGCTCGTCCTCAACTTTGCGCATTTTAAACACATAGTGGCCGACCTTGACAGTAAGTAACATTACCGAATTGTTGTAACCATAAAGAAATACGTTTCGGGATTCGATTTTTTACTTTGTTTTCCTTTCAACCATGAGTCCCACAAATTTTCTGCATACTTGCCTTGACGATTCAATTTGTTTTTTATCTTTTATTAATGGTTTTTCACATTATGCACAAAACTTTTTTTGAGCTTTTTTTGTACCGACGTCACAGAAAACACAATTTTCGATCCTCCGAAAATGTAATTGAACAAAAAGTTAGGTTACACTAAGATAAGCTTCGACAAGCATGCGTGTAGGTGGCGCTAGTGAACTTGTCCAAAAAATCGCGATGGCCTACCTAGACAGTAGACCAACCTTGACTACATTCCCCTATTTTTAAAATTTATATCAATTCAGAAATCTCGAAGTGAGAGATATTTATTTAGACACGTGTGGGAGAACCGTTAATTGAGTATATAGATAAAACAAAACTCTCAATTGCAGTAATAATTGTTGTAATTTAATGTTAATAACTCTATTTTCCGGCAATGTAACAACTAATTATTTTATTACATTTATTACATAATTAATATCGAATTTTTATTTTATTTAAATAGCAATTTTGTAATTTCTATAGAAATTACAAAATTACTATTTAAATAAAATAAAAATTCTTTTAAATAAAAAATAAAACATAATTTTTACTTAAATCAATTAAATATTTGCTTATAACAATATTCGGTAATTAAAATTCCTTTTTGTCAATTTTACAATAAATTTTACAAATAAATAAAATTTATTTATTTAATTTTAATTTTTAATTTTTATTTAATTTTAAAATATTATTGTAAAATTGGCAGAAAGGAATATTTTAATCGCCGAATATTGTTATAAGCAAATATTTAATTGATTTAAGTAAAAATTATTTGATTCAGCTAAATATTTATTTGCTAACAGACAAGTAATCGATTATTTGAATGAATAAATTTTTCCCAGTGAATAAATGACTAAAAAATAAATATTAAAATTTATTTTCTTCTTTATTATTTATGTTAAATACAGTTTTTCAGACTTCAATGCTAAATTATTAATTACTATTTACTTTCTTCCCTAATAAAAAGTAAATGGAAAAAATCTCTAATTTTTGCAATTTTGTGTCCTTTTCGATTTTTATCAATTTTTCAATTTATTATATTAAATATCATTCAGATGTTCAAACAATCTACGGATAAAAAATTTAATTAAATTAATGTAAACAACAAATATTTCGTTTAATTATTTATAGTCAACAAATAATTCTCGGCATTAAATTGAATAAACAGTAAATCTTGAAATTTAATTCGCGGAACAAAATTGATTTATTTAATTGAGTAAATAAAAGTGGCGTATCTAATTGAACAGTGAAGTTGACATTTAATTGAACAGAGGAATGATTTATGTATTTAATTACGCAATAACTGATTTAAAATTTTAACAATAGCGTATCTATTTCTTTTTCCTTTTTCAAATTATTTTAATTTTTTATTCATTTCCGCATTTTTTTTTATTTTAATCTTTAATTGTCATGTTTAAAAGAATTATTTTATTTTTTTTTTAAATTATTTCAATTAATTTTCTTCGTATTTTTTGTCATTTCCATATTTTTTGTACTTTAATCATTAGATTTTTATTTTGAAAAAATTATGTTTCATTCTTTCCCCGTTTTGAAATTATTTTTTATATTTTAATTTTTAATTATCGTTAATGAAATTAAGAGACGATTTAATTAGAAAAGCATTGTTTAATTAGATATTGTTTAATTAGAAAATTATTATTTAATTAGCAATATTTCAATTTTTTTCTAAAAAATTCTATTCTATTTTTTTTTTTTTTTGGTAAAATTTTACTAGTGACTCTATTAATATATTGTAACAAACATCGAAGAGCCCAAGTTATTTAATAATTAATTAATGAAAAATTTAGCGATTTATTTTAAAGAAAACTTGAATTCTGATATATTTCTTTGAAATTGTATGGAAAATAATTGAATTCTTTCAAGGAATTTAAAATAATTGAAATTCTGCAAAGAAATTTATCAAAATTTTTCAGAATAATTGAATTCTTTCGAGAAATTTTTATTTAAAAAAATAATTAAAATTGTGACAAGATATTCATAAAAAAATTGAAGAATAAAATTCTTTCGAGAAATTTTATTTAAAAAATAATTGATATTCTGCCAAGAAATTTATCAAAGAACAATAATTCAATTCTGACTAGGAATATTATTGAAAACAATTAAATTTTTACAAAGAATTCAATATAATTGAAATTCTACAAAGAAATTTATAAAAAAATTTTAAGAATAATTGCATTTTTTTGAGAAATTTTATTAAAAATAATTGAATTAATACAAAAAATTCAAAATAATTGAAAATTCTGCAAAAAAAAATTTAACAGCACTTTTAAAAATAATTGCATTCTAAAATTTTATTAAAATTGCACTGAAAATAATTGAATTCTTACAAAGAATTTAAAATAATTGAAATTCTGACAAATAATTTATAAACAAATTTAAGAATAATTGAATTCTTTCGAAGAAATTTCATTGAAAACAATGGAATTCGTGCAAGAAATAAAAAATAATTGAAATTCTGCAAAGAAATTTATCAACATTTTTAAAAATTATTAAATTCTGATATTTTATTGAAATTGTGTTGAAAATAATTGAATTCTTGCAAGGAATTTAAAATAATTGAAATTCTCTAAAGAAATTTATCAAACATTTTAAGAATAATAATTGAATTCGTTTGAGAAATTCTTATTTAAAAAAATAATTGAAATTGTGACAAGATAATCATAAAAAAATTTAAGAACTAAATTCTTTCCAGAAATTCTATTTAAAAAATAATTGTAATTCTGTCAAGAAATTTATCAAAAATAATTCAATTCTTACGAGAAATATTAACGAAAATAATTAATAATAATAATTAATTAATAATTTCTTAATTGAAAATAATTTAAATTCCGCTAGTAAATTTAGCAACAATTTTAAAAATAATTGAATTTTGATATTGATCCACATTTTTTTATTTTAATCTTTAAATTTCATTTTTAAAAAAAATAACGTTTAATTTTTTCCTTTCTTTTAAGTATTAATTTTCTTTAATTATTAAAAATTCTTAATTATCGTTAAATGAATTTAAGAGAAGATTTAATTAGGAAAGCATTGTTTAATTAGATATTGTTTAATTGGATATTGTTTAATTATAAAACTATTATTTAATTAAAAAATTATTATTTAATTAGCAATATTGTAATTTTTTTTGCATATTTCCAATTAGCAATATAAATAATTTTATCTTCAATTTTTTTTTTTTTTGCAGAGAAGTGACAACATCGATTTGTCTCTGAGCGTACCGCAGCACCACCAGACGTCGTATCATCACGACGGATACAATATGACTGACCAGGTGAGTACTGTCATGAATTAATTACTTGCAATAATCCTTTTTACTGCTCGCTCTCTCCTCTCTCAATCCTATTTTCGCGATATACTTTTAGCGTATTAGTATTGTCCGCCGACCAATGCAATGCATTCCATACAACCTCCCTTGTTTTTTTCTTTTTTCTTTTCTTTTTTTTTCAATTTTATGACTCTACACTTCTTCGCATCCCAAGTTAAATTACTATTTTCCAATTAAGCATTAAGATTGAAAAACTAATTAGCCACTTTGCTATATCTAATGACTTTTTTTTCCCTTACAAACTGCTTATTTATATACAATAATCTTTTAATTAATATCACGAAAAGATGATGATAACGTCAGAATAATGAATCTAATTAAACATCCCAGTATGGGTTGAACTAATTAATCTTCAGATAAAGTACTTTCTTTTCTTCAAATTCTACTTCAAATAATTATTTCGCTTTAGCTTCAACTACTATTATTACTATTATTACTATTATTATCATTATTATTTTTCTACTATTTTTATTATTATTATTGTTGTTTTTTATTAATATTGTTTTTATTATTATTGTTTTACTATTTTTATTTTTTTTACTATCATTATTATTATTATGTTTTTTTATCAATATAGTTTTTATTTATTGTTATTATTATTATTTTTTATTATTGTTCTACTATTTTTATTTATTTTTTTAATATCATTATTATTAATCAATAATTAGTAATGATTAATTAGTTAATCGAAAATTAATTTAATTAATTAGTTCGCGTACAAAAAAAGATCACAACAATTTTCTTGAAGGTAACAAATCACAACCAAATTGAACAAATTTGACATATGAAATTGGACCAAATTATTGCAAAATTGGATCAAATTGATAAGATAAATTCAGATCGAATTAAAATTTAATCCAAAAATTACATTATAATTTGATAAATTTCATGTTAATCGCAGAAATCAATTTACATTCTAATTTTCTAATAATTTAAAAATTAAATTCTAATCTAAAAAGCAATACCTTCTCATACAATACGATGAGAATGCGCAAAAGGATATTTAAGATTATTTCATTGAATAAACTTTTTTTTTTTTATTAGAAAAGAAAAGAAAATTTTTTTTCCTCAAATGTTCTTTGTAAGCAAAAATCGTTCGACATGCCTTTCCACTTTATGTTATCTCATTTGGAATCTTTTCTTCGTCACTTCATATTACTTATTTCCCCCTTGCCACCCCCCTATATTCTGTCATTTGTATAGGTATATATAAATGCCCGAGGTATATTATCCGCCATTCTTATTTCGCAACTATATTCACAAAAAAAAATAAATAAATGAAGAGAAAGAGAAAAAAAAATTCGTCACACTCGGATGATTTTAATTTAAAAATATACGAAAATGAGAGAAAAAAAAATTCGAGAGAAAAAAAAACAGATTTATGGCAAAACTCTATTGTGGGGTAAAACTTAAAACCGGAAATACTTATTCTCTCCTTTCTATATGTATGTGATGATTCACTATTATACTGTTTGCGTATATTATTATTTATTTCAAGCGTAGCAGGAATTAAAAAAAAAAATTATGATGATGATTTAGCGATAATAATATTCGAAAAACTTCCGGAACTAAATGGCGTCACGAATTGCGAAAAAAAAAAAATTAATGACAATCTAAATTGTACTAGTCTTTTTGTAAATATTCATCGCTCATAAATATTTGAAACAGAAATTTTGCAAAACGAAAATTTTCTAATTATCATTTCAACAAAAATAGTTTTCGTTAAAAATCTCATAATATATAAATTATATAAATTTCAATATTTACTTACGAAATAAATTCGACAGGAAATGTTGTGACTCACCTGAAACAAAAAGAAAATACTTTATTATTACAACTATTTTCAAAAAAGAGGAAAATAATTTCTATTCAAAAAATATAGAAATAAAAAACAAAAAATGCATTTTAAAGATTAATTAATAATTAATTTAAAAGTTTGTTTTTAATAATAATTAATTAATAATTAAATTAAATAATAAAAATAATAGTAAATAAAAAAAACAAATTAAATATTAAAAATAAATTAATTAATATTAAATTAAAATCAATTTAATTAATTAATTAACTTCCTTCTTTAAATTAATTAAAAAATACAAAAAAATTATATTGTTAATTATTACGAAAAATGAACTATTATGTAAACAATAATCAATATTCATAATTAGCAGAAACAGATTTTTGAAATAGAATCGATAATTCTCTCTGACCCACTTAGATTTATTTATCCATGCATAATCAATGATTCATTTGAATATATTTGTAATGCAAAAATGAGAAAAACGTTTCTTACATTCCATATGTTTTGCGCGAAGAAGTAATAAAAAGATTTTTTCTCTTGTTTTTTTTTTGCAAAGAATCTTCAATTGCTGTCGTGTATAAGCTATAGAAAAAACTCGAGTACATTTACACTTGATTATAAGATTAATATCCTTATTGTAAATTTTTTTTCAACAATAGTTTTTGCATTGAGAAAAAAAAATAAATGCATGTGCCATCTTCTTATCAGTTCCACTAATCTCGCATTGCTGGAATATACAATTAACAATTTATACTTATTTACATAATGTTTATAATCTGGGTCCATTGACACACAAGTTGAGTGACACGATGCGTGCTAATCTCGCTTTATATATATAAGTATTACAATAATGGAGAGTTTGTAAGAAGAGGAAATGGCAAAGTTTGATAAAAATCGCAGTTTGAATAATGAGGTTGGTTGCACGATTGTGAGAAAATTGCTTTTTAAAACTCCTTCACCTAATTTATTTTCACTCAAAACTTTTTTTTTTTATTTCATTCTTGATGTTTATCTGATTAATTTCTTCTTTTTTTGCCTTTGGTAAAAATTAACGTTTAGTGGTGCAACAATGTCGAAAGATAGACGTCAGATTATTTTTGAAAATAATTGAATTCTCTCCAAAAATTTTATTAAAAGATTTGGAAATAATTAAATCTTTGGGACAATTTTATTATTTTGTAAATTCTAAAAAAAGGAAAAAGTAGCTTTTAGTGTAACAAATTTAAAAAAAAATTATCTAAATAGTTGCTAATCGTAAAAAAATAGTAAACAGTGGGTTTTAATAGAGGAGTGTAAAACCAGTAATTAGTAGGTCCTATTAGTCAGAAATTACAAAAAAATATGATAAAAAAAAAACTAATATATATTCTTTAAAATAAAAAGAAATTGAAGTGAATTTTTATTACTACACAGTACAAAAATTATTCATATATACATTTTACATTATTCAATTTCGTATACAATTTTCGTGAATATAGGCTCTCTCATGTTTTTCCATGAATTAAACTTTTATCGGATGAAACTTTTGGTTGTTTAAATTTGCTTTTAAAGTTTCAACTTTTCCTCGCTCGTTTTGTATGGAATAGGGCGCGAGGAGAGGTAAAATCAATTGTCTGGCTGCTCTTTTCGTGGCAAATATATATATATACACACACATTTATACCTTCTGGCAGTTTGCGTTTTTCAAGAAAAATTCCTTTACTTTCGACTCTCACGTTTACAGAGTCTGTGCGCTTGCGATCACTTGGGGATGCATAGAATTTTTTAATACAGCGATAACACGCTTCGCTGCATTTTTGTGTGACTGGAATGCAAGAATATTCTACATTTTCAATCAACAGTCGAATTCAGTTAGGACACACATAAATATCTAACTGCATTGCGGTAATTTTTATTTTAAACATTTTCAGGCCTCGGAAAAAAAGGCAAAAAAAAAATCGCTTTGGTCGATTAAAGATGCAAAAAAAGGATTCTATTCAGTGTTGTCACAAATTTTTTGAATTTTCACAACTTTCTAAATTTAATTATTCAAAATTCAATTAAATTTTTTAAAATAAATATTTAAATATACTTGTTATTTTTTCCCGGGATTTAAAATTCAAGAAATTAAATAACAAAATTCAATTAATAATAGTTTCGGGCAAACGTTGCCTTTTATATGAAAATAGTGATCCAAAATCCAAAAAGTCACATTTTTGTTCTTTTTCAAAAAAAAAAAAAAATAAAATTAATGAGAACTGAAAACTTTTTTTCTTTTCATTTAAATTAGATGGTTTTGTAGTTTACATAATAAATGTTTGTATAAATGAAAAGACGAATCTCTCACGAAGCGATTGTTCGATTCGAGGGCAGACAATGTTGTAACTCGATTTGGAGAATGGGGAGAAGAAAAAAGAAAAAAAAAGATGAAGAATTTCACGTGGAGACGAAAGAGAAACGAAGAAAAGAAGCGCAGGTAAGCTGTCGCGACAGGTGCAAGGTTAACCGTGAAACGATTCTACGCATTTGTAACAGAAGCAGGCACTATTCTCGTTTTCACCATAACATTCGTGAAAAAGTATTTCAAAAGTGTTGCAGATTCTTTTTCTTTTAAAGTATTTTTCACTTCTTCCGGAGTTTAAAATTTATTTTATTTATCAATTACTAGGTATTTATTTTATTTATCAATTTTTATTTATTATATTCATCAATTTTTATTTATTTTATTCATCAATTTTTATTTATTTTATCAGGGTTGCCACAAAAAATTAATTTTATTTTTCCCTGATTGTTCTCTGATTTGCAGACAAAATTTTTATTTTATCCCTGACAGTAAAGAATATTCTGATTCACTCTAAAAATGATTAGATACTCAAAAAAGATCTTTAAAAATTCCAAATTCAAAACTTTGAAAATTGAATAACTTACAAGAATAATATTTTTACTCTAACTTCTTCAAAATTTTTTTCATCATTTCAATAAATATATCATAATTCAATTATTATTTTCTGGAATTTTTAACTAAACTTCTTTAAATCAATTGTTTTAAATAATTTCTTACAAAGTTCTTTAAGATAATTCAAGGCCAATTTGTTTACAATAATTAAATTTTACGAAATTTCGTTTATTCGGAAATTATTCAATTAAATTGTATTAGAAAATAAAAACTTTAATTAATTTAATCAGAATTGAAATTACAATTTTTCAAAAAAAAAAAAATTAGTTTTACATAAATTGTTAATTAAAAGTAAGAAAAATTTAGATTTTCAATGCTTTTAATTTGAGGCCTTTTCAAAATCCAATTATTTCTAAAACTTTCTAAAAAGTTTATTGAAAATAATTGAATTCTTGCAAAGAATTTAAAATAATTGAAATTCTGACAAAAAAAAAATAATTAAAAATATTTAAGAAGAACTGAATTCTTTCGAGAAATTTTGCTACAAAAATAATTGATATTCTGCCAAGAAATTTATTAAAAATTTTAAGAATAATTGAATTCTCTTGAGAAATTTTATCGAAAATAATTGAATTCTTGGTAAGAATAATTGAAAATAACTTCAATTCTGCCAAGAAATTTATCAAAAATATTAAGAATAATTGAATTCTTTTGAGAAATTTTATTGAAAATAATTGAATTCATGCAAAAAATTCAATATAATTGAAAATTCTGCAAAAGAAATTTTTAACATTCTTAAGAATAATTGAATTCTGAAATTATATTAAAATTTCATTGAAAATAATTAAATTCTTCCATAGAATTTAAAATAAATGAAATTCTGACAAGTAATTTATAAAAAAATTTAAGAATTGAATTTTTTCAGAAATTTTATTGAAGATAATTGAATTTACCCAAAAAAAAATTCAAAGTATTCGAAATTCTACAAAAAAATTTATCAAAATTTTTAAAAATGATTAAACTCCGATATTTCATTGAAATTGAATTAAAAATAATTGAATTTTTGCAAAAAATTCCAAATAATTTAAATTCTGACAAGAAATTTAAGAATAATTGAATTCTTTTGAGAAATTTTTGTTGAAAATAATTGAATTCTTGCAAACAATTCAAAATAATTGAAATTCTTTAAAGAAATTTAGTAACAATTTTAAAAATAATTGAATTCTGATATTTTTTTGAATTTATATTGAAAATAATTAAATTCTTGTAAGGAATTTAAAGTAATATTGAAATTCTGCCAAGAAAATAAAAAATTGTAAAAAACTCTTTCGAGAAATTTAGAAAATAAAAATTGATATTCAGCCAAGAAATTTATTAAAAGTTTTAAGAGTTCTTGAATTATTTATTTATTTTAATAAAAAGTTTAATTAAATTCCTTCAGAATTGAAATTTTCTAAAATTTCAAATTGAAACGTTTTGAAATTCATTTATTTATTTGTCAAAACGAAACTCTTTCTCTAGAGAAAGAAAAATTCAAAAAAAAAAATTTAATAGAATTGAATATAAAAATTCCGATTCGAATAGAAAGTATTGTAAAATTTAAAAAAGAAAATTAATTTCATTACGAAAAGGGAAAAAAAATTAGTAATTTCTCCTCCTTCTTCTCCTTGTCTTCTCTTTTTTTCTTTTTTTGCTTTGTGTGGTTATCTTTATGAGTAGACATTTCGACTAATTGCTTATGGGTTTCCGTGCAATCCGCATGAAAACATCGCCAGTAATAACGACGGAATGAGCTCATCTCAACCAAATATGGGACGCATTCGATCAGTCAATGCAATCTATGCGCCCGGTAATTGGCAATCTGCAATAAATAACCTCCGGCTGTAATTTCATTGTTTTAACGATCGAACAAACGAACAGGCACGCACGAGCTTTCAAGCACGATTGCGTATATCATACACAACATGCGTTTGTCATCCGCTTTAGCACTTCTAATTTCAAGAATCAAGACGATTCATTCATTCATTCATTTATTTTTTTTTTTCATATACTTGAGCTTTTCCACCCGATTTTCTTTCTTTTATAGAAATAAAAATTAAAATGTGTGATGGTCAAGGGGCTATGTTACCGCATTTGCAACACTGAGGACCAGGGTTCGATTCCTCCCGACTATGAATATCAAAATTCAAAACAAACCATATTTAATATTAACCGAATAATAATAATAATAATAATAATAATAATAATAATAATAAAACTACCAAGTGATAAAGTCAAAAAATGACAATAATAATAACAATAGATAATAAAAATATTTAACAAAAAAAATTGATCCTCTAAATACTTTTATCATCCAAATGAGATTCATCTAATTAGAGAAAATTAACACATCATAAAAAACAGTTCCACATGAATAATGCAAATCGGATTAAATTATAAACATGATTGATTAATTCTTTCATTGAAATAAACAATGTACCACCTATTTTTTTTCTTTGCCAGTAAAATGTAAATTTTCAATAGAATATTGTGTTACAGATAAATACAGAAAGAATGTTGCAATTAATAAAAAGAAATAAAAACAAGGAAACAATTTACATAATAAACTGCAATAAGAGAGCATATATAGTTAAATCAAGTTATCGATCTTCAAGATCGCATGTATATAATTATACCATTGAACAAAAATAATGTTTTCTTTTTCATTCTTCTCATTTTTTTCCATCTGCCCCTGAAATTGTATATACATTGCTTTTTCACGTGGGATATATTTATATACAAACTTACAAACATTTTAATAAAAGTGTCTTTTCTCAAACAATACAACGTATTCATTCTAATGATTCATTGCCGAGATGATAACAGTCGCAATTCATTATTCAGGCAATAGACGAACGTATAATTAATCAGTGACAAACGAGAGTCTATAGAATGTATACTGTGTTTGTGTGTTGTATGCTTTTTCAGGCATTTTAATTTCCTCTTTATTAGAAAATATTAACATAATATCCACTTCACTCCACATGAATATGTTACATTATCATTCATTAATTAAATTGTCCGATAGAAATCTTTTCTGTTCAAGAAACTTTAGGGAAGAAAATTTATTCTCTGCTCCGAATAAAACTATATTTTCAATAGCGAAATTTTTTTAAACAAAATTTTATAAATTATTTATTAAAATAATTCATTGAAAATAAATAAATTTTTCAACCTAATCGAAAAAATTCAATTATTCCTAAAATTTTTTTTTTATAAATTTCTTGTCAGAATTTCATTTTATTTTAAATTCTTTGCAAAAATTCAATTATTTTTTATACAATTTTAAAAAATTTTCCATATAATTGAATTTTGAAAATTAGTTACAAATTTTTTGCTTTTGAATTAATAAAATTTTCTAATAAATAGTCATTTCTACTAATTTTTTTAGTAAAATTAACTAATTCAAAAGTAAAACGTCAGTGATTTTTAGAATTTTCAACTTAAATTCTTCTTTAAGCCAATATTTTTTAAAAATAATTTTTAAAAAAGTTCTTTGTGAAATTCTAAATTCTTCTGTTTACAATTTAATTTTACGAAATTTCGATTATTCTGACATTCTTCAATTAAATATATTAACAAATTAAAAACTATAATAATTAAAAAAAATTTCATTAAACTTATTGAAATAAATTAATTCTATAGAATTCCTAATTAAAAGTATGAAAAGTTAAAATCTTTAAAAATTTTAATTAATAATAGTATTTATTAGAAAATTCTACGATAATTCAATTATTTAACTATAAAAGTAAATATTTTATTAAACAATTGACTCTTTCTTAAAATTGGATTTTCATATAAAGAATTTTATCAACAAATTTTTAAATAATTGAATTCTCTTGACAAATCTTAACGAAATTTTTAAGAATAAATGCATTATTCGAGAAATTTGATGAAAAAATTGTATTAAAAATAATTGAAATTCTGACAAGAATTTCATTAAAAGTTTTGAAAATAATTGAATTTTGGAGAAAAATTTTATTATTCATAAAAATAATTGAAATTTGGACGAGAGTTTTTGTTAATTGTTAAACATAATTGGATTTCTGCGATTTTATTAAAATTATTTTGAAAAAAATTGAATTTTTACGCAAAGAATTTCATTAAAATTTTTGAAAATAATTTTATTCTTTAAAGAAATTTAATTGAAAATGTATTGAAAATAATACTTAAATTCTAATAAATAAATTGTTATTAAAATAAAAAATTAAAATTAAAGGTTATAATTAAAATAATTACATTTTTTTGATAAATTTTAATAAAATTTTTAAGAATAATAACTTTTTTCTAGGAATTTCGTTAAAATTGTATTAAAAATAATTAAAATTCAGCATTGAGTTTCATTATTTATAAAAATAACTGAATTCCTGTAAAAAATGTTATTATTTATGAAAATAATTGAATCCCTGTCAAAATTGTTATTATTTATGAAAATAATTGAATAATATATGTAAATAATTTGTAAATAATTGAATTGCTGTGAAATTTTTATTATTTATGAAAATAATTAAATGTTTGAGTAGAATTATATTAAAATTTTTTTTAACTAATTGAATTCTTTTAGGAATTTTTATTAAAGTAATAGATATTCAAAATCATTGAATTAAGGAAAGTTTTTCAAAATAATTAAAATTTTGCCAAGTATTTTATTAAAATTTTTGAAAATAATTAAATTTTATGATAAGAATTTTACTATTTTTGAAAATAATTGAATTTCTGCAATCATTTGTAATTGCTTTAAAATAATCAAAATTCAATTTTATTAGTGTTTTTAACTAAAATTCTTTTATAAATCCATTATTATTAATAATCAATTAAATATATAGCAAAAAAATTTAACTAATTTCAGAAGAATTGTAGTTTAAAAATTATTTTTAAATCTAAGTTTTTTTATATTTCTAATTAAATTCATTTAAAATTGAAATTTTACAAAATTTTAAATCAAAATCTTTTCAAGTTCATCTACTTAGGAAAATTGTAAACGCAATTCTTTTAAAATTGAATTAATAATGAATTATTTAAGTGAAACTAGATTTTAAGAATAAACACAACTTTAGAAAACAACAATTTTCCAGGATTTCAATCAAAATTTCCTTACTTTTCGAGGTTTTTTCAAGGTTTATAAAATTCCCTGACATTTCCTGCTATTATTTATTACAGAAGCAAAGAAAATATTTTCTCTCTTTGGGACAGTTAAAAGTAAGGAAAATGTTTTCTCTCTTTGGGACAGTTAAAAAAAGACAATTTATTTTTGTAACAAAGAAAAATCGAAATCGGTAAACCTGTAAAAATTTTTAGCACTGACGACAAAAATATAATGGTCAATGTATATCGTGAAATTAGATGAACGCTTTTTTTTATGGGTTCAAAGTAAAACGACCTCGTAAAGCTTGCCTTCTGGTGTAATGTATATCGTTGGTATGTAATGACATAACCGCAACACTATATTACACCAGTGATACGTGTAGAATGTACATAAAACGCGTATAGGTGAATATATCGTTTAGCAAGTGCATCTCTCTCTCTCTCTCTCTCTCTTTCTCTCTCACACACAAACACTCAAACTGTATCTTTAAAAGGATAATAAATATTTCCTTTCTATTTTCATCGCCTCCTCTTATATTCAAAATAAAATCGAACCAACATTTTTCTCCATTATTTATACTCTACATTTTCAATCTCAAATATTTAGGTACTTGAATTGCATTCGCGGTATTTATATGCATTAAGAATATACTTGAATTTCATTCGATATTAATAAATTAGAATACGTAAAATACATTAAAAACACGTATATTGTATTTTATAAACGAAGCTTTTGCTCATTTAAAATTGTCAGACTTTTCTAGGTATTTTAAAACTACATTTATATTTTACAAAATTAAATTTAGTCATTATAATTTTTCCATAAGAATTAAAATTCTTCAATAGATTCAAATTCAAACATTTTTGAAATTAAACAACTTATAAAAAATTGTTATAAAACATGAAGAAATCGATCACTTCGAGTCTTCGACTCGGAGCAATCGATATCTTCATGTTATTATTGTTTACCAAAATTTTTAACTAAAATTCTTCTTAAAATTAATTATTTTTAATAATTTTTGAAAAATTTATTTGAAAATTTTCAAATACTTTTCTTTACAATTCAATTTTACGAGATTTTATCGATTATTCGGAAACTCTTCAATCAAATATATATATTAAAAAATAAAAACTTCAAATAACTTAACTTATTTAATTTAACTTTTTCAAAAAATTAAATCTACAAAATTTTCAATTAAAAGTATGAAAAATTCAAACATACAAAAATTATAGTTTAAAACTTTAAAAATTAAAACCATTTCAAACTTCAATTATTTCTAAAAATTCAAGCTAGAATACTTTCCCCCTAAATTTGAATTAGTAAAAATGTTTACTAATTGCAATTAGTGACTGACTTTTTCCTTTGAATTAGTAAATTTTACTATTAAATTAGTAGAAACGACTATTTATTACTAAACTCTGCTAATTCAAAAGCAAAAAGTCAGGCACTAGTTCAAAGTAGAACAGATTTTTACTAATTCAAATTTAGAGTTTAATATTCAATTATTATCTAAAATTTTAACTGAAATTCATTTTTAAATCAATTTTTATTCGAAAATTCGACTAGAAATCAATTATTTAAATAGAAAAATCAACAATTTATTGAAGAATTAACTGTTTTTTAAAATTGAATTCTCATAAAAAATTTTATCAACAAATTTTTAAATAGGTAATTAAAATTCTTTTGACGAATTTTAATAACATTTTTAAAAATAATTTCAATTTTCGAGAAATTAGATTAAAATTGCATGAAAAATAATTGAATCTCTGTAAAAAAAATTTGATTATGAATTGAGAAAAGTTTTTGAAAATAATTCAAATTTTGCCAAAAATATTATTAAAATTTTTTATAATAATTGAATTTTGGAGAAAAATTGGATTATTTATAAAGATAATTGAAATTTTGAAGAGAATTTTTCTAAACTTTTGACCATAATTGAATTTCTGCAAAGAATTTTATTATTTTTTGAAAATAATTGAATTCTTTAGTAAAATTTTATTGAAATAGTAGATATTAAAAATAATTGAATTTTTATAAATCATTGGATTTAATTAAATTTCTGCAAAAAATTTTATTAAAATTATTTTGAAAAAAAAAAATTGAATTTGTTAAAAAGAATTTCATTAAAATTTTTGAAAATAATTAAATTCTTTCAAGAAATTTAATTAAAAAAATGTATTGGCAATAATACTTGAATTTTAATTAATAAATTACAGGAAGGCTTCTTAAAATAATTGAATTTCTTTGATGAATTTGAATAAAATTCTTAAGAATAATTACATTTTTCAAGAAATCCCATTAAAATTTGTATTAAAAATAATTGAAATTCTGCGATGAATTTTATTATTTTTATGAAAATAATTGAAAACCTATAAGGTTTTTTTTTTATTATTTATGAAAACAATTGTATCTCTGTAAAAAATTTGATTGAATTGAGAAGAGTTTTTGAAAATAATTGAAATTTTGCCAAGAATATTATTAAAATTTTTAATAATAATTGAATTTTGGAGAAAAATTTTATTATTTATAAAGATAATTGAAATTTTGAAAATAATTTTTTTTAACCTTCTGACCATAATTGAATTTCTGCAAAGAATTTTATTACTTTTGAAAATAATTGAATTCTTATTGAGACGAATTTTAATATTTCTTTTTAAACAATTGAATTCTTTTGTGAAATTTTATTGAAATAGTAAATATATTAAAAATAATTTAATTTTTATAAATTATTGAAGTTAATTTCTGCAAAGAATTTTATTAAAATTATTTTTTTTAAAAAAATCGAATTTGTTATAAAGAATTTCATTAAAATTTTTGAAAATAATTTAATTCTTTCAAGAAATTTAATTAAAATTGTATTAAAAATAATTTCAATTCTAATTAATAAATTATAGCAAGGCTTTTAAAAATAATTGAATTTCTTTGATGAATTTTAATAAAATTTTGATGAATTTACTTAATTCATTATTTATTCACTTAATTTATTTATTCACTTTTCGAGAAATTCCATTAAAATTTGTATTAAAAATAATTGAAATTCTTCGATGAGTTTTACTATTTAAAAAAATAATTGAAAACCTATAGTTTTTTATTATTTATGAAAATAGTTTAATTATTGCGAAGAAATTTCTAAAGAATTTGTAAATAATCGAATTCCTGTGAAATTTTTATTATTTAATTAATTCATTCAAAATTTAAATTTTACAAAATTTCAAATTACAACCTTTTGAAGTTTATCTATTTATGAAAATTGTAAATGCAACTCTTTTAAAATTGAATTAATTTTGAAATATTTAAGAAAAACTCTGAAAATAGATAAAAATTATTTAATTTGTAATTTAAGAGAAGAAATTTCGTATAATAAGTGCAGATGTCAGAAAATGAAGAGGGAATATTATCTTATTAAATTTTTCAATTTCGTGGAGGAATTTCTTGTGATGTGAATGAGGGGTTTTTTTTTTTTTTTTTTTGGTTTTATAAACGGGTGCAATAATACGCGCGGGGGCTAATTAATACAATTTCATGAAAGCACTGGAGATAATCGAGTTTCATTAGCGACGAACGATATCTCTCGTCCACTTGTAGAGATTAAAGGAAAATTAATCTATTACTTGATATGTATATATGTATATGTCCCGGTATTGATGAGGTAAGGGGTTTTAGTTACTGTGGTGCGCCCGCACTATCGTTAGAAACCTCTCGACAAATCCTCATCTTAATTAGAAGTAAAAACGCCCATTCTACACGATTCATGTAATTGGTTTAGTCGCAAATGGTTCATTGACAAGGCAATTAAACGATTTTCTTAATCCCTCGATATATATATATATATATTTAAGTCCTCTGTGATGGAAGGACTTTAAATTTTTCCAACTGTCACCATTTTTCCTCATAATATATATTCTTCAGAAGGGGAAATTAATTAAAATTTTTAATTAGTTTGATTAAAAACTAAATTTTTAATTCTTTTATTTAATTAATAATTTTATTAATTTTTCTATTTGAGTATTAAATAAACTAAATTAAAAAAATAAATTGCTAAAAATCAAATTGAATGAATTATGTCATTGAAAAAAAAATTTATTTGATCAATTCTCAGGAAAAAATTTTACTCAACTTTCACTTTTTAATATGCACGAATTATTTTCTCTCAAACTATAGATTCATAAATAAAATACTGATTATATGACAAATTGTTCAAGTGGACTTAACATTTTGCATTTTCTAATTTTTCTATTATGTTGTAATAACAACTCTCAGTGCTATATGTTAAATCATGTAACAACAATAATTACCGAGTTTTCTTTATTCGAATGAGAGATATGGGTGTATGGGGTCTAATTAAATTAATTGACACGATATAATTATAATTACGTAAAAGTATAAATATAAATTTTTTTTTCTCAAAATGCGCAACGTAATGTCCTTTCTACAATAATTAAAATTCACGTCGCAACATTTTAATGAATATAAGAGAAGAAAGAATTTAATAAACGAACCAACATTAATAACTAAAAAGTGGGAGGTCAAGAGACTGGAAAATTATTCAAATTCTTGTCAAATATTCTCTAATGAAGAAAAAGAAAATGTACTCAAATCATAGTCTATAACAGAAGAGAAATAAATTTTTCGAAGGCAAATTTACTTCACTTAAACAAATAAATAAATAAATACAAAAATAAATAGATAGAGAAATAAATAAATAAATAAATGAACCAGATAAAAAATTTACTATAAAGAAGAATAAATGAAAGAACAATAAAATATTTACGCATAGAAATAATGCTATACAAACATTAACGATATGAAGAAATTGTGTGCACTAAATGCGTTCACAAATAAACTAAACATTACAATAAATAATGTATGAGAACATTAAATAGTAAATACAAAATGTGCAAACAACCATCGCACGTTTTGAAAAATGAACAGAGAAACTATTTGACGATTATATACGGAATATTTTACAGCTTTTTTTTACACTCACTTAGCTGTTTTATTAACTGTTAAATTATAGTGGTTTTTTTCCCTCTTCTCTAGAATATAAATTGAGCTCCTGGATACTGAACAGGCATTAAAAATCCTTTATAATAAGAATTGCACAAGATTAAAAAAAAAAAAAAATTTCTGCATCAGAAGTCACATTAAACACAGACCTGACGAAGTTTTACAGCAGCCAAGAAACTGAGAGTGCAGCTGCTCTTCTTTTTTTTCTCTTCTTGCAGCTGTTACTTTTTATTTCTTAGCGCAAAAAATAAGGGGGAGAGACAGAGAAAAAAAAATTGCCAGCAAGGAGATAAAAAATAAAGAATTCGAACAAGAATTTGACATTATTAACTTATTCCCTAATTATTTTTGAATTAATTTTCAAATTATTTTCTAAATTATTTTCTTGGGGAATATTTTACATTTATACGAATAATATTACGACAGGGTTGCCACAGGTCAGGGAAAAGTCAGGGAAAGTACATAATATTGGTAAGGGAAATCAGGGAAAAGTCAGGGAATTTTATTAAAAGTACTGTAAAAAATTAAATGTTTAGAATTTATAACAATATTTTCAATTTTTGTGTCTGACTCGTAAATTATGAAATTACCACGAATTATAAAAAAATATTAAATTTCTTCTATCTCTGACAATAATTTATTTTAACGCAATCTTAATAAATATTAAAATTCTTCCCAGAAATTGAATTATTTTCAAAAATTTTTAAAAAGTTCTCGTCAACAATATTCATTACAAGAATTCAATTATTTCAAAATTGATAAAATTCTTCGCAGAAATTCAATTACTTTAAAAAAAAGTCATAAAAAATTTTCGTCAACATTTCAATTATCCTTATACAATATCAAAATTCTTCGACAAAATTCAATTATTTTCAGGAATTTTAATAAAATTCATTACAAAATTCAATTATTTAAAAGCAATTTTGATAGAATTTCAATTACTTTTTAATACAATTTTAATATAGAATTCATCGAAAAATATAATTATTCTTAAAAATTTTATTGAAATTCGTCGAAAAAATTCAAATTTTTTAAAAATTTCTTGAAAACATTATGTAGAAGATTTCAATTTTAAGAAATATTCAATTATTCAATAAATTATCTGTTTTTTATTTAAATAATTGAATTCTCGTAGAATTTTCTAATAAAAATTGATTTAAAAATTAATTTCAGTAAAATTTTTAAAGATAATAATTGAATTTTCGAGAAATTACTAATAATTGAAATTTTTAGAAATAATGGAATTTTGTAAAAGTTTCAAATTAATATCTTTGAAAATTTGAATTTTTCATAAAATTTAATTAAAAATTCAATGAAACTATTTTTTAAAAAAGTTTAATGGAAACTTTTAAAAATTATTTCAAGTTTTTCTTTTCAAATGTATATTTAATTGAAGAATTTCCGAATAATCGTAATTTCACGTAAAATTGAATTGTAAACAAATGAATTTGAAAATTCTCAACAGAACATTATTAAAAATTTATAAAAAGAATTGATTTAAAGAATTTATAAATATAAAAATCCGATTCTACAATAAAACAAAAATTACAAGATCATATAATGTATGGAGCTTTTAGCATTAAACACGGAAGAGAGGATTAAATGTTTTGATAAAGAATTAAAATTCCTGCACACAACGTTTAATTAAATATATGGGTTTTTTCTTTTTGCAAAAATTTCCGTGTAAAAGCAACAAAAAAAAAAAAAAAAAAAAAAAAACACATGACATTAGTATAAGATAATAGTAAGTTACAAGAGATAAAAGAAGAGTAAGAATTGAAAGGAGTGCTCGTGGGGAGGAGTTGAAGGGTTGAGGGAGTAACGTGTAATTTCCTGCAATTCCGGACACGCTATTACGAAGTTGTAAATATAGAATAGCTACATGTACTCTCTTGTAGCTCTTGACAACTATACACACTAAGAATGAGATGAGAGAGAGAGAAGAAGAAGAAGACAAGACACCAAGAGTGAGAGGGAACACAATCCCACAAAGCTCTCGAATCTTAATACAATTCCAAGTTTCAAAGCAGAAACAGAATTTACCTAACGTGCCATAAATTTCATATTACAATCATGTAGCAGGGATTTTATTTATATAAAACACGAGAATAAAGATAACCTTTTTTTACATTTCTACCAATCGATACAAAAAAATACAAATAATATTTCCTCTCCGTAAAATAATTTAAATAACAATAGAAAGGAATTATAAAAGTGAATTGTATAAATGTAAAAAAAAGTCGGCGATAGCCGCAGTGGCTAAGGCACTAATAGACCGAACTTGGAGTCAGAGGTTCGATTCTCCCTGAAGTTATTATTTTTCTATCCTATTCTATTATTATTCTCAACAATTTTAATAAAATTCTTCTTAGAGAAAAATAAAAAATTTCTATAAAATTCTTTGAAACAATTCAATTACTTTTGAAAATTCAATTATTTAAAGAAAATTAATAAAATTCTTTAAAACAATTCAATTATTTAAAGAAAATTATTAAAATTCTTTGAAACAATTCAATTATTCCTAAAAAGAATTCAATTATTTAAAGAAAATTAATAAAATTCTTCCTAAAAATGGAATTGATATCATAAGTAATAAAATTTTCACAAGAATTCAATTATTTGAAATTGAATTTTTGAGGAAAATTCTTTTAAAAAAATTAATTATTTTCTAAAATTTTAATAAATTTGTTTATAATAAATAAACTATTTTCAAATAAATAATGAAATTCATCGCAAGAATTCAATTATTTTTTTTATAATTTTAATTACATTATTCGAAATAATTGAATTATTTTTTTTAAATTTTTTACGAAATCATTCAAAAAAATTCAATTCTTTACAAAACTTTTTTTTAAAAATCCTTCGCAAAAATTCAATTATTTTTATAAATAATAAAAATTTTCAAATAAATTCAATTATTTAAAAAAAAATTCAATAAAATTCATTGGAAGAATTCAATTATTTTTATAAATAATATAAATTCATCAAAAAAAAAATAAATAAATTCAATTATTTTTAAAAATAATAAAACTTTTTACAGGAATTCAATTATTTAAAGAAATTTAATAAAATTCGTTGGAAGAATTCAATTATTTTTATAAATAATAAAATTCATCAAAGGATTTTATTGAAAATAATAAAAAATTTTCACAGGAATTCATTTATTTTAAAAAATTCAATAAAATTCGTTGGTTGGAAGAATTCAATTATTTTTATAAATAATAAAATTCATCAGAGGATTTCAATAATTTAAAATAAAATTTTAAATAAACTTCTCGAAAAATGTCATTATTTTCAAATTTTTTTTCTAAATTCTTCAAAACAAATTAATTATTTTTAAAAAATTTTAGAAAACCTTTGGCAATAATTCAATTATTTTCACAAATAATGAAATTCTTCACTGAAATTCAAATATTTTCAATATCTTCTATTTTAATAAAATTTTTTAAAAGAATTCAATTATTAAAAAAGAAATCAATAAAATTCTTCTCAAAAATTCAATTAATTCAACAATAAACTTTTCATATGAATTCAATTATTTCTAACAAAATTTTGAATCAATTTCTTCGAAAGAAATCAATTTTATTCCAAAATTTTGATAAAATTCTTTATAAGCATTCAGTTTTTAGAAATTATTAATTATTCGATGAATTATTTATTTTTGTATGTAAAATTTTAGATAATTGATTTCTTGTAGAACTTTCTAATAAGAATTGATTTAAAAATGATTTCCATTAAAAATTTTAGATTATAATTGAATTTTAAATGAGTAATATAGTTAAATTCTCGTAAAAATTAAAAATGTTTATTTAAATTTTCATTTAATTGGAAATTTTGTCAAACTTAATTGAAGAAAATTTTATATTTTACAAAAATTAATTTTTTAATTTTAAAAACTATTTCGAAATATAATTGAATTTTTTTAGAAAATCTAATTAAAAGTTTGAAAAATAATTGTATTTCATAAACATTTAGAATTGAAGTTATTACTAGGATAATCAAATAGAAAAATAAAAATCAAATAAAAAAATAAAAACCCAAGCGAAAAATAAAATTCGAATAAAAGAATAAAATAAAAAAAAAACTAACAAGAAATTAAAAACAATTAAAAATACAAAAAATGAGAAAAGCAGAAAATGTCAATTCACCTGACAATTAAAAAAATTCCTGTCCTTTCCTTTCTTGTGCTTATATTTCCCGACCTCCTCGCGAATAAAAAAAATCTTTATTTAGAAAAAAGAAAAAAAAGAGAGAGAAACAGGGTGGTGGGTGGTTGGGGGGAGGGAGAGGAGAGAGAGAGATCCCATTAAAATGAATAATAGGAACGTCGGCAACAAACTTTCAAATTACGTTAGTTACTCGAAAATGAAATTAATTTGAATTTCCAAATCACAATATCCTGAATTCTCGTGTATAATTTAATTACACCTGATATTGGAAGCACGTCACTGAGAGCACAATCGAAAGTAATTAAATTGCAAATTATTTTCGTTAACGTAATTTCTAATTAAAATTCTGTACGCCCAAGTCTGTATAATAGTATAATAAAAAAAGCAAAAAAAAAAAAATAATAATACACACACACAGACATACAACATTGAGCCATGAACTTTAATTAAAAAATGTGAAATATTTCGCGGAAAATTTACAAAAAAAAAAAAAGAAAAAAAATGTACTGAAAATTTTTTTTTCATAAAACATGTAAAATATTTCAATATTAAAAATGCTTTACAAATTTTTTGTTGCGAGTAATATCTCTTTATTAAAATAATTCTCCGCTTTTTATGAATAACTTTTCAATTTAGAGAGAACTAAATATGATGGAATTTTTTAATATTTCCTTTCATTATTATATTTTTTTTATTACTTTCGAATTATTCTTTTAAATTTAATAAAAATATTAATAATTTACTTCAATATTTTATTATTTCTAATAATAAAATTTTACTAATAATAATAATAATAATAATAATAAATTCTTTCCATTATTATATTTTTATTACTTTCGCATTATTTTTAATATAATTACAAAAATAATAATGACTTTTTTAATATTTCTATAAATGAAATTTTACTAATAATAAGGGCTTGTCCCGTTAATAAATAAATAATAAATAAATAATAATGCTATTATTATTAATATTTAAACTAAATAAATTATTTGAACTATTACCATTGTTTTTATTTTTATTTTTTTTTTATAATAATAATTATTACCTATTATTATAAATTATAACAATTACTATTATTTTTCATATATAAAATACTGGAAATAAATAAATTATCATTTTTATTATTATTCTAATGGTTATATTTATCGATTATTTCTCTGCTACATATCAATAATTTATGCATAAATTCACTATTTGTATTTACATGGCCATATCTGATTTTCAATAAATAAATTTTCTAAATTTTATATAAGTCAACGAAATGTTATTAATATTTGAACTTTCAATGAATAGAATATTACGTAAAATATTTTCCATTTTGTGAAATGCGAAAGTCTATTATTTGTGTTTTCTGAATTTATTTTATCGAAATGTCGAGAGTAATTGACGTTTCTCTCTCTCTTTTTTTTTTTATTTGAAAAAAATAATTTTAGATTCTCTCTTCGTTTCTATATAGTGACTGGAGATTTATCATCAGAAATCCTGCAAAATTCGAAAGCACAAATATATATGTCTGTATTTGTGCTCTAGTATTTCACGCTCTGTTGATTTTCTCAAACACCTTCTCTTTTTACTAATATCAGTTATCTTTATGCTATATGAATTTTGTATTACTAATTTCCAATCTACTTAATCTTAAATCGATCTAACACTTCCGATCATAAATCATTTCCTTGATAATGTTTCATTTTTTATAACCGTGTGTTTTTCGAATTTTTTTTTTTTTTTCTTCATTTATTTGATGAAAAATACTTTATCGAAAGTGCAGAGAATATAAAATATGCAAAGTATATTTCAAAAGTTATAATTTATTTATGCATTTATTAATAAAAAAAAAAAAAAGAAAATTGAAGGAAAAATAATAAAATAACAATTTGAAAGTACTTTCGCTTTTATTCCGGACGTATATTAAAATCCTTGCTTTTTTTCTTTTACTTTAATTTCAAATTAGAGTTAAACCTCGTAAATAATATATAATTTAAAATCCATGAAAAGATTGTAATTTATTACTGCTTTATGTAATTTGATTTTTTTTAATAATATGCGGTATAACATGTAATTTTATTTCTCACTATTTTTTTTGTAAATATTATTTTCCAAGTGAAAATATTTTTAATATCTTTTTTAATTTAAAAAAAATCACAAAAAAACAAAAATTACAAATTTTTAATATCTATTTTTTTAAATTTCGAAAAAATTAAATTAATAATTAAAGAAAATTCGAGAAAATTATGTAATTTATTTACTATTACGTTAAATAATGTACTTTACATTTAAATAAATAAATAAATAAATAAATACTTCATGTTTATTAATATATTAAGGAAATTAAAGAATAAAAAATTAATTAAATTAACATAATTGATTTATTATTAGATTTTAAAATAATAAAACTAATTAATAAAGCAATAATAAAAATTAATTTCTCATCATCGATGAAAAATATATTATCTTTCACGCAGGTGTGCATCGTCTCAACTCAATTTGCACTTTCTCTCATGTATACATTAATTACGTTCATCATTTGTTATTCGTGCAAATACAAAAAAGAAACATTCAGACAAGAGAAATTGATTCAGCAAATCTGGTCCGCAGGAAATTATTTTCTTTTCTCTCCTATATTATTATTGTTTCAGTAATTAAATTATTATTATTATCATTATTATTTTTTTTCTTTTTACTTTTCTTTTTTTTTCTTTTTACTTTTAATCCTTTTAATTTTAATTTTTAATATTATATTGTTTTTATTACTTTCATTATTATTATTATTATATTATAACCATAATCATCATTGGAGTTTTTACTTTTTTTGCACAAAAAGTTTTAAATATCCATCGATATAATACACAGTGTTTTTTCCGTCAGATAATTAAGGTAATTAAGGTCGAGTTGGTATATAATTAAGACTAGGCAAAAAAAATTCTGAATCGTCCTTCAATGGTTTGTGTACTGTTGTAATACGAACGTTATAACTGTTAATAAATCAATTACAAGTCGGAAATTAAAATTATTTACCGTTATTTCCTAATGATATGTGTAATAATTTATATTTTTATAGATTGCAAAAATTATTTTACTAAAGGAATTTATTTGAAAATTGGGCTCTAACAAGACTTGTTAGAAACTAAAAAAGAATATACTTGACAGTAGAAAAAAAAATTGTTAATTATAAATAAATTAAAAAGCAAACTGTAAATAAAATTAAAAACTAAATTAAAAAAAATTAAAATTAAAAAAATTAAAAAAATTAAAAAGCATAGATAAATCAATTTAAAATTTATTTTAAATTACAATACGGAATTTTCAAACATTTTCGAACGTGAATATTAAACATTTTATACGTGGAATATTAAACGGAAAAAAAATTCATTTAATAAAAAAACGAAATAAAATTTCCTTCTCGATATTTGTTTAAGACAATCTGAATACAATTTGCATTCGACCATTGGGAAAAAACGTTTTTCGTACCACTGAATCCAATTTCAATTTAAATAACTTTACAAGCAAATATTTTTTCTGCGACTGCAATTGATTTCGCGGAGCAAAAAAACATTACAGCAATACACAAATACATTCGACTGGAGTTACGATTCATTGGTTCTTTTTTTTACCTTCTTTTTTTATATATATAGAACTTAAAAAAAATTGTACCCGCAGTAAAATATCGAATCAGGAAATTTTTACTTTTCTGCTCGAATATTTTTCGTCCTTTTTTTTAACTATTATAACTTTTAGAATTTCACAAGAACGATCTATAATTATATACATTATTTTAGCCTCGAACCTTATTTGGAATAAAGAAGAGATATAAAAGTACTCTTTAAAATTATTCAAGTTTTTCATTTTTGAAGAAGCTAAAAACATGTTTTCCCTCAAGTAGATGCTTCTTCTCCTTGTTTTTTTTCTTTTTGCGAAACCACAGCGCTTTAAAATAACTTGCAAAAATATATAATCATTCTTTTAAGGAATTTTTATCGTTAAAAAACTGCCAAGGCCTTATCTTTGCCAATTCAGGGTTGTCACGAAAAATTTGAATTTATTTTTGCCTCACTTTTTCCTTATTTTGTGACTTTTTTTCCCGAATCGCGATAATAATTTCAATAACTTTTTTGTAAAATTCAATTATTCCCAAGTTTCGAATCAGATTATTCAAAAATTCAACTGTTTTAAAAAATAATTGAATAAAAAAAATTGAAGTACCTACAGGTTTTTCAAAATATGAAATTCTTTTCAATAAAACATTACGGAATTTAAATTATTTGAAAAATTTTCAAGTAATTATTATAGAAAATTCAATTACGTTAAAACTTAAATGAAATGTAATAAAATATTCCATTTTTTTAATTCAAATTTTACGGAATTTCAATTATTTGGAAATTTTTCAATTTATTATTTTAGAGAATTCAATTCTTTTTAAAAAAAATTTACGGAATTTCAATTACTTGGAAATTTTTCAATTAATTATTTTAGATAATTCAATTATTTTCAAATATACAAAATTTAACAGAATATTCAATTCTTTACAGTAAAATTTTATGGAATATTAAATTCTTTGCAAAGTTTTTCAATTAATTATTTAGAGAATTTAATTATATTCAAAAGATTCAATTAAATTTTTTTTTAAATTTATTTTGATTGAAAAATTTAAAAAAGCTTTGAACTCAAATTTTCAAAAAAAAATAATTTTTTTTGATACTTTTGATTAGTTACTGAAAATAGAAATTTTCAAAAGTTTTAATTCGAATCCTTCTCAAAAATTAATTATTTCTAAAAAATTTTACTGTTAGAAGAAAAATCCACTTAAGAAACATTTTTATTTTTAATTAAAGAGTTTAGAAGAATTAGAATTTTTAATTAAAGTTTCCAAAAATTAAAATTTTCAAAAATTTTAATTTAAATCCTTTCGAAATTTAATTATTTCTAAAATTTGTTACCAGTACAACTTTTCTAATATTCAAATTACTTTCCATAATTTTCTAACTAACGATCCTCTCCAAATGAATTAATTTTGATTTTAATAACAAATATAAATAATATAATAAAATAATAACTAAATAATTTAGATTCAAAAATGAAACTAATTTCAAAAATATTAGAACTCAAATTTTCCCAAAAAAAACTTCTTTTCAATTTTTTCTTTTCATTTTAAAACTCAAAATTTTTCAAAATAATAAACATTTTCAAAAGTTTTAATTTGAATCCTTCTCAAATTTAATTATTTCTAAAAAAATTTACTGTTGGAAAAAAATCACTTCAAACACATTTAAAATTTAATTATTGTCCAAAATGACAAAATTTAAGATTATTTCTTAAAATCAATCAAAATTTTCAAGGTGTTAAAAATCCCATTGCAATTTAAAATGGGTGAAGCTTTTTTTCCATTTCCCCGACCATTTTTCGTTTTCCTGAAATTTTCCTGGTTCCAGGTGAAGCTTTTTTTCCATTTCCCTGACTATTTTTCATTTTCCTGAAATTTTCCCGATTCTCCTAATTTCCCTGGTTCCAGATGAAGCTTTTTTGTACATTTTCCTGACAATCTTTCGTTTTTCTGAAATTTCCCCGATTCTCCGAATTTTCCTAGGCCTGTGGCAACAAATTAATCCTCATTTTTTTTCAATATAATTTTATCGTCTACGATAAAATGAAAAGAAAAAAAAATTTTTTGTTTCATCCCCCAACACACACTATATTCTTATGGGCAATTTCTCTTTATCTTGTTCTTCCTCAATCTATAAAGCGGAACCGAAGTGCATCCGGTTGCAACGTCACTGCCAAGCGGTAATAGGATTCGTCGGTGCTGGCAATTTCAATCTTTCAAACTCGATTATAAAATGTATTTACGTAAGAGCGAACTCCAACTTGAGAATGTAAAACAAGAGTCGAAGACTTCGAGAGTGAGAGAGGAGTGAACGAACTTGGACTTGCAATGGCGGATGATGGGAGGGAGAAAGAAGGTGGTTTATATCGAGAGGGTGGATGAGAGAAAGAGAGTAGAGAGAAAAAAAAGAAGAGTATATAATTCTCTTCGTCCGTGAGTTGAGAAACCATCTAAATAATATTTCCAGCACTGAAGTAAATTTCGCAGGAGACCAACTTTTAACGAGATGGTGAAGGAAGTTTTTTGGTTTTCTCTTTAAAGAAAAATGACAACGTCAATATAGTTTCATCCCTAATATATGCATCACATATATATATATACAGCGTGTGCACAAGTTGAGAAAAACATTTGCGTACAAACTTTTACATATTTCAGTATCTCTATAGCAAAAAGCCAATATATACATATATATGGGGAAACGATGTCATATTTCTCTGTGTAGCGTGGCTTCTTTTTTTTTTTTTTTTTTTTATTTGCGACAAGTTTCTCTGTACTAGTTCGAAATGAAATTGCGAGCTTGTCACGATACCGATGATTTATACTCTGACTCATTTAAAAATATCGCACAATCAATTATTCCCTTTTGCAAGTGTAAAGAATGCTTTTCAAAATTACTACTTGACCTGAGCTTTTGACCTGAATTTCAAAGCGAATATTGACCTAAATTTTCGAATCATATTTCTCCATTGACCTGTGACTTTTGGCGTTAAGTTCGCATCTGGACTCTCTTTACCTGTCAGTTTGGTCTAAATTTCGAATCAGTCAAAAAATTCTATAAATTTTTTTACAATCCAAAAGAATTTCTACAAGGATTCTAGAAAATTTTAGATCAGGGTTGCAAAAAATTTTATTTTTCCCTGACTTTCAGACAAAATTTTCACTTTTCCCCTGACCCTAAAGAATATTCTGATTCACTCTCAAAATTATTAGATACTCAAAGAAATGTTCTATTACATTTATTTACAAATTTCTTCAAAAATCAAATTATTCGAAAACATCAAAAACTTCATTCTTAAATAAATATTTCATCATTATTATTTTTCTGTAGGAATTCAAATTCTTCAAAACATTCAAATTCAAACATTTTTGAAATTTAACAACTTTTGAGAATATTATTACAAAACATGAAGAAGGCGATCACTCCGAGTCAAAGACTTCTTCACGTTTTGTAATAATTTAAATTACCATAAAATTTTTCAACAAAAAGTTAATTATTTACACAAAACCTAATAAAATCCTTCGCAAAAATTCAATTATTTTTACAAGTAGTAAAATTTCTCAAAAAAAATTCAATTATTTAAAAAAAATGTAATAAAATTCGTTGCAATAATTCAATTATTTTCATAAATAATAAATCGATTATTCGGTAATTCATTTTTAAATCAATTTTTATGAGAAAATTTAAAAAATATTCAATTATTTAAATTAAGAATAAATAATTTATTGAATAATTGAACGTTCGTTAAAATTTAATTCTCATAAAGAATTTTATCGAAAAATTTTTAAATAATTGAATTCTTTTGATGCATTTTAATAAAATTTTTAAGAATAATTACTTTTTTCGAGAAATTCGATTAAAATATTGTATCAAAAATAATTAAAATCCTGCGTTGAATTTTATTATTTATGAAAAAAATTAAAATTTTCCCAAGAAATTTATTAAAATTTTTCTAAAATAATTGAATTTCGGAGAAGAATTTTATTATTTATAAAGTTACTTGAAATTTTGACAAGAATTTTTTTTTTAATTTTTCAACATAATTGAATTTCTGCGAAAAATTTTATTAGTTATAAAAATAATTGAATTCTTGAAAAGAACTTTGTTAAATTTTTTTAAATAATTGAATTCTTGCGACAAATTTTATAAAAATCTTTTTAAATAATTGATATTTTTCAAAAATTTTATGAAATTTTGTATTTTAAATAATTAAATTCCTTTGAAAATTCTATTACTTATAAAAATAATTGAATTATTTAGAAGAAATTTATTAAAAATTGAATTCCTGTAAAATTTTGATAAGAATTTTATTAAAATTTTTAAAAATAATTGAATTTCGATAAAGAAATTTATTATTTATAAAAATAATTGAAATTTTGACAAGAATTTTATTATTAATAAAAATAATTGAAATTTTGACGAGAATTTTTTTTACATTTTTGAAGATAATTGAATTTTTGCCAAGAATTTTATTACTTTTGAAAATAATTTAATTCTTCCAACGAATTTTATTCAAGTTTATAAAAATAACTAATTTACTGTGAAGAATTTTATTATTTTTATAAATAATTGAAATCTTGCAACGAATTTTATTCAAGTTTATAAAAATAATTGAATTCCGGCGAAGAATTTTATTATTTATAAAAATAATTGAATTCTTGAAAAGAACTTTGTTAAATCTTTTTGAATAATTGAATTCTTGCGACGAAATTTATAAAAATGTTTTTAAATAATTTATATTTTTCGAAGAATTTTATGAAATTTTGGATTTTAAATAATTGAATTCCCGTGAAAATTTTATTATTTATGAAAATAATTGAATTGTTTCGAAGCAATTTATTAAAAATTGGATAATTGAATTCCTGAGAAATGTTTCCAAGAATTTTATTAAAATTTTTAAAAATAATTGAATGTCGATGAAGAATTTTATTATTTATAAAGATAATTGATATTTTGACGAGAATTTTTAAAAAATTTTGAACATAATTAAAATTCTGCCAAGAATTTTTATAACTTTTGAAAATAATTGAATTTCTGGAATCATTTTTAACTTTTCTAAAATTCAATTTTTTTTAGTATTTTTAACTAAAAATTAATAATACTTCCAGTATTTATGAAAATTGTAAAAATTATTCATTAAATAATTTATAAGTCGTAATTTTATGATGGTTCTTGAAAAATTAAGTTATTTAAAAAGAAATTATTTTTAAAAAAATTAAATTTTAGACATTAATTAGTAATAAAACATCAAAATATTATTCATATTTTTGAATTTCGCGCCAAGAGTGTTCTTAAAATTCCCGCCTAGATGGCATGAAAGTTCTCTCACAAACGAAGTGAAGCAAATAAAGTACATGAATTTTTCTGATTCATTACCGAAAATTTCAATTGTTTCAAACAATCTAAAAGTGAATTTAACTAATAATTAGTAATTTCCAGTAAAAATTTATTTGTTTATACTTCCGTCGTCTTAAGTTTAGTAAAAAATTAAAACCAAAAATTCTAACCTTTGAAATTGAAGATTCTGCCCTTCTCGGATGATTTCGAACGCGAATAGTAAAATTTCTTCCAAACATCTGAAACAGAATAAAACAGTCCTTTTTAATGATCGAAAAAAAATTTCAAATTTTCAAACAAAATTTATGCAATAATATTCTATTGGGAGAATTTCTTTATCTATAGTTACTAGTCAATTAAACTTCAGGCATGATTGAACCAATTGAATATGTAGTTAGCCTAATTGGCCGATTCAACTCAATTTAAAAAGTTTAAGGATGTAATTTATTGAATCGTTGAATTGTGGTTTACTTGAAAAGATCTTCTTATTTGCTTCAATTAAGTCCAGTTACATTAATCAGCCGCATTTTTTTATTTATTTAATCTTAGTCGTTTTTCACGATAAAAATTAATTTCTAATTATTTTTTTATCAAAAATTAATTTTTAATTACTTTTTAATCAAAAATTCATTTATAATTACTTTATAATCAAAAATTCATTTATAATTACTTTTTAATCAAAAATTCATTTATAATTACATTTTAATCAAAAATTCATTTTTAATTATTCTTTTCCTGACAAAAACGAATTCTTTTATATCAAAAAATTAATTTTTAATTACTCTCTTTCTATCAAAAATAAATTTTTAATTATTTTCTATGTAGTTTCATGAAAATAAAATGTATTAAAATGTATTAAAAAACACACACGCAATTTTATCTCTTTTTCCATATTGTGTATTGATTTTCAATAATTGAGAGTCGAGAGAGAGTTTTTTAATTAAATAATAAATTTGTACAGTAAATTTAAAAGATATAAAAGTGAATTAACAAACAAAACATGAATGGAAAATTGTAGGAAAAACCCGAAATTCACGATATTTTCAAATTATTTAAACTTAATAAATTATATAGATACATATATACATATAAAGTAAATTTTACACTAGAATATTGTTTTGTTAATCAAAGTTTTCATGTCAGAGATAAATTTTAATTAACACACACACACGAGTTTAGATTAATTCAACGAAACGTGTTCCACATCCACTAAAATGATGAAATTTATTCCCTTAGCGACCATGAATCCAATTCCCCTTCACAATTTCAGCAATCTGTTGAAAATATTTCTATTTCAAAGATATACGTTTTTTTCTCTCTTTTCTTTAATATTATATCTGCGACTAAGATTTAATTAATATATCCAATTTGGCGAAATTTTTTTAATCAATTTTCAAAAAACTTTATAAAACTTTTTTCTCTTTGAAGAAAATTCTAATGAATATGTCAATACAACATTTACATTTGATCTAAAATTAGATTTCATATTTATAAACTTGTTATATAAAATATTCCTCGAAATATTCTAAAATATACAGAGAAGAAGAATTATTATTCAACTCCCTTTTGTATCATCTTTAAATTTGATTTAAATTCAAATTGTCTTCCGTTCTTCAAATAGAATTCTATTTTAATCTACCAAGTAAATATTCGTATTAAACTGACAATACTATTGTTCAAGTTGAGTCAATTAAACTTTAAAATAAGTACGGAAACTTTATCTAAAACTTGAGAGAAAGAGAGAGAGAGAGAGAGAGAAATATTTCCAGTGTCAAACAAATGAAAAGCAAAAAAATTAATGATAATAATTATTATTATTTTTATCATTACAATAATTACAATAAATATAATTGGTAATATTAATCCCCCTAGTAAGATTTGTGTAATATTGGAAGCAGTGTTTCTTAATTAAATCAATATAAATTATAATTATAAATTTAAATTCACTTTGTTAAACTAATTAATAATTAGTTAGTCAAATGCTGTACTTTGAAATGAATAAAAGCAACAACTTTCTAATTTAAGCTGAATAGGACAGTAAATAATGAAGGACAATAATTAATAATTGTGCCTGTTTGACAAGTTTATGATCCCTTAATTGATTGCCTCTTTAGATGAATGATTATTTTTCTATTTTTTACCAACAATTAGTTGGTAAACTAGACAATAAATAATAATAAGAATGATTGTTATTGTTATCATTATTATTATTTTTATTATTATTAGTATTTTTGATATCCATTCCAAATAAGGAAATTCTATTATTATTATTACTTATTTATTTATTTAAAAAATAAACGAGACAAGCCCTTTTTATTATCATAATTATTATTAAAATGTTGATATCCATTCCAAATAAGGAAATTTTAATAATATTATTACTTATTTATTTAAAAAATACACGGGACAAGCCCTTTTTATTATAATCATAATTATTTTTAAAATTTTGATATCCATTCCAACTAAGGAATATTATTATTTTTTTATATATTTATTTAAAAAATATACGAGTCAAGTCCTTTTTATTATTATCATCATTATCATCCTTATTATTAAAATTTTGATATCCATTCCAACTAAGGAATATTAATATTTTTTTTTTATTTATTTATTTATTTATTTATTTACAAAATAATAAATATACGAGTCAAGCCCTTCTTATTATTATCATCATCTTCCTTATTAAAATTTTGATATCCATTCCAAATAAGGAATATTTTTTTATTTATTCATTCACAAAATATACAGAACAGGCCATTTGATAACTGATTATAAATGTAATAACTTCCGGCTGATAACTTCTTTAAAATTATTAATAATTTAAATTATGATAATAAGAAGAAGAAAATAATGCTAATAAAAGTTATAATAATAAAAAAATATTAAAAAATAAAATAACAAGAATAAATAAAAATAATAATAAAAAAGCTACTCATAATTGAAATAAAAACCTGTTTTAAATACAAGAAGGAGGCAGGGCGGATTTTAACGAGACATTGGTATGTGAAATGACACTAATGACTTGTCATTCTTCATGTGCGATATGTTTAACATTGACAGTAATATAATGTTAACCGAATCACTCGAGAACCGTGTTAATAATATATATATATAGTTTTTGAACATATCATTTGAAATTGTATTTTACAATATCATTTGTCTGGCATTGTTCCCTTTTGGCTCAAGATTAATACATTTATTTATATAGCTAGGTGTATTACAAATATATGTCATTTACTAATGAAATTTGAGATTTATGTAAATACCACTGATATACCAATTATTCGCCATTGTATAGGAGGCCAGTGTTCTCTCTATAGATTGCAGTAAATAACCCGCGTTAATTCTACAGATGGTTAAGCGAGTTCCGATTTTGCTATATATAGCTTTAAATTACCGCTCGATTACACATCCCCCTAATATTTTACTATACAAAATCTCTATATATTATAATTTTCTATATTCCTAATAATCCTAATAGCAACATTAATCCTAATTCTTGGATAACAGAAAAAGTCAAGCTTTTGATTCAACCAATTCAATTTTTAAACCAAATTTCGGTATTGCACGTTGTTTTTCTGCAGATATCAAATTGAGACAAAAAAGGAATCAAAACATTACCAACGTTTTGATTTCTTTTTTGTCTCAATTTGATATTTGCAGAAAAACTGGTTTAAGACAAAAATTTAACTGTTCCAAACAACATTTTTTTCGAGTTTATAAATTTTTTGCCCACATATTAGACTTCTTTTCTTTCTTAAAAAAAAAGCAATTACGCTTGTGGCCTTTCGGGGTTATAATACCCAACTATAATCAAGTAGTGTGTATAATTTGTAAAATGCTAATTAAAAGAGCTAATTAAAAGCAGCTAATTAAAAGCGAACAGTTCTCAGAATCGACGACGCGAAAGTTTCTTTTGTTTTCAAGTCTTTATATACTTTATTATTTAAATTTAATTAAAATCAAGACGATGTGGTTTTTATTATTTTATATTATATACACAGAGAACTGACCCCGGTTCAACACAAGTGTGTTTCACTCCTGAGATTGAAACTAGATCCGAATTAATGTACAATAAAATCTGAATTACAGATTAAAACAAATGTTATCGAAAAAAATTGTATTTAAATCGATTTAAATAATAGAATTAAATTTAGAATTTAGAATTAATTTTAGGTAAAAAAATTAGTACTCTAGTAAAAAAAAATGTCGAGGGAAAAAAATCAATTTCTGTACATGAGTCATGTTTTTGTACTCTGTGTCAATTTGATAAAGTTGCGTGCCGCACTTCTTTAAATTTTTTTCCTCTCTTTAAATATATAATAATTCTTGTTTGCTGGAGACAAACCAGTCCCCCTCATTTATATAGATTGTACGACCATGTTATTGCACTGATATAGTACTTGTGAAATGTAACTTGATAACATCTTTAAAGAGAAAATTATTTTTAAACTTCAATTTACTACAGTAATTTCATCCTATTATTATATATTGCAGAAAATTAAAACTCACACTAATTTCGATGTAACATATATAATAGAGAAAAAAATTAGCTAATGAAACAAATCCGTTCATGGAAGCAAATTATATTTCATTATAAACTCTTAAAACATTTTTTTCTTTCTATCTACATTATTTTTTCGTCAACCGGTATTTATAAAATTATGTTCTATAATTATTAATTTTCATATATAATTTCAAAATAATGCTCTCTTTTTTAAAAACGTTTTTAAGAATTTTGAATTTTACTATAATATAGGTACTATAATATATAGGTACTATAATTAAAAGTACATGTAATTAATAATTATAATATTAATTATTAAAATATCCACCTATTAAATAAAAATTATAAAATGTTTTATCTTTAAAAAGGGGAAATAATTTTTTTTCATTAAAAAATTGCAATTCTCAAGAAACTTCTACTGCATTAGTTCCATTTGTTCCACGCCATTCCATTACTGAAAGTTAGAGGGGTGGGTATTATAAACGGTAGAATAACTCGCAATTTCAGGGTAACAGGAAGTCGTTGAGACGCCATTTTGAATTCGTGAGATTAATGCTAACATTATTTCAAATGAAATAACATTTTTATGAAACAGAGTCGATTCATTAAACGTAATTAAAAGATATTTCACAAATATATATATTAAACTCTATTATATACGAAGCGACTAATTAGAAAATAGTTTCAATTAGAAATTGTATCATTCCCATCAATCTAATCTATTTAATTAACTCCAATAACTATAATATTAAATTTTTATTATATAAAGAAACTGGAATTATTATCTCATTATTTCTGTTGAGAAAATATTATTTTTGCCATTTGGAAAAAAATTTACATTTTACAATTTGGAAGTTTTCCAACTTTTTTTTTGAAAATTTGGTTTTAATTCGGGATAATTTTTACTTTTCTCTAAAATAATGGTAAAAATAAGTGGTAAATATTTGCAAAATCAAAAAGTTAAAAATAATAATGTTTTTACTCACAATATTATTTTAGTATTGTAAATAAATAATAAATAAATAATAAATAAACAAATTAATGAATAAAACAAAAAAATATAACAAATAGTTTTTAAATACTGTTTGTTATATTTTTTATTTTACTTATTATTTATTTACGAATTTTTTATTTTCGGTAATCTCATTTCTTTTACAGCAAGAGGAATTAAATGACATAATAAATTTTGGCGTTACTTATTCTCATTGCACAATATTTATTATATTTATTACGAAAATTGCCGAGTTTATAAGAAGAAAAACAACACTTTCCCATAAATGTTTTGTTTTTAAGGCAGCGAAACAAAAAAAAAAAAAAAATTAACAATCACCAAGGCTCTCGACTTAATAAAATACAATGCACTTTCCCACACTTATGAATGATCTTGACTCAAAGCTATGAGGCCGCGCAATACCACGGAATCACATTCGCATAACCGTTACACTCGACTAATTACATTTTCCAGTGTATTCTCCCTTAATATTTCTCCTTTTTTTAAATATATATATCAAATATAAACGAAATTAAAAGTTAATTTTTTCAGTTCAATAAATATTAAAATCAACATTTAAGGTGGTCACAAGTTTTAGTTTATCAATTACCTTGACAATTTACTGACATTAAAATTATTTTCCCTGACAAAATTTTTCTTATAGAAAAATATGAAAGTTCACGAAAAATGAGTAAAATTTATGAAATTTAATAATTTGTAAAAATTACAATTATAACTCTTCCTAAATTCAATTATTTTCTACAATTTTCAATTAAACTTCATCTTTAAATTAATTATTTTAAATAATTTTTTCAAAGTTCTTCTATTCAATTTCTTCTATTTCAATTATTTAATTACAGAAACTATTTTTTATAATAATTGTAACAGTCCATGTTTTTTCTTCAGTTATTAAGGTATATTTTCAAAAAATTATAATAAAGAAATTCTTACAATTAATTTTTGTTAAATATTTAAAAATAATTTTTGAAAGATTTTTTTTTAATTGTATACAATTGAAAAATTTCCAAACAATTCAAATTTAGTAAAATCTTTGAAAAATAATTGATTTTTTAAAAAATATAAATAAAAATTATCAAATTTTTGAATTTTTGAAGAATTTTAATTACAAATATGACCATGATTTCTTCGAAATTTTAATAAGACTGCAAAAGTTGATTTTTATAAATTTTTATTCACTTTATTAAAAGATAATTAAATTTTAAAAAAT
Source organism: Leptopilina heterotoma (assembly GCF_015476425.1). NCBI lineage: Eukaryota > Metazoa > Arthropoda > Insecta > Hymenoptera > Figitidae > Leptopilina > Leptopilina heterotoma. The sequence continues at coordinate 156,549 of NW_025110825.1, read as the reverse complement.
TGGGATTAAAATAAAACAATTCTAAGAAAAAGATTTCCAAAATATGTAATTCTTCGAAAATAATATTGAATTTCTTAAAAGAATTTTTGTATAATTTAAAAAAAAGTAATTAATTTTTTTGAATTTTAATTAAAAACTTAGAAAATGATTTTTTTCTTTAAAATGTTAAGAATAATTCTAAAATATAATTTTTTTTTAATGTATTTGAATTTTCGGAATTAAAAAATTGAAAATACTGAAAATATTGAATTTTAATAAATTAGAAGGTAATTTTCATTTTCATTTTTAAATTTACATTTAAAGATTTTTCATTAACATTTTTCATTATTCAATTACATTTTCAAAATTTTCAATTAAAATATTCTTCAAGTTGATTTTCAAAAATTGTAACAAAATACTTGAAAAAAATTTGTAATTTTTCGAAAATAATTGAATTTCTTAAAAGAATTTTTGAATAATTTAAAAAAAATAATTAAATTTTTCAAGAATTATAATTAAAAATTTTGAACGTGATTTTTTTCTCTAAAATGTTAAGAATATGTAATTCTAAAATGTTATTATTTTTTGTATGTATGTCTTTAAATTTTCAGAAATACAGAATTGAAAATACTGAAAATATTGAATTTTTATAAATTAGAAGCTAATTTTCATTAATTTTCATTTTTATATTTATATTTAAAGATTTTTTATTAACATTTTTCATAATTCAATTAAAATACTCTTCAAAAGTTAATTTTCAAAATTGTAACAAAATACTTGAAAAAATACGTAATTTTTCAAAAATAATTGAATTTCTTAAAAGAATTTTTGTATAATTTAAAAAACTAATTAATTTTTTCAAGATTTTTAATTAAAAATTTTAAACATGATTTTTTTTTCAAAATGTTAAAAATTAATTCTAAAATGTAATTATTTTTTTTGTCTTTGAATTTTCGAAAATATGTAATTAAAAATACCGAAAATATTGAATTTTAAAAAATTATAAAAGTTAATTTTTATTAATTTTTATTTTTAAATTTACATTTAAAAATTTTTCATTAACATTTTTGAGAATTCAATTATTTTCAAAATTTGCAATTAAAATAGTATTCATCAAAAGTTGATTTTCAATAATTGTAACAAAATACTTGAAAAAAATTCATTGTTTTCAATTAAATTTTACAAAATTTCAATTATTCAAAATGATTTTTTATATAGATTTATTTGAAAAATTAAATTATGTTAAAAAATGATTCAAAAATAATTTTTGAAAGATCTTTCGAAATTCACGTTTCAATTTGTTGCATTATTTAAGTAAAAAAGTCTCAATTTTTGAAAATAAGTCGAAAAATGTATCAATTTTCTTAATTTCCCTGACAAAAAATTTTTTTTGTGTCATTTTCCTGACTTTACTGATATGTGGCAAAAAAAAGTAAAAATACAAGAAAAAGTTTGTTTTTAGGGATTCATTCTAAATTTTTTTCACTTTCCTAATTCACAGTTTTTCTGCAGATATCAAATATGTGAATCATAGTAAAAAAAAAATGAATAAGGTGTTTATAAATAAAAAAAAAATTACAAAAATTAGCGTGAGCTTTTATCCCAAGAATTTTAAAGGCAACATTAGCCTTATTTGCAGTCTTCGGATATACAACCCATCAAATAAATTGGCACAGAATAGAAACTAAATAGAAAGGGATGTGGGGGTTATAAAGAAATGACGGGGAGGGAATGTCGACTGGAAAAAGTCAGGACAATATATTCGCGGGGTGAGGTTTTTTAGAGGGACGAGCACTTCCAATCGATATAGGCATTCGAGTTCTTTCAAAGGAAAATTCCTAACGCTATTAAATCCAATTTAAAAACTTTTATTCTCTCTCCTTCTCTCTCTCTCTCTCTCTCTCTCTCTCTCTCTCTCTCTCGCGTGTGTACTATCCTCTCCCACTCTTTACTTTTTAGCCACCCACCAACCATCGCGAACCGAGATCATGGTAAATTTATTTTCCCTCGCTCCTCTTTGCGAAAAAGAGAGAGAAAATTATAAAGAGAGAGAGGAGAGGAGAAAGAAAAAGAAAGAAGAGAGAGAAAAAGAGTGGGGAAAAAAGGGAGAGAGAAAGAGAGAGAGAGAATAAATTGCTAAAAGGATTTTGGACGATATAACGCTATCTATCATCCTTTTCTGGTCTATATACATCGAGGGTGGATTCTTTAGTTCCAACTTTTAACCCCTCCCCCCTTCTCTCACAATATCTATACTTCCTCTTCCTCCTTCTCATACAGTAACTTTATCGACATCCTATCCCTCAGTATCATGGGTTTTCTTTTTATCCTTTTTTTTTTCTTTATTATTCTCAAGCCATTAAATTACATTCTTATAGGTTATATATATTGTATACTTGTTTTGATATATATGTCCATTTTTTTTTTATTAAATCAAGATCTAAATCTGCTTTTTTTTCCTTTTCTCCTTTTTTTGTGGAGAGAGAAAAGGGGATTTAAAAATGTTTGAAGAACTTAACTTTTTTTTTATGGGAAGGCTTATACTTTTATAATAGAATTTTATATTTATAGTATCCTCTCTTTAATTTTATGGATGAAGAAGAAAGAGGAATCCCTTGATAGTTATATATTTCTCGTGTGGGGTAGACGAAACGTGAAAAAAAAATTTCATTTCTCATTAAACTTAATGTATTTTTTTTTTTTTTTTTGCTTCAAGTTAAATATTTATTAACTTTTGTTCATATAAATTTAGGTAAATATTTAATTCTGATAATAATTAATAATTAATACTCTTTTAATGGGTGATCCCTTTTAATTATATGTTAAATTAATTAGAAAAATATTTTTGATCAATACTTATTTTAACTAGCTAATTACTTTATTCAAATACTTTTCATAATTCATTATTATTTAAATATTAATAAAATGTTTTTACTAATTCAAATTTCGAGAATTTAATTATAATCAGTATTAATTACTATTTAAATTAAAAACTACTTCACTAACAGGAATAAAATCAAAATTGTTTTCATAATCGAAATTATTTTCAGAATATCGAAAAAAGAAGAATAGAAAATTATTTTTAGAAACCTTTGCCCAACGAAATTGAAAATTGAGTCAAAATACATTTTTCTGAGTTTGACGTGAACGATATTTAATCATTAAAAGAATGATTGATTGATAGGGTTAGAAAAATTTAATTTCAAAATATTGAATAAACACCATTTTCGAAATAAATTAAATTAAACGTCACTTTAGAAAATGTAAGTTGATATTATTTTTCGATTGGTGGACACTTTTCCCAATCCGCGTTTCCCAACGACTTTTTTTCCCAATGGACATTTTTCCCAATGGACATATTTCCCAATAATGGGTCGCTTTTCCCAATGATTATTTTTCCCAATAAAAATTTTTCTTACCAAAGTTAATGGTTTAAGTGCTGGTGAATTTAGAAAATAATATCTTGAATAATTTCTTCGGTTAAACGTAAGTTAAAATTTAATGTGGTGTCCTATTGTTTTCAAGTATCGAAATATGTCGTTACGCTGATTATATTCGTTGTACTGTTCTACAATATTCAAAATTTTTTCTTCGATTTCCCTTCTTCGCTTATCCAACCCTTTTCTTATTCGCTGTCCAATTTGTAGTTGGCGAAGCATAATTTCTGTGTCTGCTTGTTCTTTTCTCAGTTCATCAAAAAAAACATACAGACTTGGGTGATGTTTACCAACTACTAATTGGAAGCGATTGTGCCACCCTTCCGATAAGTTGTTTGTTCGAGCAGTTTCTTCCAAAACGGAATTGTAGTCTGTTGAGCCATTCTTTCACTTGAAATTTTGATCGAAAATTATACTAATGGTTATCAATAACAAATGATTTATTTATTATACAATACTATGAAGTTAGTTGGCCATATCGTAGAAACGATTGCAATTGTCCATGGGGAAAAAAAGTCGTTGGGAAACGCGGATTGGGAAAAATGACCATTGGGAAATATGTTCATTGGGAAAAATGTCCATTGGGAAAAAAAGTCGTTGGGAAACGCGGATTGGGAAAAGTGTCCCCCTACCTTATTTTTCATTTACTTTGACATTTAATTAAAGTAAATATAGTTGAAAAAAAAATAATAAACAAAATTCCCCTCAATTTATTCTTTTATAGAAAAATAATTATATTTCACTAAAGTTAAAAATTAATTTTCATTTTATAAATTTCATTAAGTTAAATTCACTTTAATAATACATTTTTACCCGTGTAGAAATTTCGCTGGGGCCCTGATCAGGGCCGGATAGGGCCGACCTATTGGGGAATGAAACGCCGCGCCCGATGTGGCCCTGATCAGGAAATCCACATTTTCTTGTCGCCCCGATCTGGCCCTGATCGGGCGCGGCGTTTCATTCCTTACTATGGCCCTAGTAGGGCAATTTCTACACGGGTAATAATAAATTATTAATAATTTACCGTAATAACTTAATTTTAATATTTTCATTTAAAATTCATTTCATTTTAACATTATCATTTTTCTTTTTCATTACATTATAGTTTTAATGAAAAATAAATGCTTCACAATTTAATTAAAATTCTTTTATGGATATGAAAAATTAATAACAGTATACTATTATTAATTTTTTATTAATAAACAGGGCAGGCAAAAATTTTTCATAAAATATTAATATAAAGTTAAACTTTTTCAAATTAGGAAAACTGAAATTTTTCTTGTAATTTTTCTTTTTGCTTCAATTATTATAAAGAAATTCATTAAATTTTTTAAAATAATTGAATTCTTTTAAAGAATTTTGTTAAAATTTTTAAGAATAATCAAATTTTTCGCGGAATTCATTTAAAATCGTATTAAAAATAATTGAAATCTTGCGATGGGTTTTAATATTTATAAAATTAATTAAATTCTCACAACGATTATTATTAAAATTTTAAAAAATAATTGAATTCCAGAGAAGAATTTTATTATTTATGAAAATAATTGAATTCTTATTAAGAATTTAGAAAAAAATCTTTTTAAAGAAACGATTTATTTTTTAAAAAAATTTTATGAAAATTGTATTTCAAAAAATTGAATTTCTTTGAAAATTTGTAAATTATTTATGAAAATAATTGAATTTTTTAAAGATTTTATTAAAATTCTTAAGAATTCACAATTTAATTAAAAATCTTTTATGGATTCAAAAAATTAATAACAGTATACTTTTATTAATTTTTTATTAATAAACGGGGCAGGCAGAAATCTTTCAACAAATATTAATATAAAGTTAAACTTTTTCAAATTAGGAACTGAAATTTTTCTTGTAATTTTTGTTTGTAATTATAAAAAATTTTTTAATTAATCAAAATTAGTCGAGATTGAACTGCAAATAGAAAAATGCATTTTCACATCAATCCGCTTCTTTAAAAATTATAATAATAATTATTAATTATTAATAATTATTGAATATTTATAATTATTATTGATTAATAATAATAATTACTATTAATAATTAATAATTGTTATTAATTATTAAAATTATTAAAATAATAATTAATTATTAATAAATTATTAATAAATAATAATAATAATAATAATAATTTTTAGTAGGTTTTAATGTAGTGTTGATATTGTGTCTTTCGATGTTTGCACGCACTTTTGTCTTAAGAGCAATTTTTCGTTTTCACGTTGCAGACTTTTCACACGCCCAGTTTCGGCGATGAGGATTTTGACATCCCTTCGATCCACACGCACTCGCATCAACAACATCAACAACAGCAGCAACATCATCAACAGCACGACCCAATGCACGCTTATCAATCACAGGTATATTAGCGGCACTCATGATCCTAAAGTTCTAAACGTTCAAATAAACCAAATTTATTTCCTCCGCAAATTCAATTTTTATTCTATTTATTTTTTTTATTTTATTTTCAATTTATTTATTTCTATAATCAACGCAAATAATTTTGCATCACTATCAAAAAATCAATTATAAACTTTCTAAAAGTAAATTTAATTCTAATTTTTATTGCAATCAGTTATGAAAATATTTCCTTCATTTGAACGTTCAAAACTTGTGGATCATCAGCACTCAAAATCCTCATAAAAAAAAGTATTCGAATAATTTATGCAAATTTCCACACACACACAAATACACACTAAGTAGAAATTATTTCAATAAAAAAAATAATCCTATAAAAATCCTAAATAAATTTTCAGTTATAATTTATTCATCAAATGTCTAGAAAATATTTTAGCTTTATTCTGTGAAATATAATGTTAAATAAAAACAATTTAAATAAAGCTATATTTTCACCGTGTGCGGTAATATAGTAATAACAAATAAACAATATTTAATTTTAAACCTGCTAACTGTTTTATCAGATTTTCTCGCATATTCATGCGAATTATGTCACGAGACTCCACTTCATAAAATTTTAAGTGCAACTCAAATTATTTTTAATTGTTTGTTAAACGTAATAACAAAAAAAAATCAACTTTAACTCACGTTGAAATATACCTATTCGATTTATTATGCAACTTAATGACTATTCCGCGGTATTATTATAACTACGAATATAAACGTTCCACGAATAATAATGAATATTCAAAAGCAATACTATAAACAGTACAAGAATAACTAAAACGAAAAGGTAATTTAAATTTATTTCTTTCACTTATTATTATTAACTTAAAAATAGATTCTCTATTTAATAATCCACACATATCAAATATTTACAAAATAAAGAATATTAAATTACAATTAATAAATATTCGCTTTTTTCATTAAATTTTAATATTATTTTTATTATTATTAATTAAGGCAAATAAAACGAAAACGAAAAATTATTATTATTATTAGAAATTATTTTGTTACCATTTACATTTCTTATAATCGTTACTATTTGACTCGAACTATTTTATTTTTATTACGATTTATACAAGAAATTGTATAATCTAATAAAAAAAAATTTTCCTCAATTTTTGAAACTATATAACTGTAAATCGTAATTTTTTTTTCCTCATTTTATTTATCTCCTTTCCATTCTCTCTCGCTGCTTAAAACTAATTTATAAAACCGACAGCTCAATTTTGAATTCTATTTTTACCAACACATCACATATATAATTCGAAAGCAAAATTCATTTCTTTTGCTAAAAATTTTCATGTCTACATTATTATTTAAATTTATTCAAATTTATGCGGCATTAAATATTTTTCATTAATGTTTAAATTTCTTCTTCAAATGAAATATCTACTTCCTTCTTTCTGTAAAATTTGCATAAAATATTTAAATACTTTTTGCCTCCTTTCTCTACTATAGGTATATATTATTTTCCCCCCTCCGATTAATAGCCAAATAACGGAAGGAACAATAAATTTTGTTTTATTTCACAATTGTAATAATTTAATATGATAAAATTTAAACAATATAATAATAATAATAATTCAAAGAATATAATTATTATTATCATTATTATTATTGATTATATTATTACAGGGTTCGTACTCGATAATTAATTTTTAAAAAGTAGCATAAAGACAGAAAAAAGTTGTAAAAAAGTAGTAAAAAAAGTAGCTATCGAAAAATTAAACTTGACGACTTAATTTTTTTATAATTTTTTAATTACATTCAAAAAAAGAATAATTTTTGAAAAATTAACATTTAAATACCTATTTATTTTGTCTACAGGACTTAAAATATTTCAAATGATTTCAATTTAATCGATTTCTTCATGTTTTACAATAAAATTTTGATAAGTTGTTAAGTTTTGTTTTGTTCAGTAGGTTTGAATTAAAAATTTTTTTAAATCTTAATTCATATGGAAAAATAATAATGATTAAATATTTATTTTTAATAAAACTATTGAAATGTTTTCGAATAATTTTACAATTAACGAAATTTGTAAATAAATGTAATAGAATTTTGAGTATCTAATAATTTTTAGAGTAAATCAGAATATTCTTTAGGGTCAGTCAAAATTTTGTCTGGAAATCAGGGAAAAACAAAATTAAATATTTGTGGCAACCTTGCAGGGGTGGATTCGGTATTTTTTTGTTGTCTACAAAATATATTGAAATTAATTAAATTATATGAAATGATTTCTTTTGAATTTTCGCTGCTCTTTTTTTTTTATTTACAATGTATATAAAAGAGTTCTCTGGAAAGATTTATTATAGGAAAAAGAGCTACGAATGAAAATAGATGCGAGAGAAAAAAAAAGGATGAGAGTTGTGTGTATATATGTATAAGAAGAAAGACTTTGCAAAAAGCTTTCCCTCTGGGGAAAGATTTTGCAATTATTTAGTCTTTCTCGAGTCATTAATAACAGTTGATAAATTTCTTTTTCCTTGTCTTTTTAAATGAAGATTTATTAAAAGTTGTGGGAGATGAGTGTCAAAACTTTCAAGGGAGAGATTTGAGATGAGAAAATCTCTCTTTCTCTCTCACACTTGCAGAAAGATATTTGAGTCGCACACGTCTCAACTTATATATCTCTCATCCACCGGTTTTTGCATAGAGAGTATTTAAATACCGTACACAAACATGGACATGTCAGAATGATCTATCGGCCGTTTAACTACTTCCGGGTCGCGGCATTATTCATATTCCATGACTTATTTTTAGTATTGTTTTCTCCCTATGGATGTGAGGTGAATAATATGCAATACTGTCATTTCAATTATTCTCCCCCTTTTCATATTATGTGAATATATCGACAAAAAAACTACCGTAAAACTCATTGTTATTGTTGTTTATTGTAATTACTTTTTTTGTATATAAGGTTGTGAAAAATCGGCATCAAAAAACTTTTTACTATTCTTACGATTTACTACTATTTGGATATTTTTTTTTTTATTTGTAACACTAAAAGCTATACTTTTTTCCATGTTTGAGAATTTACACTACTTTAAATTTTTTAACTCTTTTCATGAATTAAGTTATTTATTATTTTAAAAGAAATTATTGTGAGAAATAGAAAAAATTGAAGACTTTGTATTAGAATTCGTATAGTAATTTTATAGTTTATACAAAAAACCATCAAAATTCAGAGTTTTCTTATGAATTTAAAAAATTTAATTGTTTCCACTACTTTCACTAAAAATTCTTTACTTTTTCCTGATTTTCCTGTTCCTAACCTGTGGCAACCCTGTCCTACGAATTTAGAGCAAGTAGTAAAAAAACTAAAAAGTGGAACCAAAAAAAAGAATCATTAAAAACTGCATATGTTAAAAAAACTATTTTTCAATTTTTAATAAGAAAATAAAATTTTCAATGTTATTTTTAGATGATGCCAAGTGGCGGAATGCAGCAGTCGCCAGATGGATTGAGCTTGGATCCCGGCGGATATCAACAACCGCTTTACCTACAGCAGGAACACTCTATGCAACCAATTAGCGTTAGGTAAGGACTTGCCTTTATTATGTCAGAAACATGCTGCTCTCTCTCTCTCTCACTCTAGAAATTCTCAACTGACTTAAAAGCCTTTAAATTGCTTCCCATTAAGCAAATTGAGTATAAACGCGACAAAAACCCTTTTTGAAATAATTGACTCTAAATTTATTGTATTATACGTACTTAATTTTCAGAATAAACTTAATTATCTAATAAACCATTTTAACCTTATTTGAAAGAGAAAGAGAGAGAGGGAGAGAGCAAAGCATGAAAAATAAAAAAGAAGGGGGTAAATTTTACTTTGAACATACACGAATCTATACAACTCTAAAGGATCATTTAAATATGCTCCAAAAATTCATAGCATTCAAATTTCCCTCATTTATAAATGAATTTAAATTAATATTTTCAATATAAATAAATATTTTTTTTTAATAAAAATCATGAATCTTTTTTTCGCAACTTGAAAATATTTTCGCAATTTCGCAACAAATTTTCGACTAATTATTTTTTCCTTTCAACTCTTTAATTGAAATTCAACTCCTCAAGGGGATGACAATTTTTTTTTTCATCGGCCTTTGCGGATTTCGACACATTTTGCAAAGAAAAAGAAGACTACAACCCACAAATTTCCAATAATTTTCGTTAATTCTTTTTTCAACTTCAAAGGAATTTTTTTCTCAAATTTTCAACAAAAAAAAAGTCAACATAAAAGGGCAAAAAACTTTGGAACATCAATAATAAAATTCAAAGTGAACAAAAATAAAACAATAACAATAAAAAATTCCATATCATGGAAATCGATTCAATGCTAAATACCAAATAAATTTACATTCAAACTGTCTTTCGATTATAAATATTATATATTTATGGAAAATAATTTATTTTATTACAAAACTATAATATGTATTTTAACGTTCTCCTCTTCTTGCCCCCCTTGCCAGTAAAATTAACTTAATTAAATTTTATGTACACTGTCGTAAACTACCATAAATAGTGAGTCATATAGCGAGTGACTCACTTTCATATTAAAAATTATGTCTCGCGAGATTCTTAATTATTTCTTTCAAACTAAGGTTTTCAAGAACCATAAAAAAGAAGTTTTTTAAATTACTTTTTTAATGGAATAAAATTATTATTATATTCATATTCTACTGGTATTATTAAACTTACAATGATTATACAATAATATACAATATTACATAGCAGAACAATATTCACAATTGGATTTCATTGCGACAATAATTTGATTATATTTCACTGTTTTCGAAATTATTTTCTACTTTAATTAAAATAATCAGCTAATTCCAAAATTAAGTTAAAGTTCACAACGTTTATAATTAACAATTTAGAAAAAAAAATATTTTTCAATTTCTTTCTAAAAAAAAGGTTTTATATTTCTTGATCAAAAACTCAAAAATAAAGATTTGTAAACATATTGTTTTTTGTAAGAGAAGTATTTTTTTTCCAATATTTGATCTTAAACTTTGTGAACTTCAGCCACGTTATAAATTTATAAACCAAAAATTCATAACGTTCAAATGAATATTTTTGTTACTCTTTTAATTTCTATTTGTTAAAAGGACACATTTCGTGTTTATTTATTTGTTTGTTAATTTTATTTCGTGAATTATTAAAATAAGAATACTAAAAATAATGGAAGAAAACAGTTTATAAAACTAATCGAGAAATTATTTCACAGTTTGTCCAATAAAAAAAGAAATTTGCCATCTTTGAAATCCTATATATAAAATTTATGAGACACTCGTAAAAAAAAAAGTTGAGAGGCAAAAAGGCAGTAAATTTTTATTTAAAAGCTCTCATGATCAGCGAATTTTTTCCTTTTCTATTTCTTTTTCTTTTCTGTTTCTTTTCTTCAAGAAATAACCTTTGTGTTTCGAGGATCTGTCAGTGAAATTTTTATTGAGTATCGCTTTCTAGAGCAAAGAAGAAGAAGATCCTATCATGCTAAATTTCCTATTCATGGGGTCTTTCATATATATACATATACATATACATATAAACATTAAAAAAATGAGAAGCGCGGAACATAAATTTTCAAAGCAGATCTCAGTGCCTTGTTTCTACAATCTTAATGGACTTTGTGTATAGGAAACGATTTTACTATGTTATTCTTTTTTTTTTGGCTCTTTCTTCGCAACAAAGTTTATGTATTACCAGTGCGAACACCTGCTCTATCAGAAATTACGACTCCTGAGTTTTTGTAACGGAATTCATAGCATAATCTAAGTTTGAAAAATTTTAGCTTTTGAATTCAAAGCAAGGCCCGAATCAGTGAAAGTATTTAAAAATACGGACTTTACGGAACAAAACTACAAAAAAAAATTACGGACCATTTACGGACCAATTAAAAAAAATAACAAAAAATATATACAAAAATATTTTTAAAAATAAAAAAAAATGAGAAAAATAATAGAAACAAATAAGAGAACATTTTACTTAAAACTATAAATTAAATTTTATCATAATTCTATAAAACATGAAGAAATCGATAACTCCGAGTCTTCGACTCGGAGTAATCGCTTTCTTCATGTTTTATAATTTAATTAAAGATGACCAAGTAATAAAATCATTATTTTATATCATAAGAATTTTGTTACTGCAACTTCTTCAAAATTATTTCCATCATTTCAATTCAATTATTATTTTCTAGAATTTTTAACTAAAATTTTTCTTTAAATCAATTATTTTTAATAATTTTCGAAAAAGTTCTTTGAAAATATTCAAAACCGTTTTTTTACAATTCAATTTTACGAAATTTCAATTATTCAAAAATTCTTCAATTAAATATATATTAGAAAATAAGAAATTAAAAAATTTTGTTAAAAAAAAAGGTTAACCGTTTGAAAAAAATTAACTTCACAAATAGTTAGTTAAAATTTTAATTTTCAAAGATTTTAATCTTTTCCAGAATTCAATTATTTCTAAGAATACATGCTATAATGCTTTTAATATTCAATTATTATTTATAAAATGTTAACTGAAATTTATTTTTAAATCAATTTTTATTAGAAAATTCCACTAGAATTCAATTGAGGGGCTGGATGCTATAATGTGTTACGCGCCATTCATTTAACATGGCGCGTAACACCTTATAGCATCCAGCCCCTCAATTATTTAAATACAAAAATTAATAACTTATTGAATAATTGAATGTTTCTTTAAATTGAATTCTCATAAAGAATTTTATCAACAAATTTTTAAATAATTCAATTCGTTAACAAATTGTAATAAAATTTTTAAAAATAATTACATTTTTTGAGAAATACGATTAAAATTGTATTAAAAATAATTGAAATTCTGCAATGAATTTTATCCTATTTATGAAAATAATTGAATTTCTAAAAAGAATTTTATTATTTCTGAAAATAATTGAAATCTAAAAAAATGTAATAATAAATAAATAAAAAAAATAAAATAAAATAAATAAAAAAAATAAAATAAAATAAAATAAAATAAATAAATAAATAAATAAATAAATAAATAAATAAAATAATAAATCTAATAATTGAATCTTTGTAAAAAAAATTTATTATTTATGAAAATAATGAAACTATTGCGAAGAAATTTATAAAAAATTTGTAAATAATTGAATTCTTTGTGAAATTTTTATTATTTTATGAATATAATTAAATGTTTGCGCAGAATTTTATTAAACATTTTTTAAATAATTGAATTCTTTTGGAAAATTTCATTAAAATATTACCTAGATATTAAAAATAATTATTGATTCGAAGAATTTTATAAAATTTTTAAAAATAATTGAATTCTTCTCAGAATTCGATTAAAATTTTCTAAAATAATTAAGCCATTCAAGGAATTTTATTCAAATTGAGAAAATAATTGAATTCATTCAAGGAATTTTATTAAAACAAAAAATAATTTAATTTTTTCGAACAATAGATACTATTACAGCATTTGGTAATAATTGAATTCTTTCAAAAAATTTCTTTAATTTATTGAATATAATCGATTTTGTTAACAATTGTAATTAATAATTTTACTATTAAAATTTTATTAAAATTATTGACAGAAAATTATTCTTTTATTAGAATTTTTGGAAATAAATAAATTTTTTTGAAGAATTTATTTAAGTATTTTTCAAAATAATGTAGTTTTTTGAATAATGTTAATTAAACATTTTGAAAATAATTGAATTAAAAAGTGAATTTTTTTTCAACTTTATAAAATAATCGTGTCTGTTAATAATTAGAATTAAATATTTGAATATTGAAGTTTATTACAAATTGTATTGAAAATAATTGAAAACCTGAGAAGAATTTTAATATTTATAAAAAATAATTTAATTTTTGCTAAAAATTTTACTATTTATAAAAATAATTGAATTTTTTCAGGAATTTTATTTAAATTTTTGAAAACAATTGAATTTTGAAGAAGAATTTTATTATTTATAAAGATAATTGAAATTTTGATAAGAATTTTTAAAAAATTTTGAACATATGATTGAATTTCTGCAAAGAATTTTATTTCTTTTGAAAATAATTGAATTTTTGCAATTATTTGTAACTTCTTAAAAATTCTCAAAATTATATCGTTAAATTTACTAACTTTTCTAGCGTTTTCAATCAAATTACGAACTTTACGGACCTTTTTTCTAAAAAAAACTGACTTTTACGGGATTAACGGACCTAGTTCGAGCCCTGATTCAAAGAAGATGGCATATGGTGTTATATATATGTGGAATAAGAAGAAAGTAGGTTAGGAAAATTATAATTGAGATATTATATTGAAATTGCTATGTGCGGACTAATAGTGTATATTCTAACACATTGTCTTCAATATATATACATAACAGCAAGCAAACTATATCTTTGTAACCTAAAAAGACGTAAATTAGTGTCGAGCGAGAGATATAACAATTTTAATTTATATATTCTCTTTAAAATTGGTACTTGAACTGAATCTCTTCGGGGAAAAATGATCTATATTTTATAGTGCGCTCCTTCATTTTTATAGAATATCTGAATTTATGCTTTCCAATATTACGTTGCAAGAGACTTTTATATTCAAGCAATTCCAATTTTAAAAGCAGAGAGCGAGATTTATCGATACTTTAAAATTTCAATATTTACAATCTGAAATTAATGTTTTCAGTTTGAAAAATATATATTCAAATTTCGTATATAGCGCTCACTCTTTCTCTATCTTTCTCTCTAAAATCACACAGCACTCTCAATATTCACTGATGTTTTTATTTCATTTTAAAACTTCAATATTTGCACTTCTTCGAAATATCAATTTTATATTTCAATTAAAAACTACATTCAATGGAAAAATAAGGGGCAGAGGGGGGAGGGGGAAGAGAGTTTATTTTAATATCACTATAATAATATTGAAGACGCTCCCAATGTTTTAAATAAAATTTTTTTTTTCTAGAAATAAATTCAAAATTTCCACCCTTTTTTAGAATTACTTTTCATTATACGTACTGTAAAATTTAATTATAAAACTATAAAAACAATATTTTCCTATAAAATAAAAAGATTTTTGCAAAATTAAATTTTTTCAATTTCAATTTTTAAAAATTTGTAACTCAAATGTTTCGAAATTCAATTATTTTTTTAATTTCAATTTCAAACCTTCTGAAATTCAATGATTTATAAAAATTGAAAATGTAATACTTCAAAAATTCAATTATTTAAAAAAAAAATTTTTTTAACTCAATTCTTCAAAACTTCAAATATTTTGTCAATTTAAAATTAAAAAACTTTTGCAATTAAATTAATTATAAAAATAAAAAACGCGATTCTTGCAAAATTCAATTACTTTTAAAAATTTGAAATGCAAATCTTCCGAATTCAATTATTATTTTATTTAATTTACTTTTATTTTATTTTACTTTAATTATTTTTTCAATCTTTTAAGTAAAATTTTACTGGAAAAATTAGAAAAAAAATTGAATTATGGAAGAATTGCATTTGCAATTTTTATAAATAATTGAACTTAAGTAGATTTAATATTTAAAATTTTTGGAAATCTTACTTCCTGCAATGAAATAATGATTTTGATAAAATATTCACTTAAAAAAAGTTTTTCATGTTTTTAATTAGCAAATTAATTTATAAACGATTAATTTTTTAAAAGTTTATCAGGAATTAAGTTGTTTTTAATAAATTTAATTTATTTTTCTTCTAAATTGTTGATAATAAACGTAGAATATTGAATTTAAAATTAAAATATTTGTTATGAAAAATATTTCGTTCCGTTTCAACGAAATATTTAGATCATTAATTTCGAAAAGAAAAGCGAATTTTGTTCGAAAAAAATGAAATTTAATTAAAATGAATAAAAAATGTTTCTTATTTTTAACTATTTGTTCATGGAATTAATTACGGTTTGAATGAACATTATATTTAATATAAATATTTTTAATTATTATTATAGAAATTTTTTAATATAATTTCTTTTCAGCGATAAAAAAATTTTCATTGAACATATTTAAATAAATAAATTTATAAATTTAATTATTTTTCATTTAAAACTTTACTGCATTCTTTCTCCTTTTTCATTGTTGCAATTTTAATGAAAAATAATTGTAGGTACTTCTTCACAATAAACTTTAATTAAAATTCTTCTACGGATTCAAAAAATTAATAACGGTATTAATAAACGAAAGAGGCAGAAATCTCTTAACAAATATTCACAAAATTAAACTTTTCCAAATAAAGACCAAAATAAATAAAAAAAAAAAATCTACCGAAATTTTTGTTTTGTAATTAAAAACTCCTTAATTAATAAAAATCGATAATTCTATAAATTTTCAATCAATTTTTTTCGACTTGAATAATAATTAATCCGCAAAAACTTTGTTTAAGAAGAGAAAGAAGGGGAAAGAAGCGAATCAATTAAATTTCCAGCTGCCGATTATATAAATAATGCGGCCCTGCTAATGACGTCCCGTTTGCCGAACTAAAGAACGTCTTTTCTAAGCTTATTATCTGAGCAGATAGCAACAGGCGCCTCGCGTGTTTTCAAACCAAAATCGCACGCGCCTCTTCATTTAATCCTTTTTTCACTCCTAATTGAAATCCCAATCTTCTTTAAAGTTTGCAAAAGCAAAAAAAAAAGAAGCTAAAATACTAAGTGGTCATCTCTTTATAAATTCAAGCCTTCAACTTATCCCCCCACTTTACTATCACGTATCACTACCAATCATTTCATTTTTATACTTTTAAATTTTTTCTCCCATTTTTTCCTACTCATTAAAAAAAGAGGAAAATTAAAAAGAAGAAAAAAAACCATTAGTACTCGTAATGACAAAAAATCCCCATTACATTTTTAAAAGCTCTTTCATATTAAAAGTGCGAAATTACATTTTTCTTCTCATCCCTTTCAACCATATACATATACTTTTTAATTAAAAAAGGATTTCCTTCAAAATTTATATTATAAAAACTAAAAAGAATAAAAATACAATTCTATTTTAGAGATAGATAAAATTTTCCCACACAAAAAAAAAAGAAAAATAACTGCAACCATCCAAAAAAAGTACAAAATGATTTACTACCGACAAAATTAAAATTTGCATCACAAATATTAGTTCAACAAATCAAATAGGCACAAATTTTTTTTTCCCTTCTCTTTTTAAAAAAAAAAAATTCTTATTGTCGTCAAACTATTATTCCGAGTTTTCGCATTGAATGCAGTCGAAAAAGCATAGAGAATAAAAAAAAAGAGGGAAAAATAACAAGAACAAAAAAAAAATACTCGGGGTGAAAATTTATCGGCAGGTAAATTTGATTTTGGATCGTTTGCGAACACGAAAGTCGTCTGGATGGGGGAGGGGGTGGTGGCGAAAAAGAGAGTTGAAATGGTGCGTGGATGTAAAGCAAGGGGGGAAAGAGGGAGGGAGAGTGAACTAAAGGAAGAGGGAATGTGGGGAAGGGAAAAGGACGAGGTTGATGTAGAGTAGGCCGTAAATCCTCCGACGCTGACGCAGCGGCGGCCATATCTCAAAAGTTATCCAATTTGTGTTAAAATAGCGCAGTGGATGTACCTTCAGCCCTTCCTCCCCCAAACTGCACCCCCCCCCTTCCACCCTCCCTCGTCTCGTTTCAGGAAAATTATCGTAGTCTCCAAGTATTTGCGAATTTCGCGAATAGATAACAGAAATTGGTGTCGCAGTCTATCAAAACCTAGTTGAAAGCCAGGCAAAAGCATTTTCCCTTTACTAAACATGATTTATGGAAATTATTATTGCTCTCGACCTTTTCTTTTTCGAGGAAAATTTACAATTTTCTCTGTTTTTATTTAAGTTTTGAAAATTTTTTAATTATTTAGTATTTATTGTTAATTATTCACACTGGAATAAAAATTAATTTGATTCAAATAACCAATTACTTGTCTATTATCAAAAAGAATATTTAATTGAATCAGGGTTGCCACAAATATTTAATTTTATTTTTCCCTGATTTCCAGACTTTTGACTTTTTTCTTGACCCTAAAGAATATTCTGATTCACTTTAAAAATTATTAGATACTCAAAAAAAATGTTCTATTACATTTATTTACAAATTTCTTCAAAAGTAAAATTTTTTGAATAACATCAATAACTTCTTTTTTAAATAAATATTTAACCATTATTATTTGTTTGTAGGAATTAAAATTTTTCGAAACATTCAAATTTAAACTTTTTTGAAATTCAACAACTTGTAATAATTTAAATTACCATAAAATTTTTCAAAAAAAAGTTAATTATTTACAAAAATCCTAATAAAATCCTTCGCAAGAATTCAATTATTTTTACAAGTAGTAAAATTTCTAAAAAAAAATTCATTTAAACAAAATGTAATAAAATTCGTTGCAATAATTCAATTAATTTTATAAATAATAAATCGATTATTCAGTAATTCATTTTTAAATCAATTTTTACTAGAAAATTGTAGAAAAATTTATTTAAATTAAAAAATAAATAATTTATTGAATTACTGTGAAATTTTCCCAAGAATTTTATTAAAATTTTTCTAAAATAATTGAATTTCGGAGAAGAATTTTACTATTTATAAAGATAATTGAAATTTTGACAAGAATTTTTTTTTTCATTTTTGAATATAATTGAATTTCTGCGAAGAAATTTATTATATTTGAAAATAATTGAATTTCTGGAATCATTTGTAACTTTTACAAAATACAATTTTTTTTAGTATTTTTAACTAAAATTCTTCTATCAATCTAGTATTTATGAAAATTGTAAAAATTATTCATTAAATAATTTATAAGTCATAATTTTATGATAGTTTACACTAAAGAATAAGACAGATTAAAAAGACAAAAATTGTACACAATGAAATTTGAGGTTATGTTACCTAAGTCTCGAGAACCCCGAGACAATTGTATGCGATTATAATTTATAGGAGTTTCAAAATCGCAATATAGAATATCAATTTCGATTAAAATCACTATTTGATTAATATCAGTTCCGACTGATTGGTTATTTTGATTAAAAAAACATTTTCAAAGTGGATTATTTTCATCATAAAAAATATTTATATTTGTACTCACAAATCTTTGAATTTTGTCGATATAATAAATATTTTCCAACAGTAATTGTATTCTTATTCATAGATTTAATATTCTCATGAAGGATTCTCAGCTTTTGAAGAAATATTACAGTAAAAACTGACAAAAACACTCTACAACTATCGAATTACGATCTAAAGTGACAGGGCGGCCATTTGCAATTGTGTTTACGCATTTTTCACCATGAAGTTGTAGATTTTGCCGCCAGAGCGCGCTACCAACGCACAAAAAGTAAAAAGCAAGAATCCCCCCCCTCCAATTAAAAATAAACAGTCGAAAAATATACAATAATAAGAAAATACTATCGGTAGAAAAGATATAGATTATGTTACCTTCTGTTTTTAGTAATCAGAAAACCTTGGATACCTCAGATCCGTTGTACTAAATATTTTTGATTCGTAAAAACTCATTCGATCTTCCATCCTAACGGCTTGGTTTAGACTCCCATAGCGATGAACAATATTTCCGGAATCTTGATTCCAATACTTAATTATTCTCCATATAATAGTTGCAGGAACTTTTAATCCATAGACACTGTATTATTTTGCATAATTCTCTTATTTTTGGTGAAAAAAAACTATTATTTACTTAAAAAAACACTGCATGTGCTCTAACGGTGCTGACACTATGTCGGCCATTTGCAATTTTAACTACAATGTGTTGCTATAGAGGCGCTGCAAGTGCTGCAACCGGAAACTCAGGGTTGGGCAGTTACGCACCAGCTCGATGTTTCCCAAGCAATAAAATACTTTTCCCATTAAAATTAAAACACTTGTATTTCTCTCCTACTATCAAAAAGTGCAAAAGTAAAAAGAAACAACTTTGTAAAATACTAGGGAAATTACTAGGATGTCAATAAAATGACTCTGGGAATTCAATTTCTTTGGGAGTACTAGTTACTCAACCCTGTAACGAAGCCCCGACCAGGGATGTGTCACTTCGACTTCAAAAAAATACCGCCGAATGGCGAAATTTTATCTATTCAACCCTGGTAAACAATCTCTTGTAGAAAAAGAAATACACAAAGTTTATAGTGTTACCAGTGTTGTTAAAAATCAAGAAAAATAACAAAATTCTTTAGAATTATAATTAATAATGGATTTAACGAACATGAAAAAGATTTACGTACCTTTTTTGCTTTATAGTTCGGCATACAACAGTCCTCAAGGAACGTATTCAACAATGAGTTCACCGGGACAACAGCACAGTAATCAACAGTTACTTTTGTTGCAACAACAACACAATCAGCAGCAACAACAACAGCAACAGGCGCAGATGCAACAACAACAAATGCAGTATATGCACTCACAACAACAACAGCAGCAACAACAACAGGCGCAGATGCAACAACAACAAATGCATTTCACCTCGCATCGAGGTTCCACGGGGCCAAGTCCAGCTGCAATGCCAAATGCTCTTCCAGAAAATAATAATACCACAACCAGTGAAGATAGCGACGATAGCACACCTCATTCAGCGATGGTATGTATTTTTATTAATTATCTACCCCCCCCCCCCCCCCCCCTCCTCCTAATTAATAATTAATTCCAATTTTGTATTAAAGATTTTTTTCATTCTTTCTAAAGAAAATTCTCCCCAATTTTTTTAGTTGCGACCGCACAATTCGCTTTTTCATTTCATTTTCAACATAACCTACAATTTTCCATAGAAAACAAATTCGAATTTTATTTCTATAGATAGAAAAATAAATAGAATTGAATAAAATATATTTTTTTTCTATAGAAATAAATAAAATATATTTTATTTTGTATGTATTATTTATTTATTTAAGAAAAGGAATTTTATAATAGAAAAATATATTTTCAGCATTTAACGAAACAAATTGTTGTCAATTTATATTTGAAAGTTTGAATATCTAATTAGAGACTTTTTCCATGTGCAAGCAATTATTTCAAATCAATTCCAATTGAAATGTTTTTATTTATTTTTTTTTCAATTTCTTGTTCTCGAAAAAAAACTGCATTTGACACAATTAGAGCCGGATTTTAAGTAATTGATTCGTATAATTAACTGGCATTCGAGAAATGTACATTTCCTAACTATCTAATTAAGTAAAATATAAGTGAAAGAAAATCAGATCTAAATTGCAACCTACGCAAGAATTCATTGCACAATAATCTCCTTCATTTGTAGTCTCAATGTATGGCAACTTGTTCTTCTCATAAATTTACTATTGAAAAATAATATATATACATACATTCGTTGATGACAGCTGTTAAATTAATAGATTTGTCCTTGAAGGAAAATCTAAATACAAAACTATACATTGTTCACGACTTAAATTATTGTCATTAGAAAAAAATTTGCAAGAGAAAAAAAAATTGGATTTATTTTTTCTTTTTATTAATTAATCTCCTTAGGAGAAAAAATAGTTAATTAAAAGATTTTACGGTAAATCTGTCCTTTAATGAAAACATTTTTTTTCTTTTTTTTTTTTAATCTCTTTACTGTCACGTGGAGTAAATACAAATTTCTATTTTCTCAATGTTTTGTGCTCTATTTCTAAAGGAAATTCTTTCTTCAACAATAAGAGCTTTACCCTTGTTAAAAACTTACAAAAGCAATTCCGTTTAACTCGCGGGATAATCAAGATTTATTTTCCTTTTGCCCTGTCAATCTTTTCCTACTAATGATATTTAATGGTATTATTTATTTTTTGAGACGAGAATTTTTTTTAATCACTCGCAGCAGTGACTTGTGAAAATGCAAAAATATCCTTTTTTAAAATAAAAGTAAAATTGAAAAACTCAGGTAAATAAAATTTAAAATGTTAATTTAATTTTCCTTTCGAATAAAACAAAAGAAATAAAATCTAATAATAATTACTCAAAAATGAAAAACAAAAATAAATTGAAACAAATGAATCACGTTTAGCAGAAAACTATTTTTCTATTATAAAATATAATCGAAGAAGAAAAGAAAGTGAAAATGCAAAACTGAATTTAAAAACAATTTGAAACATTGAAAACATTAAAAATTAAAATGCATTAAAAAAAATGTGAAAGTTATGTTAAGGAGACAACTTTCCTTATCTAGATGATATGTAATATACGTTAAAATACCACACGATTCGAATATAGTTTTTATCTTATAATTTATAAGACTTGTCATATACGATATTAAGAATTTAATTAAGAAACTTCAAAATTTAATTTTGTATAATATATTTGTATAGAACTGTGTTTTTTTTTGTCCTTTTTTGCGTCTCTCCTCGTGCAAGATAATCTCGAATCGTTAGTATAAAATGCCGACTCTTTAATCAACCATCAGAGGATTATGTTTTTTAGATTTTTATTGTCACACCGCAAAAGTAGTTAAACGCATCATTTAATCCTGGTCTTAATCGACTGTTTATCTTGTACAGATGGCAGGAATCAAACGACCATCGCCAGAACCTGCCGATGGTGCGACTAAGGCACAGAAGAAGCCGAAAGCCCAAAAGAAAAGGAAGAAGAAAGATCCCAATGAGCCGCCAAAGTGAGTTTTTCTCTTTTCTTTATTCCTTTTTTTTTATTTTTCTCTCTTTTAGGTATCATAATCTGACAGGTTGCCACATTATTGCCATTTTTGGGGGTTAGTGGCTTCGGAAAAGAAAAAAAAAATCAGCCTGCGGTGTCCTGTCAATTCACCATCTGTGCAACTCTTTCGAACAAAAACCGCACTAATCAGAAAATTTTCAGTGCATTCTAAACTATATACTTTATTATGGATACTCTTTTGGCACGAACTTCGGTTTTTTATTCAAATTTATTCGAAAAGAATTTAAATACTTATACCTATAAAAAAAACTATTTCGTTTACAAGACATTTCGAGTTTAGAAAAAATTCAGCTTAATTCATTTTTGATCATTTTTAATTAAAATGGTAATTTATTAGAATTTGCTTTGTGCAGTAATTTTTAAATAACTTAATTTTTCAAGAACTATAAAATTATGACTTATAAATTATTTAATGAATAATTTTTACAATTTTTATAAATTCTATATTGATAGAAGAATTTTAATTAAAAATACTAAAAAAAAATTGAATTTTGGAAAAGTTACAAAAGATTACAAAAATTCAATTATTTTTAAACTTATAAAAATTCTTCACAGAATTTCAATTTTGTTCAAAAATTTTTTAAAAAATTCTCGTCAAAATTTTATTTATCTTCATAAAAATAAAATTCTTCATCGAAATTAAATTATTTAAAAAAATTTTAATAAAATTAATTAATTTATTTAAATTAATAATTAATTAAATTAATTTAATTTAATTTAATTAATTCTTGGCAAAATTTTACAGGAATTCAATTATTTAATTTCTAATAAATTTCTTCGAAATAATTCAATTATTTTCATAAGTAGATAATAAAATTTTCACAGGAATTCAATTATTTAAAATACAAAATTTCATAAAATTTTTCGAAAAATATCAATTATTTAAAAAGATTTTTATAAAATTCGTCGTAAGGTTTCAATTATTTAAAAAAATTTAACAAAGTTCTTTTCAAGAATTCAATTATTTATATAAATAATAAAATTCTTCACAGAAATTCAGTTCTTTTTATAAACTTGAATAAAATTCTTTGGAAGAATTAAATTATTTTCAAAAGTAATAAAATTCTTCGCAGAAATTCAATTATGTTCAAAAATTTTTTTAAAATTCTTGTCAAAATTTCAAGTATCTTTATAAATAATAAAATTCTTCATCGAAATTCAATTATTTTTAAAAATTTTAATAAAGTTCTTGTCAAAATTTCACAGGAATTCAATTATTCAAATTTTAATAAATTTCTTCGAAATAATTCAATTATTTTCAGAAGTTATTAAATTTCCACAGGAATTCAATTATTTAAAATACAAAATTTCATATAATTTTTCGAAAAATTTAAATTATTTAAAAAGATTTTTATAAAATTCGTCGTAAGAATTAAATTATTTAAAAATGTTTAACAAAATTCTTTTCATGAATTCAATTATTTTTATAAATAATAAAATTCTTCACCGAAATTCAATTATTTTTATAAACTTGATTAAAATTCGTTTCTAGAATTCAATTATTTATTTAAATAATAAAATTCTTCACAGAAATTCAGTTATTTTTATAAAATTGAATAAAATTCGTTGGAAGAATTCAATTATTTTCAAAAGTAATAAAATTCTTCTCCGAAATTCAATTATTTTAGAAAAATTTTTAAAAAATTCTTGGGAAAATTTTAATTATTTTCATAAATAATAAAACTCATCGCTGGGTTTTAATTATTTTTGATACAATATTTTATTCGAATTCCTCGAAAAATGTAATTATTCTTAAAAATTTTATTAAAATTTGTCAAAAGAATTCAATTAGTTAAAGATTTATTCATAAAATTCTTTATGATAATTCAATTTTAACAAACATTCAATTATTAAATAAATTATTTATTTTTTACCGAATAATCGATTTATAATTTTTGAAAATAATTAAATTATTGTAGCGAATTTTATTAAATTTCTTTTAAATAATTAAATTTTGTGAGAAAGCCATCTTCATGTTTTGTAATAATATTTCTAAAAAATTTTGAATTTCAAAAAGGTTTGAATTTGAATGTTATGAAGAATTTTAATTCCTACTTTTTCAAGTGTTCGAACTATTTAAAGTTTATAAAGTATTTAAAGTTTATAAGAGATTTGTTACATTTTTTGTTGATTTATTGATGAAATTTTGACCAGTGTTTTGTAATTTATAAGCAATTTCGTTTTCTATAAGGTAAATAATGCAATCTAATTTAATTGTATTAGTGCAAATCCTTTCTAATTCTTAGAGTCATTGTTTTTTTTTCTCTCCTTCGTGCTCTGTATTTACAGAGAGTTGCATTGTTGCAATAATGCAATTGTTGCCAATTCAGAGCGATTACGGTTTATATTTTTTTTTCTCTAAAATTGTCTTTAATAACTATTTAACGAGTGTAAAAAGTATTCGCAATTTTTTTTCCTTCTTCTAAATCGACAAAATAGAAAGAAAAAAATCTTTAACTGCGAACTTGATCCAAGAAACAGTTTTTTTTTATTTTTTTTTTATTGCAATTTCTAAATTGTTGAAAATTATTCAATTATCTAAATTACCGTTTTAATATTGTCTAAATGACTATATTCCGCAATTCTTCGAATAATTAAAATTAGTATAAAATTCTTTGAATTCTACATTATGAAGAATTTAATTTCGAAATATTTATTATCATTGTAGTGAATATTTCATAATTGAGAATATTTTATTCTTTATGGACTGGAAAAGAATTTTAGTTATTAATATTATGTTAATAAAAGTCTGAAAGAACAAATAAACGAATTTTTTTTCAATTTTGGTACAAAATATTAATTTTTTTATTTTATTTACCTTCGTAAATGTTGAATTTATTTTTTTGTTTCGTATTAAAAATTTTAAGTATAGAATAATTTTGGAAAAGAAAAAAAATATCCGTTCAGAACTTTACAGACGTATTTAATTGTCTATTATAAGATTTTATAAATATTTAAATACAAAATTTTTAATTAAGTAGAAAATTAAATAGAAAAACAAAATTTTTAAATTAATCTTAATTTCGAAAATTAATTAGTCAATTAATTATTTATTATCAGTTAATTATTAATTCAACCAAATAAGTCTATAATTAATAAAGTAATTGTGAATGTCTTGTGAAATTTAAATTCATTCACTTCGCTCAATGAATTGTGCATTGCCTTTGAAAACTTTGTAGCGCCGGAGTTGAGTATTTTGAAACGTTAATTAGAGAGTCGTTTTATTGACGAACACGTTCTTAAACACGGGACAAGAAAGAAAGCTAAAATTATGTAGAGAAAATAATACAAATTCAACGAAAGACAAAGGAAGTTATTTTTGAAAAAAATTAATATTCACATCGGCGCTGTTTTTTTAATTAACTATTTTTTAGTTTAAAATAGAAATTATTCTACTTTAGAATCTAAATTAGAATAATTTTATTATTTATTTAATATAAATAATTTTTTTAAATAATATATTATTTATTTAATTATGAAATGAAATGAAATAGAAAATTAGAATTTAAACGAAGAGGAATGGAAATAATTTATTGCTAATTTTCAGGCCAGTTTCTGCTTACGCGCTTTTCTTCAGGGACACTCAGGCAGCAATTAAAGGACAAAATCCAAATGCGAGTTTCGGCGAGGTTTCTAAAATTGTCGCCTCCATGTGGGACGCACTTGACACCGAACACAAAGACGTAAGTTAATTATTTCCAATTAATCAGAGAAGTAATAAATCGTTCTTTTTCAATTTTTCCCTCAAAGCGAAAGAATTTTTTAATAATTTTCTTTTCAGTTTAAAATAGAAACAAAAGAATTTAATTGAAACAAATTGTCATCGCATCAAATTGTGAAATTGAAAATTTTAATTGTTTTACGAAATTGGCAAAGAAAAAAAATATTCACCTACAGAGAGGGAGATGAAGAGAGAGAGAGAGAAAGGGAATCAATCAATAGCAGAATGAAATACGACAGTCATAAATTGGATCAGAAAAAAAACATTTTCTCTTGATTATCTCGAAGCAGCTAAATAAGGAGGAGAGAAATGGGGGGGGGGAGAAAAAAATAGTGGAACTATCACGTTCTTGCATCAAAACCTTTCAATTTGTAATTAGATCCGGCAAAGTTACAACTATAAGTAAAGGTTTTCGAAGACTGTGTAATCATCATAGTCGATAAGTACGTGGAAAGAGGCCGCAATAAACTTTCACGATAAATAATAATGGTTATTCCCTGGCAGATAGTCAACGAAACGTCGCTTGGAATATAAATAGCTTATCTCTCGTTATAATAGAATTTCACGGATTCTCTCTATATCTCTTCTTCCCTTGCGCTTCTTTTAACTATTACTCTTATCGACAAGATGAATATCAAACTACTCTTCAAATTCTTCAAATTATCCCATATTTCTAAATTATGTTTAATAAAATTAAAATTTAATTTAATTTTAATTTTAATTTTAATTTTAATTTTAATTTACATTTAAATTTAAAGTTCGCAAAAAATTTTCTGTAAATTTTCTTTGCTTGAAAGTAAATAGTAAAATTTTAATCGAAAATATTTTTATCCAGAGATTGAATATTAATAGTTTTGACGGTTATTTTTCGAAAGGTCAAAATATTCTTTTGACAGTTTACAATAAATCGCCGGGAATGCAATTTATTTATAAAAATATCAAGTTTTGTTCATAAATCCTTGGATTTCGTTCTTTTCCTTTCGCTTGCAATTTGCCACGATACTTTATTTACATTCTTGGCCTTTATAAGACATATACTTTCCTGAAAGATAAATAGTTTTATTGCCCTCTTATTGTGATTTAAAGATTCTCTCTTTCATAATCGAGTATAATTTTCTTTTTCGAAATTTCTCGATTTTTAATACCATTTTTCATTTCTCATATTTCTTTAATTGCATAAAAATAAAAAAACGAATTATTCCATAAAAGATGAATTTCAATGTTAATTTTACAATTTTAATAATCGTAAAACGCTTTAATTTTTCTCGATAAGTTAAAAAGCTTCGGTATTTCATGTTTAATTAATTCCCCCTCTCTATATATAGTACTTTATTCTTAATTTATACCAAGTCCCTTTTTCCATTAGTAAATGAAACTTTCATCTTACAGTAAAGACTATTTTTTTTTCGTTGGCGTGATTTTTTTTCCCCAACTCACATACACATTGTTACAAATAATACTTTCTCGTTATGGCTCTGGACGCGAGATAAAAATTTTAATTAATCGTAACTCATTTTGTGAAAGCAACCCATCAGCGGAAGTGGAAGTGTCGCGTAATCAAGTCCAGACAAAATTAATGTCAGTCTCTTTCGTGTAGTCGTGCGTGTAATATTCATCGAATCAATAGGAAAGCATTCTAAAAAGGAGGGAGGAAAAAAAAATCTCATTCTAAAAAGTATATATAAAAAAAAAATCTCACGTGGTGGGAGAGCCATTAATATTCTCTTACTTTATTATCGTGTTTGCTTTCCGTTCGGAAGCAGATTTTAATTTTAGATTCAAGTCTCGGGATAATTTTTCAATGGAAAAAAATTTTTCTTTAATTATACAATTTTAAAAGAGATAAACTAGATTAAAAGATCAAAGTCACTTTTATAAAGAATTTCTTTTTCATCATATAGAAAAAGAAGAAAATTTCTTTTCCAGTAAAGAACATTTTTTTTTCTCGATTGATATTTTCTTTATGAATATTTTTTTACTGTTAAATTTTATTTTACTGCATTAAATTATTGTTTTTTATTTTTTTTTTATCTTGCTATAAACGACTAAAGAAAGTTGATATAAAAAAAAATTTTTAATCCTTTTTTTCTCGAATGACAAGTTTACATTGAATATTTTGTTTATTTGCTGGTAAAACGATGAGAGAAACATTCTCTCGTATCTGTGTTTGTATGAGCACAGTAGTGAGCTGGCTATAAATTGTTAGAATAATGTAGCAATAAAGTTACACTATCAATTGCTATACGAGCGATCGTGTTTGCCTCGCCAGGCGAATAAATAAATTTCGTACGAATAGATACATGGGGCGAGGGGGGCTGAAAATTGAGAAAAAGAATTATCCTTGAGATAGTTTCGCAATTTTTTTTCGCATCAAAATCGAATATTCTTCAAAAAAGAAATAAAAATTCAGTAATTCTTTTTTGATAAAATAATTTCCGAATTCTCGTCCCACAGTTTTTGTTGGAAAAAAAAAATATTTAGAATGAAAACAATGTTACAAAAAAAATGTATATCGAAATAAAAATTTGTTATTACTAGCAAAGTAATGAAAAATTGATTTTTCAAGCGAAGCGAAAAAGAATTTGAATATGAAGCAAAAAATGTAAATTTACGGCAATTTTATTCTCCACTACAATTTTTATACTGTTTTTTTTTCTCCACGAAATGATTTAGCTATTTTATTTTAACATTCTTTTTTTTGTCTTCTTTGACAAATATTCCCTGTTATTTAAATAATTTATGAACTTCTCCGAATAGAAATAGCGTCCTGAATAAATAATTCCGTTGGATAAATATAGAGTATTAAGTAAATTACCCGTAATTGATAACAGTTTATCGATGGTGGAATTATTCATATTTGACATAATGACCGATGAACCACTTAAACAATTTTTCTCTCTCTCATTTTTTTTTATTATAATAATGGATGACAAAATTCTAAAATTTTAAAATTGATCGCATTACTTTAAAATACTTTATAAATTAGTTCTGGCGAAATTATTAAGCGGAAAATAAATTATATTTTATATTAAAATTTAAAAATCAATTAAAATTAATGAGATATTTATATTCAAGATGTATGTTGTAATTAAGGTCTTTGCTTCATTTGAATAATATTGAAAAAATGTTTAATTATTAAAAGTAAAAAGTAAGCGAGACGAAATTTTCCGTAATTATAATTTCAAGCTGCTTGAGATTTTTAAATGTATAATAAATATTAAAATAGTCAAAAAATTCTAAAAGTAAATTTTTTTATTAATATTCGGCAGTTAAATGTAAGGCGACGAAAGTTGATTTTTCAAATTAATTTTATTTGAAATAGTATTGAATTTTATAAATTTGTCGATCTTAAAAATAGGACACGAGAGAATTTAGTCTCGAAAAATGAAGGGAAGGGAAAAAAAGGAAAAATTGAAAGGTAGCAACTCGGGAAAGATATTAACGATTCATCATTTTCTGAATGGGGTGTTTAATTGCAACGGAGAAACGAGGACGTCGTCAACGTCGTCGTCGACGTTGATTGTACCAAGTTTATAAAAGCTATCTTTTAAGTTAAGTCGTATACACGTTTCTACTTCGGTTATTCCATTCGAATAAGAAAATGCCTTTCGAGAAAAAAAAAATTCCCTTCTCTCTCTCTCTCTCTTTCTCTCATCATCTGCATCTTTTGATCTCTTACAATTTAAAAGAAAAATTTTATAAAGCTGTTCCAGTAAATGATTTTTTACAATCACAATAGCTTTTAAATGTGACGATGATGATGAAACTCGCGAAATAAAACTTCTATTCTTAAAAGAGAGGAATATAAAAAAAAAGAAATCCAATTCTTTAAAAAGAAACTATAAAAACCATCTAAAATCCTTGGGAAGAATGTGTTGTGTAACATTAAACAAAAACTGACAGTTGATTTCACATGTGTTAATGAAACGCAAACATTGTAAAAAGGTTTCAAGTCAAAAAATCTCCGAAGATAAAAGTTTCCATTTTAAAAAAAGAAACTGTTGTTTGAAGTAAAAGTTAGATAAATATTTCTCGCGACTTTTTCATTACTCTGTAATTCAAATATTTAAAATTAGCATTAATTTACAAAAAAAATTTATTCGAGCAAAAATTAAAAATCGTGTTTTTCAATTTTTGTATTAAAAAAAAATGATTTTTAACACTTTTTTTTTGTTTTTAGGTTTAGGAAAACAAAAAAAAAAATTGAGAGAAACTAAATAGATAGCAAAATAGAAAAAAAAATCATGGAGGACTTTTCGGCTAATGGAATGATTTATACGAAACAGTTTGATACTAAAAGGAAGAAAAAATCAGTATATACATTATAGGAAATTTTCAATAACACTCCTACATGTATTTTACGTAGTCATATTAAGTCTCTTGATATCGGGACAGTTATTTTCGATACCCCACTATGAGCGAGTCATTATCATAACTTTTTACTGTCGAGTTGGAAGCTATACCATTCGAAACGACTTTATGTTATCGGGCAGGTGCAGATATAGTCGATATGGCAAAGTTTTTACAAAAAAAAATGAAGAGAAAAAAATACTCGTTATATTGCATTCTCTAATGGTTTACAAGAGGACTTTAATTATGATGACGATCGGCAGAAGATTTCATTCTATAATATATATATATGCATTTTAATAATCGCACTGAAAAATGGAAATGCAACTTTTCAAATGCATACATATATTATACTTTCAAATGACAGTCATTAATATATCTTAATACTCGGTGTCATCGTACCGTGTAAAAATCTCTTTTTTTTCTCTCTCTCTACCAACACTAAATTATTATCAATTTATATTTGGTCCTCTGACAGTGCAAAATTTACTTTAGACAAGAATCAACATTCCTTTTATCCGTAGGACTCAATTTATACTCGAATTCTGCTTCTTAAGAATTTCTATACACAATTTTCGTTCGATTTTTTACAAAAGGGAATAATATTTGCCTCCTAGGAGAACAAGAAGGAAAAATTACCATTTAAATCAAATAATTTAATTATTATTCAATTATTAATTGAAATTATATTATGTTAAAGTTAATCGGCTGCCGAAAAAAATTGAATCAGAAATTAAATTCTCGATTATGTGAGACTGAGTTTTTCGTTTTGATTTTAGGTTTACAAGAAGAAGACAGAGGCAGCGAAAAAGGAATATTTGAAGGCTCTGGCAGCTTACAGGGCCTCCTTGGTCAGTAAGGGTGCAACTGAAAACGAACAACAAACTCAACAGCAGCAACAGCAACAACAACCCCAACCACAGGCTGTTCCATACGGAGTTGTTCCTTATTCAGCATATGGAGGCAATACACAACCAGGAAATGTTGCTTATCAAGTTTACAGTCCTCAACCACAGCCACCATCACCCCAACAACATCAGCAACAACAGCATCAACAACAAATGGGCATTAAAAAATCTCCCCTTCATTTGGCTCAAATGCAAGGCAATCAACAGCAACAACAACAGGTAATTATTCAAGTACAACAAAAATTCTTTTTCGTCATTAATACAAGAATAGAAAAACGAAGAATTAAATTTAAAAACAACAAAAGGAATATTAAAACAGCAGCAAAGGCAAAATAATAAATGCAAAATACCAAAAGTCAAATAAAAAATTAAAAAATAGTAATAATAATAAAAATGATAATAATTAACGTGGGAGAAGTTCACAACATTTCTAATCGACGATGCAGAGAAAAAAATATTTTCTATGAAGAAAAGAATATTTTTTGTTTACATAGAAATTTTTATTTTTCGAATTGTTGATTAATTTAATGGTTTGAAGATTAAAAAATACGAGAAGTTAATTAAATCAAAATTATTTTTAATTAAAAATATTTCTTTTATAATTTTGATTCTGAAATAATTGAATTCTTATAAAGCAATTTATCAAAATTTTTCAAAATAATTCGATTTCTGCGAATTTTATTATTTTGGAAGAGAATTAAATTTTTTCATAGTTTTTAATTAAGTTTCTTTTCTTATAAAGCATTTTATTAGAATTCTTTTAAATAATAGAATTTTTGAGGAGATAATAATTCAATTGTCATAAATAATTTTATCAAAATTTTCCAAAATAATTGAGTTTCTACGAAGAATTTTATTAAAATTCTTTAAAAATTCTTTAAAAATTTCTACGAAAAATTTGACAAATTATGAAAATAATTGGAAATCTTGTTAAGAATTTGATTACAATTTTATAAAATAATTGAATTTTTTCAAGAAATTTAATTAAAATTGTATTGAAAATATTTCAATTCTCATAAAGAATGTAATCAAAATTCTTCAAAATAAATGTATTTCTGCAAAGAATTTTATTATTTAGGAACTGAATTACATTTTTTCAAAGTTTGTAATTAAATTTTTTTTATAAAGAATTTTATTAAGAAATTTTAAAATAGTAAAATTATTGAATAGAATTTTATTGAAATTTTTTAAAACAATACAATTTTTGCAAAAAATTTTATCAACATTTTTTAGAATAATTATTTTTTCCTGCTAAGAATTTGATTAATTATGAAAACAATTTAATTCCCATGAATAATTTTATCAAAATTTTTCAAATTAATTGAGTTTCTTCAAAATATTTTCATAAAATTCTTTAAAAAAATTAAATTTCATTGAAAATTTTTATAAATAATGAAAATAATTGAAATCTTTCCAAGAATTTTATTACATTTTTCGATAATAATTGAATTTTTTCGAGGAATTTAATTAAAATTGTATTGCAAATATCTCAATTGATTTTCATAAAGAATTTAATCAAAATTTTTCGAAATAACTCGATTTCTGCGAATTTTATTAGTTTGGAAGAGAATTAAATTTTGTCATAGTTTTTAATTAAGTTTCTTTTCTTATAAAGCATTTTATTAAAATTCTTTTAAATGATAGAATTTTTGAGAAGATAATAATTCAACTGTCATAAATAATTTTATCAAAATTTTCCAAAGTAATTGAGTTTCTACGAAGAAATTTATTAAAATTCTTTAAAATAATTTAATTTCTGTGAATAATTTTATAAATTATGAAAATAATTCAATTACCATAAATAAAATTTTTAAAAATTCTTTAAAATAATTAAATTTTGACGAAAAATTTGATAAATAATTATGAAAATAATTGAAATCTTGCTAAGAATTTTATTACAATTTTCGAAAATAATTGAATTTTCTCGAGGAATTTAATTAAAATTGTATTAAAGGTATTTTGATTCTCATAAAGAATTTAGTCAACATTTTTCAAAACAATTGAATTTCTGCGAAGAATTTTATTAGGAAAATAATTTAATTCCTCTAAAGAATTTTATAAGTTATGAAAATAATTTAAATCTTGCTAGGAATTTAATTAACATTTTCGAAAATAATTGAATTTTTTCGAGGACTTTAATTAAAATTGTATTGAAAATATTCCAATACTCATAAAGAACGTAATCAAAATTCTTCAAAATAATTGGATTTCTGCGAAGAATTTTATTATTTAGGAAAAGAATTAAATTTTTTCAACGTATTTATTTAATTTTTTTTTGTTATAATGAATTTTATTGAAATTTTTGAAAATAATAACATTTTTGGGAAGAATTTTATTCAAGTCTTTCAAAATAATAAAATTGCGAAGAATTTTTTTTAAAATTCTTTAAAATAATTAAATTCCTACAATGGATTTGATTAATTAATTATTATCAATTGTCATAAATAATTTTATCAAAATTTTCCAAAGTAATTGAGTTTCTGCGAAGAATTTCTGGCCTTACATTTGCTAATAACAATAATTATTATTACTATTTTTGTTTCTCTGTTACTTTTTGTATTTTGCTTCTATCATTTTATTTCTGTTCCTCTTAGTATTATTACACTGATAGAATTATATATTTAAGAATATAATTTTGCTCTCCATTGAAATTAAATGATCATTTCACACAGGCTTTAATGGGAAATCCAATGGCACCGCCGCACATGACGCAGCAACACATGCAGCAACAAGTCTCGCAGCAACAATATATGCAGCAGGTCAGCGAACTTTCTTATTTCTCCATTTATTCGACTCAAGAATTGCAAACAGTTAAAGTTTATACAATCTTAACGTAACATGATATTGTGGTGCGTTGAAATTGCACGCATTGTTCAGTGCGAGATAAAAAAAATAGAAAAAATAAAAGAAAAAAGAGAGGTAAACAAAGGAACAAAAACTTGTGCTACTAGTTTCAATATTATATATATAGTGAAATTGCCTTCAATTACAGAGCAATTTTAACATCATGAAATGTTATTATAGTTCGAGTTTCTTTTGAGATGAAAGTTTTCAAATTATCGATATATAAAGGCCTTTGCAATATATCATTTCTTTTCTACTCTTCTGTCTTGTTTCTAGATTCCTTTTTATCTAGCACAAGATATTTAAGTAGTCTAATTAGTTTATATTATTTCAATTTTTACTTTTACATTTCAATTCCATATTAGAATTTTTTCTTTTGACAATTCGACAATTTTACAATTTCTAAACTCTGAAAATTAATTTATTTAAAACTTCACCTAAAGTTGTCAATGTTTAATTTATTTCTTCTTCAAATTGAATTTTTATTCCGCAATAACTTTACGACAAAATCAATAAAATTAATTTCAGTTTATAAAGTTTAAAATTGTTTTCCTCTATTTTTTTAATTTAAAACTTTTCGTTTTTAATCTCCAGTAATAGTAATTACTGAAAATTAAATTTAACTTAATTTTCAGTAATAAACGAAAATTGTACTAAAAATTAGAAACGAAAATATTTTTAATAAAAATTATTTCGAAAAAAATATCGTTCAAAATTTGAGGATCATATTAACGAGATCATATTAACTGTTTGAAATTTTTGAAATGTGCCGCTCTATCGTTTCTCCGCTTTTATTGCGGAGTCGATATTAGAGTTTGCGACTAAACTCGAGTCCTACTCGTCGATAAGTGTGAGTAACGCACCACAACAACAAAAATTATGGCTGCTGCTGCAAACGCATTTGAAAGTCCCACGAAAATATATCAAATAGTTTATATACAACAATCAGAAAACAATCTTCATGTGAGTAGGAAAACTTGAGTGATTGATGCTCCATTATTTTATTCTTTGTTTACAAAACGAGAGAGAGAAATTGAAATTGTAGAGAAAAATTCACGAAAACCGGAAGCAAGCCACGCGAATCATAACCTTGACGGTAGTTATTTTTGTTATTTTCCATCTATTTTTAAGTGTCTTCATAATATAAAGTACTAATTCTTTGAATTATGTATTTTTTTTTAATTCGCTCGTATTATTTTTATTTTGAAACAGCAGAAAAAAGTGAGCACTGGCATTATAACCTCATTATCTATTGTTTACACTGTTAACAACGTCTGCTCCGAAATTTACTTTTTTTTTTAAATAAGTTATTTTATTTTTGGAATTCGCATTGGATTTTTTCTATTTATTTTTTTAATATTGTCAAAATTTAATCAACTGTTTTTCTTTTAAAAAAAATTTTTTTTCTTATTTTACACTGCTTTTGTATTTATTTATTTATTTTTGTTTTCATTTCTTCTGCTGTTTCGAATTTATTATTCTATTTTCATATTTTAATTTTTTTAATACTTTTTATTATACTCAGTATTATATATTTAAAATTAATATATATATATTAGTTATTTTACTGCTTTGTTACTTTTATATAAAAATTTTCGGAGCATCAAAATTGTTTAGTCTTTTTCAAGTCTTTTGAAGAAAAACGAAATTTCCAGATTAAAAAAAAATATTTTTTTAAGGAAAATAAAATTAAAATGTAATTGTGTAAAAATTTTTGAAGCATCAAAATATTTAGTCCTTTTCTCAAGTCAGGGTTGCCATAAATATTTAATTTTATTTTTCCCTGACTTTCAGACAAAATTTTCACTTTTTCCCTGACCCTAAAGAATATTCTGATTTACTCTAAAAATTATTAGATACTCAAAAAAATGTTCTACTATATTTATTTACAAATTTCTTCAAAAGTAAAATTATTCGAAAACATCAATAACTTCGTTTTTAAATAAATGTTTAATCATTATTTATTTTCTGTAGGAATTAAAATTCTTCAAAACATTCAAATTAAAACCTTTTTGAAATTGAATTTCTGTGAAGAATTTTATTACTTTTGACAATAATTTAATTCCTCCAACGAATTTTATTCAAGTTTATAAAAATAACTGAATTCCAGTGAAGAATTTTATTATTTATATAAATAATTGAATTCTTGCAACGAATTTGATTCAAGTTTATAAAAATAATTGAATTTCGATGAAGAATTTTATTATTTATAAAGATAATTGAAATTATGACGAGAATGTTTTAAAATTTTTTGAACATAATTGAAATTCTGGAAAGAATTTTTATAACTTTTGAAAATAATTGAATTTCTGGAATCATTTGTAACTTTTCCAAAACTCAATTTTTTTTAGTATTTTTAACTAAAATTCTTCTATCAATCTGGTATTTATGAAAATTGTAAAAATTATTCATTAAATAATTTATAAGTCATAATTTTTATGGTAGTTCCTGAAAAATTAAGTTATTTAAAAAGAAATTATTGTCAGAAATAGAAAAAATTGAAGGTTTTGTATTAAAATTCGTGGTAATTTCATAGTTTACGAGGGAAACAAAAAAAAACATTAAAATTCAGAGTTTTCTCATGAATTTCAAAAATTCAATTTTTTTGCATTACTTTTACTAAAAATCCCTGACTTTTCCCTTAATTCCCTGACCTGTGACAACCCTGCAAGTATTCGAAAGAAAATTAAAATTTATCGAAGGAAATTTCCAAATTAAATAAATTTTTTTTGAAATTAGACTAATGAAATAATTTTTTCCAGGTTCCCCAGCAACAGGTGCAACCGGTGCAAGTGCAACAGCAGCAAATGATGCACATGAGTCCCGCGAGGAATGAATTGAAACAAGATTTATCAAGTCCACCACCTGTTAATTCATCTCAAGCAGCAATGGTTGCTCAAAGGGCACCGGCAAACACTTGTATTCGTCATGGTTGCCCAAATCCGGCTGTGGCAAACACCGAATGGGAAGATGAATATTGCAGTAATGAGTGCGTGGTCAGCCACTGCAGGTTTGTGTGAGCATTCTTTTTGGTTTTCTTTTCTCAACACTATTTTCAAAAAAATTCAAATTCTAATATTTTTTTCTTATTTTTTCCCTCTAAACAGAGATGTCTTCACAACTTGGGTCTCAACAAATCAACAACAGAATTTTTCAACTGTAAAATAGAACAAGTCAATTGTCAATTGGTAAAAAGAATCTTTTAAAAACACAATTTGACTGTGAAAAATGGAAATGGAAATGAAAAGAAGAAGATGAAGAAGAAGATAAACACGATCGCTTCGTACGAGGAAACTATTCGCACATTTTCATTTTTTTAGGGAAATGAAAGTTTCAACTTCTCTATTTATTGATGATGACCTCCCCCCACTCTTTATTAATCCAAGTAAATTCTACACACGAAGTTTTAAAAAATAACGAAGCGAAAAATATTTTTTTTGTTTTTGGAAAAAACGACGTCGAATGCTTCGAGAGTGTGAGAGAGAATTTATAAACGAAAAAATCCGTTGGAACTGAGGATTAAAAAGTACAAGTAATAAACAAAAAACAAAAAAAGAGAGAAAGAATGACGTATTGCATGTAAATAAATACGACGGTGAATGACGAATAATTTTCCTGTGTTTTTTCTTTATTTTTTTAATATTGTTTCCGTGAAAGTGAGAGCAACAATTTTTTGGACATGCAGAACGGAAGTTGTAGAATTCAAAAAGAAAAAGAATTGAGAACAAAAAAAAACTTGCATTCGGCAGTGCCATGGCTGGTTGTTTCACACTTCACATTTGAAAACTTAGCTAGGAATATAAACGAATCTATACATACATATAAATAAATATATAAATAAAGATAATTATATATAATTAAATAAATAAACCGAGCTGCGATCACGAAAAAAAAAGTGACCCGTCGTTAAACCCTGCGAACTCGGCGCAAATCTGCAGTATTCTATTTAATCTGAAAAACTTAACGAAGAACTAAAAGAAAAAAAAACTAGTCCAACATTGAGAATTCGATGAAAAAAAAAATTTCAATATCTAATCTTTTAATTTTCAATTTTTAAGAATTTCATTGTTGGAAGTTTATAGATTACTTCAAAAAGATAACAATAATGAAGAAAAAGAAGAATAAATAACGCAAACAGGGCTCCACTTATTTTTACATCATTTCTACTGGCATTCAATTTTTCATGTAATAATCTTAACTAGTTCCGACATTTTGGTATATCGACGGTTTTACATTAGACGATATCAATCATTTTTTTAACTGAGATATATAAAATATATTTGTTTAAATTAGAAAATACAACACTTTACGCTTTCTTCATTCATGAAAAATTTTATTTCCTTTTTTTGTCCTCTAATCAGTATAGTTAATCTCTGTTTTTTTTTTGTTTCGTTAAAGATCGAGGAAGCGCAAAGAGTTTTAATTTTTAATAAATTATTTAAGTTGATACAAAGAGAATTTCATAGTTTTTAAAAAAAAGAAAAAAAAAGATTTAAATATTTAAAAAAAAGAAGCAAGCGAGATATTTAAACAGCGTGTTTTGTTATTTTTAAAGATTTAGTAAACCAATTTGGGCTCTGAAATTTATCGTAACAAATGTATCGTTAAGAAAATGAAATGTTTCGCGCATTCTCAGAAAGTGCTAATTGAAAAGAATTCTTTACAAAAAGAAAATGCACTTTTTTAATTTTTTTTTTTTTTAAGTATTTTATTTTTACCACGATGATGTTATTTTAGCACTTGTTGAGAATGCCTTCAAGATTTTTTAATCGTTTGTTTTTTCATATTCTTATGTAAATATCTAAATATATTCTATAGATTTATAGGTTTTATTGTAAACATAATCAAACTGTATTATATTGATAACGATTTGTGGTATATTAAAATACTATATAT
The DNA here is from genome assembly GCF_015476425.1 of Leptopilina heterotoma. Taxonomy (NCBI): domain Eukaryota; kingdom Metazoa; phylum Arthropoda; class Insecta; order Hymenoptera; family Figitidae; genus Leptopilina; species Leptopilina heterotoma. Next base: position 117,350 of record NW_025110825.1, on the reverse strand, counting down.
GTACAACTATAGAATGCAGCAGGAATATTTGCATTTGGCTGGTGCTATTTAAATGAACAAAAATGGAAAAACAGAAAAAAAAAATTGCTTGAAATCGTGTAGAATCAAGAAAAGAAAAGAAAAAGTTTTGCCAAACGCAATGTTTTAATTGAATGAAATATATTTCTAATGAAATATATTTCGAAAGAAATAGTTTGGCATCTTTTTTTTCAATTACAATATATATTAAACGAACGACAGCGTTTTTTATAGATCTGAACTTTTTAAGTAATCCCGCTGTATCCTATAATTAATAAAAAAAAAATATTATAATTTAAAATAAATATTAAGATATTACTCAAACAAAATACAGAAAACACGCGAATCCTCCTTACCCTCTCGACATTGTCTTGTTCTCACGACACAAAAAAAAAAATGCGACACGATTTTACAATAAAAATATTCATAATTGCATAAACTTATATTAAAAAGGATTAAATCTAGAAACTATCCAGCGTATATAGTAGTAATAGCACTACACATCAAATGCTAATATATGATGGTGATTTGCAATGAATTTATGTTCGTTTTTCTTTGTTTTCTGTAAAAAGACTTAATTAAACAATTTCAGTCCCATATCGATTGTTATTTTTTGCAAAATTATTCCTAAAAAATTTCCTACTAATCCATTTCAATTTCAATTCCTCATAAAGGTTTATGGAAGATTTTCTTTTTTCGATTGTTTTCAAAAAAATGCGATTTTCAAAAAATGTGACTGAAAAAGTCATATTTTCGTTTTCCATTATTTCATTTCGTAATTAAAATTTTCATTTTTCTGCCAAATTTTCAATTACCAAAGATTTGAATATTTTTGTTTAAAAATACAACTTACTTCGATTTTTATAGTGTGAAATAATTTTTCAAATAAGTCAAAGTTTATTTTTCAAAGTCAAATCCTTCAAAAATTATTACTTTTAAACTTTTAAATAATTTTTTTTAAGAGAATTAAACATTTGAAATATAATATATGAATTAAAAAGTTTCTCAATAATTAAAATTTTGTTAAATTTCATAAAAGATAATTGATTTCTTTTCAAAAGTATTTCATTAAATTTTTTGAAACGCAAATTTCGAAGAATTTTAATTGCAAATTTTGAAAATAATTTTGAACTCTCAAAGATTTTAATAGAAAAATGTTCAAATAAAAATTAAAAAATTAAAGTTAAGGAAAATTAGCTCCAAAAAAAAATTATATAAAAACTTCGAAGAATTTTAATTGCACATTTTGAAAATAATTGAATTCTCAAAGATTTTAATAAAAAATGTTCAAATAAAAATTTTTAAATGAAAATTAAGGAAAATTAGCTCCAAAAAAAAAATGATATAAAAACTTCGAAGAATTTTAATTGCACATTTTGAAAATAATTGAATTCTCAAAGATTTTAATAAAAAAATGTCCAAATAAAAATTAAGAAACTAAAATTAAGGAAAATTGCTCCAAAAACAATTATATAAAACATTCAAAGAATTTTAATTGCAAATTTTGAAAATAATTATTTTCTTAAAGATTAACTCTCAAATAACTTAAAGATTTTAATAAAAAAAAGTTCAAATAAAAATTTTAAAATAAAAATTAAGGAAAATTAGCTCTAAAAAAAAATTATATAAGAAATATTTTGTTAGAAAGAAATATTTAGAATTTTTTTCATTTTATAAACTTTAATTATTTTCAATATTTTCAATTACACATTTTCAAAAAATATAAAAATGTAACAAATTCTTTTGAGAAAACAATTGTCTTCCAAATTTTCATTTAAAATACTTAAAAAAATTAAATAGTTTTTTAATATGAAATAGTTTACTCCTTGCGTCGAATTTTTAAAAAATTTTTGAAAATAATTAAATTCTTTCTTGGAAATTAATTAAAATTGTATTGAAAATAATTGAATTCTTATTTGAAGATTTTCCATAATAAATTTATAATTAAATTCTTTCGAAGAATTTTATTCAAATTCTATTGAAAATAATTTAATTCTTCAGAAAAATATTATTATTTATGAAAAAAATTGAATTCTTGCGAAGAATTTTATGAAAATTTTTGAAAATAATTCAATTCTTATAAAAAATTGTGTCAACATTTTTTATAATAATTGAATACTTTCGAAGAATTTTATTAAAATTCTTAAAGTAATTGAGTTTTTTCAAGAAATTTGATTCAAATTACATCAGAAATAATTGAATTCCTTAGAAAAAATATTATTATTTGCGAAAATACTGAATTCTTTCGAAGAATTTTATTAAAATTCTTGAAATTAATTGAATTGTTTTAAATAATATTTTATTATAATTTTCGAAAATAATGAAATTCTTTCGAGGAATATAATTAAAATTATATTGAAAATAATTGAATAACATTTAAAAAAACTTTTTTTTTCCTCAGAAAAATGTTATTAGGTATTCATAAGAATAATAGAATTCTTGCGAAAAATATTAAAATTCCTGAAATTAATTGCATTGTTTCAATGAATATTTTATTAAAATTTTTGAAAATAATTAAATTCTTTCGAAGAGTTTTATTACAATTTTTAAAAATAATTTTCAATTAATTAATCAACCAGTCGATCAGAATCAAAATTTCACAGAAATTCATAGAAAAAAATTATTAAAATTCAAATTAATCAACTAAATTGTGTCTAATATTCATAAAAATAACGAGAGAAATTATGAACACTTGGATGAATATTATTTCCGATTTTATTTTAGCGTCATTATTTTATAGTGTATTTGACAGAACAAAGAATAATTGTTAGTGACATAGTGTACACTGTACAATGAACAATTATCGAATATATTTACATTTTACAGGCGTATTTAGAATTTTAGCCTTAATGATATTGATACAATTTTGATACGATATACACAGAGAGGTGTGAATTGTCTATTAAACAATTTTTAATTTTTTTCTATTAATTAACTAAATCAATATATTAAATTAAATTTAATTAATTATTTAATTAAATTAAATTAAATTAAATTAATTAATTAATTTAGTCATTATACAACAAATTTCCAAGATCGATAATCATATTCGAATTTATCACTCTTCCATTTTTTTAACATTAAAAATAATCATTCTCCTTTTTATTTTGAATTATTTTGTAAAGATAAAAAAATCTTTGTATTAATATTAATAAATTGATAATTTATCTTTTTGCCATAAGAGTTTGCTTTGACAATTTCACCTCTATTCATGTGTAAAATCATTGAGAAAATGTACATTGGATACATTTAATTTTTTATATCAGATAATTATTGTATGTTATGCCAGAAAATAATCATCTCTACAGTTTTACTCCACTTAAAAGTTTTTTTTTCTTTTTTTATGACAAGTGGGACATTATTTTGATTTATACATACGAGATTTTTTTCTTTTTTAATTACATTGGCCGAAAAATATTCATTTTAAATTATCACATTTATTATTAAGGCCTACTTTCTCTTTACATCGTATGTTTTCTGTAACTTGCCCGCACTTTGTTGATAATTACATTTTGTGAATAATAATGTGTAAATAATTTTTCTATTTAATTAAATATTGAAATTAATTGCGAGAATTAAAAATTCTTTTTTGTTGCAAATTAATTTTACAAATTAAAATTAAATGAAGCACGGTAAGTAATTATATTTTAAAAATTTATAATAATATCACCTGTAAGTTATAATTTTTAATTTTAATAATAAAGGAAAAAATACATATTTTTTCTAAAACAAAAGAAAATTATAATAATTAGAATCAGAATGTCTTTAGAATAAAGTTGAATATTTTTATCTAATTCAATAAATTCGTTGTCTTTAATAATTAATAATCAACAAATTATTAAAAATTGTGTAATAAAATTTACTGTTTGTTTTGAACTTTTGAAATAAATTAAAAAGAATAAAAATGCAATGTATCAACAAATTGCTGATTGACATTTATAATTTTTTTTTTCTTAAACTGTCTCGACAGAAAATATGAATTTATTACAATTATTCCTTTCTACTTTTCAATAACTTCAAACTATATTTATATTTATTTTTTTCTATTATAATATATGGGAAGCTAGTGAACATAATAGGATATTTATTTTTATGTTTCGTTTGTGCATATGGACATTTTTTTTCCTTTTTTTTTGAAGAAACGAGAAAGCATTTATTACAATTATATTATTATTATATTTTTGTGTCACCTAATTGATTTTCATATAGAGTGTAAAAAGTCGTAAATACATTAGATATATCATAGAGTCAAAATATACATGATTATGTCAGTAAAGAGAAAAATAATAATGTAAAATAAATAGAAAATTTTTCTATTTTTTAAAATAAATAGAATTTTTTCTAATAATTATTTCGATTCTTTAGAATAAAATTAAGAAACCATTTTTCTTTTAGCTGAAATTTTTTCTCTTTCTCTGGATTTTATAATTAATATATTTATATATTTATAATTTTAATTTATTATATGTTTAGCTTCCGTTCAATAGAGTGCATAGAAATAGTATAACAAAATATATGAAATATTTATAAAACAAGTTCATATTATTAATTATGAAATTCAAATTTATTTTCCTTGAAAAATTTATTTTTATTGTAATTAAACTATTTAAAGATTTTGAATAGAAATAAATTGAAGAAGAAAGAAATTTAAATTTTCTCTAAATTCTGTTTTTTTGGTAATTGACAATAATTATTCAACAATACTGAACAAAATTTAGAGAAAATTTTAATTTCTTACTTCTTGAATTTCTTTTGATTCAAAATCTTTAAGTAGTAATTATTATAAATAATTGTTATAAATAATTATTATAAATAATTATTATAAATAATTATTATAAATAATTATTATAAAATAATTATTATAAATAATTATTATAAAATAATTATTGCAAAATTGAAATACTATAAAATAATGATTATAAAAATAAACTTAAAATAGTTATTACAAAATTAAAACATAAAATAATTATGACAAGGGTAAATTATTATAAAATAATAATTGTGTTTTACATAAATATGACTTTCAAAATTAATAATACGGAAAATTGAATAAATACCATTTCGTGCGTGGCTAAAGCCGTGTCTTATCACATAATTTTTCATTAAAATTTGTTTCTATATTTACAGTCACTGTATGACTCTTAAATTACTTAAGAGTCAGTTTTTTCTTACGAGATACGAATAAAATCAACTTTTCTTTTAACTCGTAATTTTTAATTATTTATACGTTAATATATTTTTTTAATTCGAATTTTCTGAGCTCCTTATTTACTATGAAAAGTTCCGTTACAATTTTTCTTTTCCATTTTTTTTTTATTAATAATTTTTTTTTTCTGACGCATATAATTATTCTCAATCTGCGATAGAGATAATTATGATTTAACCAATTTTTTTTTTTATTTTACTTAACTATAATTACAATTCTTTCGTTATTTTTTTTTTATACATATTGGACGTTGATTGCGTTCAATTTTTTTTTTTTTTTTTGTTTAACAGTGCTGTGCACGTTTCCTATATAATTATATATAACATATATACGTTATCAAAACAATTTTTATTTTAAAACAATTAACTTTTAAATGAAAAAATATATTTTAAATCTCTCTCTCTTTTTTTTCAAATCAGACGAAAAAACATAATTTACACATTAATGATAGATATGACATTTTTCTTTTAAAATTGTCAAGTGCATTTATATAAAACTTATTGATATTCTATAGGATATTTTAAGAAAAATGTTCATTTTAAAGAATTTTTGTTAATTAATTCAATTTTTGGTTCAAATAGAAAAATTAATTGAAATGGTAAATAAATAATTTGAATAAATAAAAAATTTTTAAAATCCAGTGTTGAAAATTTGAATAATCTAAAATTGATTTTCAATTGTCAAAATATAAAGTAAAATTTTAGAATTCTTGTCCTAGTTTAGAATTTAATTGAAAATCTAATTAGAGAAAAAAAATTTAATTTAATTTAATTTAATTAACAATTAGAAATTAAAATTTAAAAAATTAATAATTAAAAATTTAGCTTTAAAGTGAAACATTTTTCTCATTGTTCAATTAATTAATATTGGATAATATTAAACATTTGAAGCGTGAATTTACCTAAACCCATCACAGCAGTAAATACAATCTATGATATGGAATGATATGAAAATTCGATAGGAAGAGTACCAAGTGTGTACAAAAAATTGTCAAATCTCTGTTCTAAAAAGTGGTTAATTAATATTACAACATTAGAGTTTACTTAAAAATCTTATTTATACTTGAGTCGATGATAATAATATTTTTATTAGCAAGAGGAAGTTTCAATTTTTGTGCTTTCTTTAAAATTTTCCTTTTCACTTGTAAAAAAATATTTTTTTTTTTCAATTTAAACATTACAAGTGAAATAATTTCGATTTTTCTTCATTAATATGTATAAGAAGTACAAATATTATATTTTGATATGAGATCATTGTTCATTTGTTGGAATATTACAACATTTAAAAAAAAAGTCGAAAATCGAAAATAATATATAAAAATTTCTTTATCTTATTGAGATTTTTATTGCGCACAAAATAATTTCAAAATACTGCCCTCTGATTTTGTAAATTTTGTAAATAAAAGTTTTGTAAAGTATTGTAACATTTTTTAAAGTATAAAATTTCAGTCGAATATTGTAACAAAATTAAAAATATTGCGAGCAGTGTAGAAAACTGCGAGTAACATTAAAAAATAAAAATATTTTTCCAGTCTAACATTTTTTTTCCATTCCGTAATATATTGAAATTCGATATGGGAAAAAGTTTCGGTCTTCGGCAGTGATAAATTGGCTCTCAATATTTCGCAATAAATTTTTTAAAAAACAAAAAGTTTTTTTAAAGAATTATCAGAAATTGTGTAAATGAAAAATTATATAATCGAATAAATCGCAGAAAGTCAATATTTGCTATAATTTCATTTATATAAGAACAACTTTTCAATATATCATTATAAATTCAACATTTGTGATAGAATTGATATTTTTTCAACAATATTCAATAAAAAAATGTTTCAATTTGGCGTCTTTCATATTGAAACTTAAAAAAATTAACTTTCAAATTCTTCTTTCACATACAATTATGTTAAATTATTTTCTTTCAGTTTATTTTATACACAATATTCATAAGGAAGTATTTTATATAGATGAACTGATATGGAAATATATTTTCCAATAGATGCTTTTTTCACTCTTTTCACGCATGATTTGCGAAAAAATTGGAGTTAAAGAGCAAAATTAGAAAATAATTATTCTGAATCCAATTGCAAAAATTTTTTTATATATCAATTTGAGGTATAACAATTTCTTACTCTCAAAGAGCCTAGTTTTAGTAGGCAAGATAGGCATATGTTCTATTTTTCAAGAAAATATATTCTTTCGATTTGAATTCGTCACTTTTTGTTTTAATTAATTCACAATTGAATTTTTAATTCGACAATTCGTCGATTCATAATTATTTGCCGCTTTAGTCAATTTTTGTGCGAAAAATCTACAATAGAAATTTACTAATTTCCCCACTAACAATTAATTAAAACGATTATTAATTATTCCAAATGATTCTAAAATTAAATTAACACCGAATTAAATTATCGACTCAATCAGTGACTGATTCAAATTCAAAGAGTATATCCACTTCTTCGACAATTTAAAAATATATAGTTATTTTTTTTTTTATACAGACACAACAAGTCTCGATTAACGAACTTTTTCTTTTTTTTTTTTTGTTAAAGCGAAGAAAGTAAATGAGCCATGTTGTTCTAATTAACTTTTTCTTTCAGTTGTTTCTGATTTTCTTATTGCTCAGCTATCGAAGGGATCAAATGTCAAAGAACGCGTTTCTGGAAGCCGTCGAATATTACTATAGTTCTGATATAAATTGGAGGAATGTTCGGCATCGCCAGCACTAAATCGATGGGAAACTTTATTTTCCGAATCCCATGACTCTCGATAGCCTCTTGACATTACTCGACTGTCATTTCTGTTACCAAAGCCATAGTTTCCTGAAAGAATGAAGAGAAACAATTTTTTCTTTACTCAAGTCCTAAAAAACCAATTGAATTACTAAATTACCAATCAAAGTGGAAATATTTACGAAAATTGCCAATTTCTCGATAAGTAACAATTTTAATAATCTAAAATTTCGACAAATGCTAATTTAAAATAGATATTTAATGTAGAAAATTAAAATAAAAAATTAAATTATCAATACAGGGTTGCCACAAATATTTAATTTTATTTTTCCCTGACTTTTCCATGATTTACAGACAAAATTTTCACCTTCTCCCTGACCCTAAAGAATATTCTGATTCACTCTCAAAATTATTAGATACTCAAAAGCAAGTTTTATTCATTTATTTACAAATTCAAAAGTAAAATTATTCGAAAACTTCAATAACTTCTTTTTCAAATAAATATTTAATCATTATTATTTTTCTGTAGGAATTCAAATTCTTTTTGAAATTCAACAACTTTTAGAAATATTATTACAAAACATGAAGATGGCGATCACTCCAATCATATTTTGTAATAATTTAAATTACCATAAAATTTTTCAAAAAAGTTAATTATTTACAAAAATCCTAATAAAATCCTTCGCAAAAATTCAATTATTTTCACAAGTAGTAAAATTTCTCTATAAAGTTCAATTAATTAAAAAAATGGAATAAAATTCGTTGCAATAATTCAATTATTTTCATAAATAATAAATCGATTATTTGGTTATTAATTTTTAAATCAATTTTTATTAGAAAATTCTATAAAAATTAAATTATTCAAATTAAAAAATAAATAATATAATGAATAATTGAATGTTTGTTAAAATTGAATTCTCATAAAGAATTTTATAAATAAATTTTTAATTAATTGAATTCCTTTGACAAATTTTAATAAAATTTTTAAGAATAATAATTATATTTTATGAGGAATTCGATTGAAATATTGTATCAAAAATAATTAAAATCCTGCGATGAGTTTTATTATTTATGAAAATAATTAAAATTTTCCCAAGAATTTTATTAAAATTTTTCTAAAATAATTGTATTTCGGAGAAAAATTTTATTATTTATAAAGGTAATTGAAATTTTTACAACATTTTTTTTTTAATTTTTGAACATAATTGAATTTCTGCGAAGAATTTTATTATTTATATAAATAATTGAATTCTTGCAACAAATTTTATTCAAGTTTATAAAAATAATTGAATTTCGGTGAAGAATTTTATTATTTATAAAAATAATTGAATTCTTGAAAAGAACATTGTTAAATTTTTTTAATTGTTACGACGAATTTTATAAAAATCTGTTTAAATAATTGATATTTTTTGAAAAATTTTATGAAATTTTGTATTTTAAATAATTGAATATCTGAGAAAATTTTATTACTTATGAAAATTGAATTATTTTGAAGAAATTTATTAAAAATTGAATAAATGAATTCCTGTGACATTTTACCAAGAATTTTATTAAAATTTTTCTAAGATAATTGAAATTTTGCCGAGATTTTTTTTAAAATTTTTGAACATAATTGAATTTTTGCGAAGAATTTTTATAACTTTTGAAAATAATTGAATTTCTGCGAAGAATTTTATTACTTTTGAAAATAATTTAATTCTTCTAACGAATTTTATTTAAGTTTTAAAAAATAACTGAATTTCTGCGATGAATTTTATTATTTATATAAATAATTGAATTCTTGCAACGAATCTTATTTGAGTTTATAAAAATAATTGAATTTCGGAGAAGAATTTTATTATTTATAAAGATAATTGAAATTTTGACGAGAATTTTAAAAAAAAATTTTAAAATAATTGAAATTCTGCGAAGAATTTTTATAACTTTTGAAAATAATTGAATTTCTGGAATCATTTGTAACTGTTTCAAAATTCAATTTTTTTTAGTATTTTTAACTAAAATTCTTCTATCAATCTAGTATTTATGAAAATTATAAAAATTATTCATTAATTAATTTATAAGTCATAATTTTATGATAGTTCTTGAAAAATTAAATTATATAAAAAGAAATTTATTGTCATAAATAGAAAAAATTGAAGGTTTTGTATTAAAATTCGTGGCAATTTCATAGTTTACGAGGCAAAAAAAAACATCAAAATTCAGAGTTTTCTCATGAATTTCAAAAATTCAATTTTTTTGCATTACTTTTACTAAAAATCCCTGACTTTTCCTTGAATTCCCTGACCTGTGGCAACCCTGAAATATAAAAGAGAAAATTAAAATAGAAATTTAAAATAGAAAATTAAAATTGAAAATTGAAATATAAATTTAAAATAAAAAATTAAAATTGAAAATTAAAATAGAAAATTAAAATAGAAAATTTAAAGTAGAAAATTTAAAGTAGAAAATCAGAATAGAAAATTACGAAAATGTACAATAGAAGTGCTGGAATTTTTTTCAATAAAGTTTAGATTAACATTCGTAGAATTAGCATTGATAGAATCTATTTTCGAAAAGAAATGATACGATTGTAATAAATGTCGACGATATTGGAATTTTTTTTACCCCTGCGAGGATCTGTATAATGTATAAAAGGAGACAGTCTGGAAGAATTCGTCGGTCTGAAAATCACCTTCTGGAAGTCTAATTATTCTGCGAAACGAGATAGTTCAAAATTCAATCAACGTATCTACAAGAAAACCTAATTTTCCTCTCCAGCATATGCTAATTCACCCTTGGTTCTTCCTTTAATTTTCTACGTTCAGACTCTGGACCTTTTACTCCCCCTTTCGCCTGTCAACTTTCCTGAGGAACTTCATCATTATTATTTTTATTGTCACACTCTAAATCTAAAGCAGTGAAAATATAATTTTGATAATATAAATTTATCTATTATTGACTCGATTAATTTCTATTCTATAAAATATAGAAAAGAAGGGAAGGTAATATTTTTCTTTAGTTAATGATTAATATATAGGGCAAATTTAAAACTGTTCCACCTACGAAAACCGATCGTAAGACGTGTACTTTTTAGGTATTTTTATTTTCAATTTATAATTTAAGTGAATTAATTTATAATTGAGTGAAATTAATTTTTAATATAATTTGTCTTTATATTTTTCTAATTTTCTCTCAATTTCGAGAAATTGTTTGAAATTTAATATTCCAAACATCTCAAAACACTAGAAACTATAGAAGAGGTTTTAAGATTTCAGCAATATTAGATTTCAAGCAGGAAAATGAGTAAAAAAATTAGAAGAAATTTTTGTACACAATAAAATGCACTTAAAAAATACTTTCCTTGCAATCGTCTTTTGTAGATAATACAGTTTATTGCAGGAATAATAAATAATAATAAATAAAATTAAATTAAAGAATTAAATAGTCAATAAATAATAAGGTTTTATTATTATTTAAATAATTAATTAATTATTATTTTATTATTCATTTTTCTTTACTTTAGTATTTTTAATTAGATTATAATTTAGATTTAGATTAGATTCAGATTAAATTTAGATTAATTTAGATTTAGATTAGATTTAGATTTGAATTATATTAAATTAACTGTTTATCTTTTGAACAGTTCAATTTCCATGTGAATATATTAATAAAATAATAAATTACCTGGTGAATCAGATGGTGAATGCGGTGGAGTTCCACCAATTGGAGAAAGAGGTTCATAAGGTGGTGGCGGAGGGGAAGATGGTGACGGTGTAGGCGAGGGTGGAGGAAGCCTCAGGACGGATTCTGGTTCAAGGCCCAAAATTTTGAGAACACGATGAGGATCTGTCCGAACCCAAATATCCAAAATATCAACGGGCCAGTCTGTTTGTGTGCAAACATCTATTAATCTCGCTGGTGGATTCCAGCAGAGGGCATCGGGAGGATGAGACGAACTTCTCGCCAGAACTCCACTTCCTGATCTACCCGCTGGCATTGGAAGATTAGGATTACTTTGCGGTGAACTCGCCAGGATTTGCAGGGCTTGAATCGCATTCCTCACCTGCAATGAAAATCAATTATAATCAATTATAATTAACCAGCATTTATTATTTAACATTTATTATTATTATTATGCAAATTATAAAATTTTATATTTTCAAATTTAAATTAAAAAAAAAATTTTTTTTTCATTACTAAAATTTTAAAAATTCACTTATCAAGTAGGGGAATGTAGTCAAGGTTGGCCTACTGTCTAGGTAGGCCACTCGCGTTTTTTTGTCAAGTTCACTAGCGCCACCTACGCGCATTTTTGTCGAAGCTTGTCTTAGTGAAACCTAACTTTTTGTTCAATTACATTTTCGGAAAATCGAAAATTGTGTTTTCTGTGACGTCGGTACAAAAAAAGCTCAAAAAAAGTTTTGTGCATAATGTGAAAAACCATTAATAAAAGATAAAAAACAAATTGAATCGTCAAGGCAAGTATGCAGAAAATTTGTGGGACTCATGGTTGAAAGGAAAACAAAGTAAAAAATCGAATCCCGAAACGTATTTCTTTATGGTTACAACAATTCGGTAATGTTACTTACTGTCAAGGTCGGCCACTATGTGTTTAAAATGCGCAAAGTTGAGGACGAGCTACTTCATTTGCAAAAACTGCAATTCTGTATAACTCATAATATAATTGATCATCTTATTAATATTTTTATTTAATTTTATTAATATTTTAGTGCAAAACTTTTTTTTATTTATATTTATTTTTTTATATTGTTTATTGTTATTATTTTGTTATTTCATAAAGTTACAAACTGTAAACAATAAAGAATCAATTTTCCGTAACTCCAAACATGTTATTTTATTTTTTAAAGATTAATGCCCTTTGAATTTTAAACATGGCCGACCTTGACTGTAATGGCCAACCTGGACTACAAATTTTTTTTTTTTTAAATCTTTATAACTTTTTCATTTTTAAACCTGTCAATTTACTTTGTACAGAAAAAATGTTCCTATTAAACAGGACTTTCCAACCATATACTTCAATTGTCCAAATTCATTTTTAAAAAAAAGTTATAAACAAAAGTCAAAAAGGTGGCCGACCTAGACTATGTTCCCCTACATAATTAATTATTGTTTATATTTTCAGAAATTGTAATATAATTCTTCACAAGAATTCAATTATTTTCATAAATAAATAAAATTCTTCGGAAGAATTCAATTATCTTTATAAATAATAAAATTTTTTGCAAAAATTCAAATATTTTCAACAAAATTTTAATACAATTTCACGAAAAAATTCCATTATTTTCTAAATTTTTAAGAAATTCATTGAATCTATTCAATTATTTTTTTAAATATCTAATAAATTCTTTGCAAATATTCAATTACTTTTAATGATTTAAATTTTTTCTTTCTCGTTTTCTTATGGTTATTTAAAATCTTTTTTTTCTGTAAAATACCTTAATTTTCAAAACGTTCAATAAATTTCTTGAAAAATATTCAAATATTTTTTTTAAAATTTAAGAAATTCCAAGGTATATAATTCCAAAATTCAATTATTTAAAAAATAATTTAAATAAATCTAAAATTGAGTTATTCTCCAAACTACAATTATTTTTAAAATTGTCTGTAAAATTTATTTTAAAAATTCAATTATTTTCAAAATTTTTAAGAAATTTCTTGTAAAATATTAAATTACATTCTATAAAAATTAGAAAATGATACAATTTGTTTATAAAAATTTAATTCTGTCAATTTTTTAATAAAATTCTTGAAAAATTAAATTTCTTTTTATAGAATTTAAAAACTAAGTTTTCAGAATTTTAAATAAATAATTTCTTTAAAGAATTCAACTATATTCAAAATTTTTGACGAAATTCTTCACAAGAATTCAATAATTGTCATAAATAATAAACATTCTTCGAATAAATTCAATTATTTTCAATACAATTTTAATAAAATTTCACAAAATGATTCAATTTTGAACAAAACACCAAGAAATTCTTCAAAAGAGTTTAATTATTTTCTATATTTTAAGAAAATTCCCTGAATGAATTAAATTATTTTACAAAATTGTAATAAAATTTTGAGGAGAATTCAATTATTTCCAATAGTTTTAAGAAAATTCAATGAGTAAGTGTTTTAATTTCAATTATTAAGAAACGCGATTATTTTAAATACTTGAAAGAAAGTCTTCGTATAAAATTCAATTACTTTCAAAAATTTTAATAAAATTCTTCGCAATGTTATCAACAAATTTGAACGGAATAAATGAATTCTTTCGAAGAATTTTTTTATTTATGAACTGTTTTAAAGAATTTTATAAAAATATTTGAAAATAAATAAATTCATTCGTGCTATTTTATTTACATTGGATTAAAAATAATTTAATTCCTGCAAAGAGTTTTAGTATTTGTAAAAATAGTTAAATTCTTACGAAGAGTTTATTAAAATTTTCGAAAATTATTGAAGTTTATGTAAATATTTTAAAATATTTTATTTCTTCCGAAGAATTCTATTAAAATTGTTTTGAAAATAATTGATTTCCTGCAAAGAATTTTACTATTTATAAAAATAATTGAATTCTTGCGAAGAATTCTACTATTTATAAAAATAATTGAATTGTTTCGAAGGATTTTAGAAAATAATTGAATTTATTCGAAATGTATTAAATTTTTTTTTAAATTCAATTCTTCCGAGGAATTTAATTAAAATTGTTTTTAAAATAATTAAGTTTTTGCACAGATTTTACTATTTAAAAAATTAATTTAATTGTTTAGAATAATTTATTAAGATTTTAGAAAATAATTGAATTCTTTTGTGAAATGTTATTAAAATTTTGTTAAGAATAATTGAATTTTTGCAACAAATTGTATCATTTATGAAAATAATTCAATTTTTCCGAAGAATTCTATTATTTATATAAAAATAATTGAATTCTTGCGAAGAATTTTATTAATATTTCTGAAAATATAAACAATAATAATTAATTTCGTACTTAATAATTGAATTTTTAAATTTTTGATTAAAATCAATTAAAATCGGAGAAAAATTAAATTTTTCTAAAAGTATTACCAAAAAAGAATGTTATATATTCTTATCTAAAGTTTTGAACTCGTAAAACTTTAATTTCCTTCTTAAGGAAATAAATTACTGATAAAAGTCAGTGGACATGCCGACCGGTCAGAGTTTATTTATAGTTAAACAATTTAATGCGTTATCAGAAAATGTTTTTATATACGATAAAATTTTATTGTTTGCTTCCATAAAGATTGTTGTGTTTTTTAAAACAATTTTTTCCTTTACTATTGTTTTCCAAAACGTGTAATTACACTATCTGTTAGTTTTGCGTAAATATTTTTTTAATAATAGTTTAAAATGTAAAAACTGTATATTGATATTATTTTTTACTTTGTAAACTGTTATTAAAAGAAAAATATTTGTGCATTTCGAAAAAAGAATAATATTATCTCTTTGTTTCTGAATCTTAAAAATCTTGTTGAGAATTATAAAGGAATCTTGTTGAGAATTATTAAGAATCTTGTTAAGAATTTTTAGGAATCGTGTTAAGAACTTTAAGAATTTTGTTAAGAATCTACAGAATTTCGTCAAGAATCTTAAGAATCACAAGAATCTTGTGAAG
This sequence comes from Leptopilina heterotoma, assembly GCF_015476425.1. Lineage (NCBI taxonomy): Eukaryota > Metazoa > Arthropoda > Insecta > Hymenoptera > Figitidae > Leptopilina > Leptopilina heterotoma. The sequence goes on along the minus strand of NW_025110825.1, from coordinate 101,780 downwards.
AATCGTTGTTTTACAAGGGTTTAAAAATTAGTTTGTGTTATTAATTTTGTTTTATATTTACCTCGTAACTGAGCATAGTAACATCTTGATGCAAAGTCGAAACTTGTGTATCAAGCCTTTCAACTGATCCTCGAATATGATCTTCTACAATATCATGAGGAGGAACTGCTGTTGTTCTACTTCGAACTAAAACACCCTTTAGCGGTCTTCTGCCTTCTCTACATTTATCCCTTTATAACAGAGAAAATTCGTTTAGCCATTGTGTTGAGAATTAATAATTTCATGTACATAATTTATTAATACAAACCTAAACTTTGCGTGCCTTGGACTCGTTGCTGAATGCAACGGCGATCTATTTGGTGGTGACAAAGGAGACGTTTCGCCCTCTTCAGGAACGTTCTCGTCGTCCTCACTAATTGACGGAAGAGTTAACGATGGACCATTCATGTCTGATTCTTGCTGTAAAATTTATTTCCACTATTATAATAACAATAACTCCAAAATCTCATTTGTTAGTGACTATGTGTAAAAAAGCAGGCGGAAAAAATTAACAATACATTTGACAAATAAAATTCAGAAATGACAATTCAAAATTAAAATTAACTGCAAAACCTTCTTATTTTTTATGTATACGAAGAAAAATATAAAGTAACTTTTACTACTTTCATAGTAAAACATTTCTGGTAACTTTTATTACTTTCGTAGTAAATTTTGCTACGTTCGAAGTAAATTTTACTAATTGTTTACAAATTGTTCTTTGAACGTAGTAAACTTTACTTTGAACGTAGCAAAATTTACTCCGAAAGTAGTAAAAGTTACGAAAAATTCTTTACCAGAAATGTTTTACTATAAATGTAGTAAAAGTTACTTTATATTTTTCTCCGTGTAAAAAAGCACAGAAAAATTTAACAGATGACAATTGAGAATTAAAATTAACATTAATGACAATTGAGAATTAAAATCAACAAATTGACAATTCAGAGTTAAAATTAACAAATGACAATTGAAAATGAACAATTGACAATTGACAATTGACAATTGAAAATGAACAATTGACAATTACCAATTGAAAATTAATAATTGACGATTAACAATCAAGAACAATTTAGTTGGCACAAGGCATCAGGATGTATAAATTACCTCAGCCTCGTAGCCTTCGCGAAGATTATAAGTGAGATCGTGTTGAATTTCATTCGCGAAGACTTGTTGATATTCGGGATACATTCGAAGTACATCAACCAATCCTTGTATGTGGATGCACTTGAGATCACAGTATGTTAAAGCTTTCACATCACAGCTTGATTTTACCACAACATCTGTTGCCACAATACCAGGACCTCCATTTGCCCCATGTTGAGGATGCTGTGAGTGAATGTCACTGCCTACTAAATCTCCTTTACCTGTGCAATTAATTAAAATACACGTCAGTCAATGATTGTCAAACGAGCAGCAAATAAACTTATCAAATTTAGTGATAAACATTATTTTCATCAATTATTTCCATGCCATAATTCTAAAATTATTTACTTACAATAATTCTAAAATTATTCACCTACAATAACTGAATAAATTATTTACTTACAATAATTATTGAATTATTTACTTAAAATAACTCAATATATTTATTAACTTACAATAATTATTGAATTATTCACTTAAAATAGCTCAATAATTATTTACTTTAATCAATTCAACAATTATTTATTTACAATAACCTAATACTTATTAATTTGCAATAATTATTGAATTCTTTACTTACAATAACTCAATAATTATTTACTTAACATAATTCAATACTATTATTTATTAAAAATAACTCAATAATTATTTACTTACAATAATTTAATAATTACTGAAACTTAAATTTTTTTTCCCCTAACTTTTAAAACAAAATTTTCTTGACCCTGATAAAATATTATGATTCACTTTAAAAATGATTAGATACTCAAAAAAATGTTCTATTAAATTTTTTTTACGATTTTCTTTAAATGTAAAATTATTCGAAAACAACAATAATTTTTTTCTTAAATAAATACTAAATTTTTTTTTTAATCTATTATTTTTAATTGTTTCTAAAAAACTTCTTTGAGAATTCAATTATTTAACTACCTACCTAAATAAATAATTTTAAATTCTCACAAAGAATTTTATCAACAAATTTTTGAATAATTCAATTTTATCGACGAATTTTAATAAAATTTCTAAAAATAATAAAATTTTTCGAGAAATTCGATTAAAACTGTATTAAAAATAATTGAATTCCTAAAAAGAATTTTATTATTTTTGAAAATAATTGAATCCCTGTAAAAAATTGTATTATATTTATGAAAACAATTGAATCATTGCAAAGAAATTTTTATACATTTGTAAAAAATTTAATTTCTGTGAAATTTTTATTATTTATGAAAATAATTATTGAATTTTGCAAAGAATTTTATTAAAACTCCTGAAAATAATCGAATTTCTAAAATGAATTTTATTATTTTAGGAAATAATTTAATCCCCGTAAACAATTTTATTATTTATGAAAATAATTAAATTATTGGGAATAAATTTTTAAAAAATTTCTTAAAAATTGAATTCCTGCAAAATTTTTATTATTTATGAAAATAATTAAATTTTGCAAAGAATTTTATTAAAATTCCTGAAAATAATTGAATTCCTGAAATTAATTCTATTATTTATGAAAATAATATTGAATCCCTATAAAAAATGTTATGTTGTTGGAAATTAATTGAATTATTGTAAAGAAATTAATAAATAATTTGTAAATAATTGAATTTCTGTGAAATTTTAATTATTTATGAAAATAATTGAATTCCTGTAAACAATTTTACTATTTTTGAAAATAATTGAATTATAGCGAAGAAATTTTTTTAAAAATTTCTAAAAAATTTGAATTCCTCTGAAATTTTTTATTATTTATGAAAATAATTGAATTTTGCAAAGAATTTTATTAAAATTCCTGAAAATAATTGAATCCCTGTAAACAATTTTATTATTTATGAAAATAATATTGAATCCCTGTAAAAAATGTTATTAATTAGGAAATTAATTGAATTATTGTAAAGAAATTTATAAATAAATATGTAAATAATTGAATTGCTGTGGAATTTTTATTATTTATGAAAATAATTAAATGTTTGCGTAAAATTCTATTAAAAATTTTTTAAAATAATTGGATTCTTTTGGAAAATAATATTAAAATAGTAGATATATTAAAAATCATTGAATTCAGGAAAATTTTTTAAAATAATTGAAATTTTGTCAAGAATTTCATTAAAATTTTTAAAAATAATTGAATCCCTGTTAACAATTTTATTTTTTATGAAAATAATTGAATTTTTAAGAAGAAATTTTCAAAACAATTTATAAAAAAATTGAATTCCTGTGAAATTTTTATTATTTATAACATAATTTATATTTATTAAAATTCCTGAAAATAATTGAATTCCTGTAAACATTTTTATTATTTATGAAAATAATGGAATCCCTGAAAAAAATGTTATTATTTAGGAAATTAATTGAATTATTGTAAAGAAATTAAAAAAAAATTTGTAAATAATTGAATTGCTGTGGAATTTTTATTATTTATGAAAATAATTAAATGTTTGCGTAGAATTCTATTCTAAATTTTTTTAAATAATTGAATTGCTGTAGAATTTTTATTATTCATGAAAATAATTAAATGTTTGCGTAAAATTTTATTAAAAATTATTTTAAATAATTGAATTTCTGCGAAGAATTATATTACTTTTGAAAATAATTTATTTTCTGCAATTATTTGTAACTTCTCCAAAATTTAATTTTTTTTTTAGTGTTTTTAATTAAAATTCTTCTATAAATCCATTGTTTTTAATAATTAATTGAACATATTTTTAAAAATTTAACTAATTTTAGAAGAATTTGAATTATTAACATTTTTCAAAAATCTAAGTTCTTTAAAATTTCAAATTAAATTAGTTTAATTAGAGTTTAGTTTGAGTTTAGTTTGAATTCAGTTTTAAGTTTTGAGTTTAACTTCAAAGAAATAATAAATTTTACTCCACATTCGACATTCGATCAGCGAGGACTTGTTTTTGACTTTCTTTTCATTCATGATGAGAATATGAAAGAAAAAAAGAAAGAATTTTCTTTCTTTCGTTCTTTCTTTCACATTCTCTCATCACATGAGAAGGTATTATTTTTTGGTTCATTTATCCGGAAAAACCTCGAGTGGCATAAAGTTCCCCTACAAGGATCTGCACTACTTGAGCCATCGTTTTCCATTTTATTCGACATTCTAGAGTCCTGTCTTATAACTCTACTGTGCATTCACCCTCTTTATCACTCACTCCAATCATATCCTTACAATTTTCACTTCCCTTATTTCTACTCGCACATTTGTTCTATTATCTAAGAATAAAATATAATATACACTAATATTTCTATATTACCACAGTAATAATTTTCCCATTCACTGCATTAACCACCCTATTCTTAAAGAAGAATGATTAAATAAATACAAACATGTATACAATAAAATATTACCGAAAAAAAATAATTATCTAATCTTAGCTTTGAGAGTATATTATAAAAAATAATTTTTCTGAATATTTTTCCTATTTGCAGAAATTCTGAAAATTTATATTAATTTTACTTGTGGAAATTTATATCAATTTCACATGTTTTGAAAATTTATTTCAATCTTTTCATTCTAAATAAGAAATTTTTTTTCTGACTTAAAAAGAAGAAATGGTTTTTATTTAATCGTTCGGAATTTTAGAATCATTTCGAAACTTTGAAACAAATATTTATTAAAAACCATTTGTTCGAATGTATTCGTTTTATTATTTTCCTCTTTAAATTGCAGGAAATAAAAAAACGAATACAATCGGAAAAGTGGTTTTTTAACAAAAATATGCTTTTTTCAATTTTTTTTCTTGATGTACAATGTAAAACATTTTAATTTTTAATTTCTTTTGACTCCCCGATGAGGAAATCACTTAGATTTCAAAACGTTGAAGCATATTTTTATTAAAAAACCACTTGTCCGAATGCATTCGTTTTATTATTTCCTGCAATATGAAAATAATCAACTCGAACGTTAAACATTAGTTCATATTTTCTTTTTATTCGGAAATCATGCGAAATTAAAGTAGAGATTAATTTTAATTGTTATTCTTATTATTCTTACTTTTGTAAAATTTTAATTTTAATTTTAATTTTAATTTCTAATTTTCTATTTCTATTTCTATTTCTACTTTAATTTTTAATTTTACTTTTAATTTTTATTTCTATTTTTATTTCTACTTTTATTTTAATTTTTTAATATTTTTATTCTTATTGTTATTGTAATAATTATTTATAAATTTTTACCTAATATGGCGACAACCATGCTATTTTGCACAACTTCCATACTACCATTACAGAGATAATAAATGTACGAAAGAGCGTCTCCCTTATGAATAAGGAATTCGCCCGGAGCACAGAAATTGTTTCTGATGTGTAGCGAGAGAAGTTTGAGGCATCCTTGAGAAGCACTTTCAAATATTGGCAAGCTCAAAATTTCCCGATGCAAGTGCATTGATACGTCGCCCCTCAGCTCTTCCGGAAACTCTTTAAGGGTCTGGAACAAGATGTTGAAAGTTGAATTAAGATGCGCCATAAAAAATCAAATACTCTACCGTCTGTTTTATTAAATTCTTTTTTTTCTTTTTTTTTGCTATACAATATTTAGAATCTTATTTTAAGGTATATTAGATTTTTTCATAAATCCAAAAACGTAATATTTTTGTAGTTTAATTTAATTAATTAATTATTATTAATTTAATTATTATAAAATATTAAAGATGACCGAGTGATGAAATCATTATTTTATATTATAAGAATATTGTTACTCTAACTTCCTTAGAAGTGATTTGCATCATTTTTCAATTTAATTATTATTTTCTAGAAATTTTAACTAAAATTCTTCTTTAAATCAATTATTTTTCATAATTTTTGAAAAAGTTCTTTGAGAATTTTCAAATCCATTTGTTTTACAATTCAATTTTACGAAATTCTCATCGATTATTTGGACATTTTTAAATTGTATATTAGAAAATAAAAACTTGAAATAGTTTTTAAAAAATACAATTAAACTTTTTCAAAAAAATTAATTCTACAGAATTGTTAGTTAAAACTATGATAAATTCAAATTTTCAAAGATTTTAATTTGAAACCTTTTCGAAATTCAATTATTTCTAAAAATTCATGCTATTATGCTTTTAATATTCAATTATTGTCTAAAATTTTTACTAAAATTTATTTTTAAATCAATTTTTATTAGCAAATTCTACTAGAATGCAATTATTTAAAATTTTAATAATAAATTTTTAATAATTCAATTCTTTCGAAGAATTTAAATAAAATTTTTAAGAATAATTGCATTTTTCGAGAAATTCAATTAAAAATTTACTAAAAATAATTGAAATTCCGCGACGAGTTTTATTAATTATGAAAATAATTGAATTCCTATAAACAATTTTATTATTTATGAAAATAATTTAATTAATAAGAAAGAATTTATAAAAAATTTGTAAAATAATTGTAAATATTAACTGAGATTCATTTTTAAATCAATTTTTATTAGCAAATTCTACAAGAATGGAATAATTTAAAATTTCAATACAAAAATAAATAATTAATTGAATAATTGAATATTTCTTAAAATTGAATTCTCAAAAAGAATTTTAATAACAAATTTTTAAATAATTTAATTCATTCGAAGAATTTTAATAAAATTTTTAAGAATAATTGCATTTTTCGAGAAATTTGATTAAAATTGTATTAAAAATAATTTAAATTCTGCGACGAGTTTTATTATTTATGAAAATAATTGAATTATTGCGGAAAAATTTATAAAAAAAATTTCTAAATAATTTAATTTTTGTAAAATTTTTATCATTTAAGAAAATAAGTAAATGTTTGCGTAGAATTTTATCGAAAATTTTTTTAAATATTTGAATTCTTTTGGTAAATATAATAATTAAAATAGTAGTTATTGAAAATCATTGAATTAAGGAAAATTTTTGATAATATTTTAATGTCGGCGAAGAATTTTGGTATTTATAATAATAATTGAAATCCTGACGAGAATTTTTAGACAATTTTTGAAAATAATTGAATTATTGCGAAGAATTTTATTAGATACACTTAAAAATAATTGAATTCTTGTGATAAATATTTGTTTTTTATGAAAATAATTGAATTTTGCAAAAAATTTTTTTTAAATTCCCTAAAATAATTGAATTTCTAAAATGAATTTTGTTATTTATGAAAATAATTGAATTCTTGTAAAAAATGTTATTATTTAGGAAATTAATTGAATTATTGCAACGAAATTTGTAAATAATTTGTAAACAATTGAATTTCTGTGAAATTTTTATTATTTATGTAAATAATTTAATTATTACGAAGAAATTTTTAGAAAAATTTGTAAAAAATTGAATTCTTGTGATAAATATTTATTTTTTATGAAAACAATTGAATTTTGCAAAGAATTTTATTAAAATTTTTGAAAATAATTGAATTCTTAGAATTAATTTTATTGTTTATGAAAATAATATTGAATTCCTAAAATTAATTTTACTCTTTGTGAAAATAATATTGAATCCCTGTAAAAAATGTGATTATTCATGAAAATAATTGAATTATTGTAAAGAAATTTATAAACAATTTGTAAATAATGAAATTCCTGTGAAATTTGTATTAATTATTAAAATAATTTAATGTTCCCATAGAATTTTATTAAAATTTTTTTTAAATAATTGAATTCTTTTGGAAATTTTTCTAAAATCGTAGATATTAAAAATCATTGAATTGAGAAAAATTTTTGAAAATAATTGAAATTTTGTCACGAATTTTATTAAAATTTTTGAAAATAATTGAATTTCAGAGAAGAATTTTATTATTTATAAAGATAATTGAAATTTTGACTAGAATTTCTTTTTTAATTTCTGAACATATAATTGAATTTCTGCAAGAAATTTTATTACTTTTGAAAATAATTGAGTTTCTGCAATCAATTGTAATTTCTCCAAAATTAAATTTTTTTATTGTTTCTTACTAAAATTATTCTATAAATCCATAATTTTTAATAATTAATTAAACATTAAAAAAATTCAACTAATTTCAGAAGAATTTGAATTATTAACATTTTTCAAAAACAAAAAAGACACAAAAATTCAGAATTTTCTTCTGAATTCTGAAAATTTAATTTTTTCTATTACTTTTAATAAAAATTCCTGACTTTTCCCTGAATCTCCTGAATAATTCTAGTTTCTCTGAATTTTCCCTGACTAGCTCTGGGAAGTCAGGGAAAATAATATAAAATAAAAATAATTTAAAATATATTTATCATTTTTGCTTAAATATTACGTTTTTATCAAGTAAGAGGAAACGAAAGAAGGAAAGAAGCAGAGCCAGCTTTATTACCTCATGTATATCAATTCCGTGATTCAGTGACCACATCGTTTGAAAGTAATCTTGCATCCTCTGCTTGAGCTCGTCCGGTATCTGATGAAGGACCAGAAAATCCTTCAAATCCCTCCACTTTGATTGATATAATGATCTCCTTGAATACATCCTTTGAATAATTGCCGTCACATTACCAAAAACTACAGCGTGCATTAGGGCTGAAAAAAAATTACATTTCACAATTATTTATAATTTTCAATAATTTACCGAATTTTCCAAAAATAGAAATACAAATTTAAATAAATTTAAATAATAATTAATAAAATTTAAATAAAAATAAAAATCAATAAAGAAAAAAAAAAAAAAAAGAAAAGAAAAAGAATGAATAATTTATTCATTCTACTTTCTCTTATAAAAATCTTCCATTTATTCTTCATCTTAAAAAAAATTTAACTCACCTCCTACAAGCATTGTCATAATAGAAAATATTTTTTCAAATGTCGTATTTGCTGATACATTTCCAAATCCTACTGAAGTGAGACTACTGCATGTGAAATATAGTGCAGTCACATAGCTATCCATTCGAGTGACATTTTGCACGGGAATTTTTAGTCTGTCTGCGAGAATGTGAATCCAGCCTGTAAAACGAAAACGAGATCATAAATCGTTTAAGTATTTTGTGTGAAATTTTACTTTTTTAGATAGTCATTCTATATTCGTTTTAATAGCTCAACAATGTCAAGCAATCTCGATTTATGTTCTCCAGTTTTTCACCAAATTTTTCTCCCCCTAAAAAAAGACTTTTACCATTATTTTAACTCTCTTTTTTTGTATTTTCAATTAAATACTTAATTACTTTGGTAACAAAAGGGCACAAAAAAAATATCCAGTGACAAATCCATCTGTTAAGCCAAGGCTCGAACAAAAATAAAATCGATCCAAAATGTGAATTCAAAATGTTCAAAATTTTGATTTTGTTTTATAACAATTAAAGTTGACCGAGTGATAAAATTATCATCAATTCAATTATTAATTTCAAGAATTAAAATTCTTCTATAAATGCATTATTTTTAATAATTTTTGAAAAAAGTTTTTTGAGTATTTTCAAATTTATTTATTTACAATATTCAATCTTTACGAAATTTCAATTATTCGTAAATTCTTCAATTAAAATTATATTAGAAAATAAAAACTTCAAAATAATAAAAAAATACAATTAAACTATTTCGAAAAAATTAATTTCAAAATTCAATTATATCTAAAAATTCACGCTATATTGCTTTTAATATTCAATTATTATCCATAATTTTAACTTAAAAAAATTTTATTCAAATTTTAATTTTAACTAAATTAAATCAATTTTTATTAGAAAATTCTACTGGAAATCAATTATTTAAATACAAAAAAAAAATATTTTATTGAATAATTGAATGTTTCTTAAAATACAATTCCCATAAAGATTTTTTTCAATAAATTTTCAAATAAATGAATTCTTTCGACGAATTTTAATAAAAGTATTAAGAATAATTATATTTTTCGAGGAATTTGATTAAAATTGTATTAAAAATAATTGAAGAATTTTATGAAAAAAATTAAATTATTGCGAATAAAAAATTTGTAAATAATTGAATTCCTTTGAAATTTTACTTACTTATGAAAATAATTAAATGTTTGCGTAGAATATCATTAAAATTTTTTTTAAATAATAATTGAATTCTTTTTGAAAATTTTATTAAAATAATAGAACTGCCAAGAATTTTATTAAAATTTTTTTAAATAATTGAATTTCAGAGAAGAACAATTCGTAACTTTTCCAAAATTGAAATTTTTTTTTGTGTTTTTAACTAAAATTCTTCTACAAATGCATTATTTTAAATAATTTTTGGAAAGTTTTTTTTTACGAATTTCCAATTTATTTGTTTAAAATTCAATTTTACCAAATTTCAATTATTCGTAAATTCTTCAATTAATTCTATTATAGAAAATAGAGACTTGAAATAATTTTTTTTAAAAAATCCGCAATTCAACTTTCTCAAAAAAAAATAATTCCATAGAATTGTTAGTTGAATAAATGAAAAATTTAGATTTTCAAAGATTTAATTTGAAACCTTTTCAAAATTCAATTATTTCTTAAAATTCACGCTGTTATGCTTTTAATATTCATTTATAATGTAAAATTTTAACTAAAATTGATTTTTAAATCAATTTTTATTAGCAAATTCTACGAGAATTCAATTATTTAAAATTTAAATACCAAAATAAATAGTTTATTGAATAATTTAATTTTTCTTCAAATTCAATTCCCATAAAGAATTTTAATAACAAATTTTTAAATAATTCAATTCTTTCGAAGAATTTTAATAAAATTTTTAAGAATAATTGCATTTTTCGAAAAATTCGATTAAAATTTTATTAAAAATAATTAAAATTCTGCGATGAGTTTTATCTGTGAAAATAATTGAGTTTCTATAAACAATTTTATTATTTACGAAAATAATTGAATTATTGTGAAGAAATTTATAAAAAATTTGTAAATAATTGAATTCCTGTAAAATTTTTGTCGTTTAAGAAAATAATTAAATGTTTGCGTAGAATTGTATCAAAATTTTTTTTAAATAATTAAATTCTTATGGAAAATTTTAGTAAAATAATAGATATTAAAAATCATTGAATTAAGGAAAATTTTTGAATATATTTGAATGTCGGTGAAATTAAAATTCCTGAAAATAATTGAATTCTTAAAATTAATTTTATTATTTATGAAAATAATATTGAATCCCTGTAAAAAATGTGATTATTCATAAAAATAATTGAATTATTGCAATGAAATTTATGAATAATTTGCAAATAATTGAATTCCTGTGGAATTTTTATTATTTATTAAAATAATTAAAGGTTTGCGAAGGATTTTATTAAATTTTTTTTTAAATAATTGAATTCTTATGGAAAATTTTATTAAAATAGTCGATATTGAAAATCATTGAATTAAGGAAAATTTTTGAAATTTTGCCAAGAATTTTATTATAATTTTTGAAAATAGTTGAAATTTTGCAAAGAATTTTATTAAAATTTTACTGAAAATAATTGAATTTCGAAAAAGAATGTAATTATTTCTAAGGATAATTGAAATTTTTTGTTAAGCAATAAAGAAAAATGCTTTTTGTTAAATATTTATTAATCCTTTTTTTCCAATATTAATCCTTTAACAAAAAAGATAAAAAGGATTTAAAATTTAAAACTACAGTTCAAAAATAATTTTTCTCTAGGTAAAAAATTTTCTTCGCTTTTTAAAGCACTTGTTGCTTTTCTCAAAGAAAATAAATGAGAGGAGATTTTCCTCTTTCAGAAGAAAATCACAAAGTTTGTGATAATAAATTATTCAAGAACATTTTATACCTCTTGTAATGTTTTCTTTACTTGAAAATTTCGAAATTATCCTTGACATGAAAATCGAGTGCATTTTATTAGTGACTTTGATTGATTTTTCTCTATATATATTGTATTTCTGTACAGTGCACTCGTTGGAATTTAGATTTTAGATGCATAGCGATGGTTGGGAAATTCAGGTTGACAAATTTCTGAAGGATCCACTCGTGGGTCCAGTGAATCGTGAATAAGGGATGAGTACAAACCAGAATTTTATTTCTAGGGCAACATTATTTGAATTTTTTTCCTACACAGGAAGATAAATGGATTTTCCCTCTCCTCACTCACATTATAAATATTATCCTTACATCCTTTGGTATTGACGGTAATCAACAATTTTTCTTCCAAGGAATTTCAAAGCAAATTTTCGAAGACTGTATCGAGAAAAAAAAATTTGTAAATTAAAAGGGAAAATAAATCAAAATAAATAAATAGTAAATAGAAATATGATACAAAATAAATATAAATTATACAAATAAATGGAAATTATACATATAAATAAAATAAAATATAAACTTTATACAAATTGTACAACAAAATTATTTTATGAATGTTTTCAAAGCATTTTTTTTTCCTTCTTTTCTCCATTGTTAGTAGAACTATTCAAAATAATTTAATAAAAAATTTCTGCCAGCCAGTTGCGTGTAGTAAAAAGTTAAAAATTAAAAGTTGAGAGAATATAATATTAAGTGGATTTTGGATCCTGAGTTTTTCAGAATTGTACTCTGGAGAGCAGTCTATATTAGCCTATCACAAATACAACCGACATTTACGATTCCCACTGCAACAGGCAAAGTTGTATTCAGATTTAAACTTTTTTTTCTCCTCCAAAGCGGTAAAATGGAAAAAATAAAGAAACTAGATTTACAAAGAAGAACAGAAAAAAAAGTTTGTAAAGGATAATTAAAAGTTTTGAAAATTTTTTTCCGAACTTTTAATACAGTACAACTTTTATACCTATATATTTTTTCTAAATAATATAATACAGTGAAGAAATTTTATTTTACTCAAATTTTATTCAAAACTGTAAATCCAAATAATTTTTTTATAAATTATTTTGTCTATTATCTAAATATTTACTCGAGTCGAGTAATTTTTATTTAAACTATTTGACAATTGCCAAAATAAATTAATCAAATAATTTTTATTTAAATCAAATAAAGTGTATTTAAAACCAATAATTTCGGAATTTGGAGCAAATACAATTTAATTGACTTAATTTAAAATTATTTGACACATTTATTAGACACTAATATTTTTCTATTAAATTTTTATTTTATACAAATATTTGTCTATTAAATTTTTATTTTATACTAATATTTGTCTATTAAATTTTTATTTTATACTAATATTTGTCTATTAAATTTTTATTTTATACAAATATTTATCTATTGAATATTTATTAGATACAACTATTTGGCTAATAAATTTTTATTTGACATTAAATAAAGTTAAATAAAATATTGTTTATCAAATATTTACTTGCTACAAATATTTTTCTATTATCAAATAAATATTCAATTCGAATTAAATAAATATTTATTTAACAATATAGACAAATAGTCGTTTATATTTGAATCAAATAATTTTTTTCCAGTGTAAATAAAGAAATGAACAAAAAATAAATAATCTTTATTTATATAAATAAAAATCAAACTAATAAAATATACTCAATTTTCATGTCAATGATGATTTATAAATTTTAAATTAAAAAAAAAACCTCAAAAAAGGTACAAAATGTTTTTGAATAATTAATTTCAAAAATTTGCCAATAAATTAAATATTTATAATTTGTCTACAAGTTCCGAATGTTCCGAATGCATGAAATTTTTCGCCAATATGAATATTTTCAAAAATTACTAACACATTTTTTGCAAAAACAAAATAAAAAATTTAGATTTTTTATTTTTTCAATTCGTAAAGCAAATATTATTGCAAATAAAATTTTAACTTGGAAAAAAAAATTTTTCGTTTATTTTTGAACGTTTAAAAAATTAGGGACATTATTTAAATATTAATATTTTTATATTATTTTAAATAGAAAACTATAATTAAATAATTATTCGCCATTTACAGAAAATAATAAATTTATAAAAAAAGATTGATTTTAATTCTTTATTTTATTTTTTTTTTTGCCTAGAAAGAAAAAATATTTGATTGTTTATATCGCAGAATTATTTTTGTCCTAAAATACTGAAATATTATTACTGTAAAATTTGGAAATTTATTTAATTTTATTACAATTTTTTTATAAATTTATAATTCTTTTCAATTATTTGCGATTTACAAAAATTACAAATTAAAAAAAATTGAATTAAATTGAATTAAAATAAATTGAATTAAATTAAATTAAATTAACTTAAATTAAATTAAATTAAATTAAATTAAATTAAATTAAATTAAATTAAATTAAATTAAATTAAATTAAATTAAATTAAATTAAATTAAATTAAATTAAATTAAATTAAATTAAATTAAATTAAATTAAATTAAATTAAATTAAATTAAATTAAATTAAATTAAATTAAATTAAATTAAATTAAATTAAATTAAATTAAATTAAATTAAATTAAATTAAATTAAATTAAATTAAATTAAATTAAATTAAATTAAATTAAATTAAATTAAATTAAATTAAATTGAATTAAATTGAATTAAATAGATTATTAAATTTACAGTAATAATATTTCAGTATTTTAGGACAAAAATATTTCTGCGATACCTAGAAATAATTGAATATTTTTTCTATCTTGGCAAAAATGAAAAATAAAAAGAAGGAGAAATAAAGTATTAAAATTTTACTATTAAAAATAATATTAAAGAAAATTTAATTTTTGTAATAAAATAGAATTTTTAATTTCTCAGATAAATTTTGTTCAATATTTACCAAGATCCCATTCTTTGTCATTTCGTAATCTCTCCTTTTCTGCGATGACATACCAAATGCAAGCGAGCCAATGAGCAACGAGAGTGAAGAAAATCATAAGTAATGCTAATATCATGGCACTATATTGAGAATACCTATCCATTTTTTGCAGAAGTCGTGCCAGCCTCAATAATCTGGTCAATTTCACCAGGTGAATATGACTTTGACCCGATTCCTGCGAAAAAAATAAAAATTTATTATTAAAAATGTCAAAAAAATAATTGCGGAAACAAAATTAACCAAAATTATTAAAAATTATTAAAGTTATCAAAATCATAATAAATTTATTACAATTATTAAAATTACTAAATTGAAAATTACCAAAATTACAACAATTTTTATAATTGAAACCAAACTAGAGAAAATTTTGTTAGTTTTCAGTTCAAAAATTTTTTTCTTTTTACTTTAAAAATTTGTTGAAAATAAGGTTTTCAATTCTGTACTGAAAAAAATGTATCTGATTCAAATAACTTTTTCATTTAAATCAAATTAATTTATTTACTTATTTTTTTTTATTTCTATTTATTAATTTATTTATTATCAATGTGCTTTATGAAATAAAAAGCAAATCAATATTTACTTGTATCAAACAATTTTCTTCTGGATATTAAAATAAAATAAATAAAATTTAAATAAATAAAAAAAATAAATAAAAACAATAAAATAGATTCAAATTATTAATATTCGAACCGGTATTATCAATATTTGAAGCAAATACTAACAAAAAATAAAAAAATAAAATAAAAATTATTTCATAAAATTAAATATTTATTTGATAATGAACAAATAATGGTTTGTTTCAGTTAAATAATCTTTTTTTCAGGCAGCTTTTTTAAATGTTAATATATTAAAATATTTAATTTTACTTAATATTAATATTACTTATTTTAATAAAAGGAAAATAATTATTTTAATATCACTAACATAAAAATAAACATGTTCATGAATATTGCATGACGATAAGAATTGTTGATAATTTTTTGTTAATTGTAAACCTGACGACTATATAAATGACTGAAACTTATACAGCTCAGTCTTAATTAGTAATTGAAAATTCGTAATTGCAGAATTGTTGAAGAAATTTTTCAACTATGGCTCAATTTAAAATTTTATTTTGTCTCACTGTGATATTTGTATTATTTGCAATAGCAGTTGGTCAAGCTAATTATTGCAGTATTTGTCGAGATCACACTATGTGCAAACCTCACGTGAGTTGATATACAAAAAAAAACAAAGAAAAATTAAATTAAACGTTTATTTAACAGACATAAATATTTGTAGTAAAATTATTGTAATAAAACATAATTTCATTCTCTGCTATTTAACATTATATTGAGAAGAAAACCCAAATAAGCAGAAAACATAAATATTTGACTCAAGATTTAACTAAATTATTTATTTGGTTCAGAATATATTTTTTTTGGTTCAAAAATATTTATTTTGGTTCAAAATAATTGTGTTTAGTTAAAAAAATGTTATTTGGTTCAGAGTAACTTTATTTGGTTAAAATAATTATTATTTGGTTCAAAAATATTTATTTTGGTTCAAAATAATTGTGTTTGGTTCAAATAATTGTCATTTAGTCCAAAATAATTGTCAATTGAATCAAAGAAATGTTTTTTGGTTTAAAATAATTTTTATTTGGTTGAAAGAATTCATATTTGACTCAAAATAATTGTATTTGGTTTAAAATAATTGTATTTAGTTCAAAATAATTATTATTTCGTTCAAAAAAATGCTATTTGGTTCAAAATAATTTTATTTCGTTCAGACGAATTTTATTTGGTTCAAATAATTGTTATTTGGTTCAAAATAGTTTTTTTGGTTCAAAATAATTGTGTTTGATTCAAATAATTGTTATTTGGTTCAACATAATTGTCAATTGAATCAAAAAAATGTTATTTGATTTAAAATAATTGTATTTGGTTTAAAGTAATTGTTATTTAGTTCAAAGAATTGTTATTTGAACCAAAATAATTGTATTTTGTTTAAAATAATTGTATTTAGTTTAAAATAATTGTTATTTCGTTGAAAATAAATTTATTTTTGGTTAAAAAAATGTTATTTGGTTCAAAATTTTTTTTTTTTTTGTTTAAAATAATTGTATGTGGTTTAAAATATTTTTTATTTGGTTCAAATAATTGATATTTGACTCAAAATAATTGTATTTGGTTAAAATAATTGTATTTAGTTCAAAATAATTATTATTTCATTCAAAAAAATGTTATTTGGTTCAAAATAATTTTATTTTGTTCAGAAGAACTTTACTTGGTTCAAATAATTGTTATTTGGTTCAAAATAGTTTTTTTGGTTCAAAATAATTGTGTTTGATTCAAATAATTGTTATTTGGTTCAACATAATTGTCAATTGAATCAAAGAAATGTTATTTGATTTAAAATAATTGTATTTGGTTTAAAGTAATTGTTATTTAGTTCAAAGAATTGTTATTTGAACCAAAATAATTGTATTTAGTTTAAAATAATTGTTATTTCGTTAAAAATAAATTTATTTTTGGTTAAAAAAATGTTATTTGGTTCAAAATAATTTTTTTTTTGTTTAAAATAATTGAATGTGGTTTAAAGTATTTTTTATTTGGTTCAAAGAATTGATATTTGACTCAAAATAATTGTATTTGGTTTAAAATAATTGTATTTAGTTCAAAATAATTATTATTTCGTTCAAAAAAATTCTATTTGGTTCAAAATAATTTTATTTCGTTCAGACGAATTTTATTTGGTTCAAATAATGGTTATTTGGTTCAAAATAGTTTTTTTGGTTCAAAATAATTGTGTTTGATTCAAATAATTGTTATTTGGTTCAACATAATTGTCAATTGAATCAAAAAAATGTTATTTGATTTAAAATAATTGTATTTGGTTTAAAGTAATTGTTATTTAGTTCAAAGAATTGTTATTTGAACCAAAATAATTGTATTTTGTTTAAAATAATTGTATTTAGTTTAAAATAATTGTTATTTCGTTGAAAATAAATTTATTTTTGGTTAAAAAAATGTTATTTGGTTCAAAATAATTTTTTTTTTTGTTTAAAATAATTGTATGTGGTTTAAAATATTTTTTATTTGGTTCAAATAATTGATATTTGACTCAAAATAATTGTATTTGGTTTAAAATAATTGTATTTAGTTCAAAATAATTATTATTTCATTCAAAAAAATGTTATTTGGTTCAAAATAATTTTATTTCGTTCAGAAGAACTTTACTTGGTTCAAATAATTGTTATTTGGTTCAAAATAGTTTTTTTGGTTCAAAATAATTGTGTTTGATTCAAATAATTGTTATTTGGTTCAACATAATTGTCAATTGAATCAAAGAAATGTTATTTGATTTAAAATAATTGTATTTGGTTTAAAGTAATTGTTATTTAGTTCAAAGAATTGTTATTTGAACCAAAATAATTGTATTTAGTTTAAAATAATTGTTATTTCGTTGAAAATAATTTTATTTGGTTTAAAAAATGTTATTTGGTTCAGAATAATTTTATTTGATTCAAAATAATTTTTTTTGGTTCAAAAATATTTATTTGATTCAAAATAATTGTATTTGAAATATGTTTTGATAATTGTGTTTGGTTAAAAAAATGTTATTTGGCTCAGAATAATTTTATTTGGTTCAAATAATTGTTATTTGATTTAAAATATTTATATTTGGGTTATTATAATTTAATTTGATTCAAAAAAATTGTATTTGGTTCAAAATAATTATATTTGGTTTATAATAATTTTATTTTGTTCGAAATAAATTTTTCATTATTGCAAAAAGTTTTATTTGATTAGTATTGACTCTGTAAGAAATATCCTTTTATTTAACTTAAATAAATTATTAAATTTTGTTTGAATACAAATTTCTCTTGGTGCATTTTTTCAAAGATCGAAACTTTAACAAAAAAAATAAATTTATTTTAATACCATAGAAAATGAAAATTAAAAATTTTGATTGTAGTTTATTGTTTTATTTTTATTATTAAATTTTATTTTTTGTTTACAATTATATTAAAAGCAATTAAAATTCTTTAAGTATACAAAACCAAATTGTCGAACTCAGCAATATGGCTTAACGGCTGAACAAAGGAATAAAATTGTTTCGGAACATAATAGATATCGGCAATTGGTGGCTAGTGGCAATGAAAAAAGAGGAAGTCCCCGTGGTCCGCAACCAAAAGCAAAATCCATGCCAAATATGGTAAGAAAATTATATTTTTTAATTTTCCATTTTTTCTTAATTTTAATTTTAATTATTTTCAATTTCTTCTATATATAATTTTAATAAGATTCAAATTTCAATGAATTTATTTGTGAATTTATGATTGTAAATTAGAAGTTTACCTCAATTGTTATTATTAAATAGATATTGTATAATAGACCATAATTTATAAATAGATCTTTTTTTAACAATATAACAATGGTTACTAATTACTACTAATAATTACTAGGACACATGATCCTTAATTCATGTATACATCAACTAAACTTTCTTGTTTGAATTTTGAAATTCAAGTGTAATTATTAAATCCACAGGGAATAAGTTGATGCTTTACAATTTGAAACATGAAGACATGAAGAATATATAAATATATAATTTATAAATATATAAAATTATATAAATATATAAAATAATTTTAAATATACAAAATAAATGAAAAAAATTTTCTTAACTTTTCTTTTATTAAATAAATATTTACTTGCATCAAATAATTTCTATTTTTATTTTTAGCAAATAATTTTTATTTGTTTCCAGTAATTTTTATTGATATCAAATAATTTATTTCAAGTGATTTTTATTTATTTTAACATTTTTAGTGATTTTTATTTTATCAAATAATTTTTATTTACAATTTTAAGAAATTTCTATTTGTATCAAATAATTTTTCCTAAGTTACTTAAATGGTGTTTGCTTCAAATTCTGAAACATTTTGGTTCAAAATAAAATATAATTGTTTTAAACAAAAAAATTATTTGATTCAAGTAAATATTTACTTGTGATAATAGAAAAGTATTTGGTTATTTAAATCAAATATATTTTTTCTCAGTGAAAAAAAATATTAAAATTAATTGTGTTTAAATAAAATATTGAAATGTTAATAAAATTTTTATTTTTGTGCAAAAAGGTATGGGACAATGAAATAGCAAATATAGCACAAACACAGGCTAATTCATGCATTTACGCTCACGACTCGTGCAGAAATGTCCGTTAGTATAAACCAACATTTTTTATGTTAATTTTTTATATTAATTTATTTTATTTATTCAAACTATTAATTTCAGAAAATGAAAAAAAAATGAAAAAAGTGTTGTTATTTCAATTTTAAATTTTTACTATAAATTAACAACAGATTTGGTTTTTTTTACAAATTAATTAAATTAACAACAAATTTTGTTTTCTATAAATTAATTTAATAATTAATTATTCAATTAATAATGGATTTAGCGCTAAAAAATTATTTTCTACACTAGAACGATTCCAAGTCGGTCAGAATATTGCCCAATGGCCAGTGGCTAAAGGCAGACCACCACAAAAAGTCGAAGCTTTAGTAAAATTATGGTACGATGAAGTTGAAAAATTTAATCCCGCAATGGTAGAAAACTTTGTGTAAGTATAATTTCACAATTAATATATAAAGAAAAAAGAAAAAAAGATGTCAAATTTCAATATTTTTCGCAATTGAACAAATTTTGAATTTGATAAGCAATTGTTTATTTCCTTTTCTTATGTCCCAGCATTGTGATAAACAAATGCACTTAAAAACAACCACGTTTTATGAATTCACTCGAGAAAAATAAAAATAAATTTCTGGGAAATAAGAACAAATATTTCAAAATTATTATAAATTTAAAAAATAATTTTAAAAATAAAATTAAAAATAAATTTAAAAACAAATTTTAAAATAAAATTCAAAATAAGTTTAAAAAAAAAATTAAAAACAAATTGAAAAACAAAATTAATTAATTAAAATAATTTTATTTGGTTAAAAAAAATGTTATTTCGTTCAGAATAATTTTATTTGGTTCAAAATAATTGTGTTTGGTTCAAATAATTGTTATTTGGTGCAAAATAATTCTTAATTGGTTCAAAGAAATGTTAATTGGTTTAAAATAAATGTATTTTGTTTAAAATAATTGTTATTTGGTTAAAAAAATTGTAAATTAAATCAAAACAATTTTATTTCATTAAAAAAAATTGTATTTGGTTCAAATAATTGTTATTTGATTCAAAATAATTTTATTTGGTTAAAAAAATGTTATTTGGTTCAGAATAATTTTATTTGGTTCAAATAATTGTTATTTGGTTCAAAATAATTGTACTTAGATCAAAATAATTGTTATTTGGTTCAAAATAATTGTACTTAGTTCAAAATAATTGTTATTTGGTTCAAAATAATTTTACTTGGTTAAAAAATGTTATTTGGTTCAGAATAATTTTATTTGGTTTAAATAATTGTTATTTGGTTCAAAATAATTGTACTTAGTTCAAAATAATTGTTACTTGGTTCAAAATAATTTTATTTTGTTAAAAAAATGTTATTTGGTTCAGAATAATTTTATTTGGTTAAAAAAAATGTTATTTAGGTAGTAAAGAATAATTTTATTTAGTTTAAAATAATTGTTATTTGGTCTAAAATAGTTGTCAATTGGTTCTAAGAAATGTTATTTGGTTTAAAATAATTGTTTTTTGGTTCAAAATATTTTTTTTTTGGTTCTTAATAATTGTGTTTGTTTCAAATAATTGTTATTTGGTCTAAAATACTTGTTAATTGGTTCAAAGAAATGTTATTTGATTTAAAATAATTGTTATTTGGTGTAAAGAATTATTATTAAAATCCAAATAATTTTATTTCGTTCAAAAAAAATTGTATTTTAATTAATTTAAAAACACATTTAAAAATAAAATTAAAAGCAAATTTAAAAATAAAATTAAGAACAAATTTAAAAATAAAATTAAAAATAAGTTTGATAATAAATTTAAAAACAAAATGGAAAAAAAATTAAAAAATTGTAAAGCAACTTTTTTAGTTAAAAAAAATAAATTTTTATGGTTTAAAGTATTGCTTAAATTAAATATTACTTAAATATAGTTACTAATTATATAACTATTTAAATATGTCTAATTAATAATTCAACTACAATGTCCATTAACAGTATTCTTTTACAGATTTGAGGCAAAAACCGGCCACTACACGCAAATGTTGTGGGCACAGACAACCAGAATCGGTTGTGGTTACGTGAATTATGAAAAAAATGGTCAATACAATGTGTATCTCGTTTGCAATTATGGTCCCTCTGGTAATGTTCGCGGTGGAAAGGTTTACGAAATACGACGTTAAAAATTATTTCAAATTAAATGCATTCCATGTATTTTTCCCATATAATTGAAAATGTAAAACATTTTTTCCAACACAAATATTCGAATTTGCTAAAAACTATTTCTTTTCACAAAAATATTCAGTTTGACGAAAAGTTATAAAACAAATAAATAAATAAATAAAACAATTATTCACAAGTACTATTTATTTCCTACAAAAAAAAAAATTTTTCTTATTCCAAAATAGAAATTAATTTAAGATTTTCGATTTACAATTTACAATAAAAATAACGAAAATAAAAATAAATTTATAATTAACAAAATAAATTATACCCAATTTAATAATTAAATGATCAAAAAAAAGAATTCCACCCAATATTTACTTTTCAAATTATTTAATCTACTAATTAAATAAATATTTCATTCGATCTTAAATTGAAAGTTGATTATTATTTTCTGCATGAATTTTTAATATTTTTTCTCAAATGAAAAAAAGTTATTTCAACAATATATTCTAAAATATATATTAATATATTCTAGGCGCTGTCAAGTGAAATATTTTAAAATACAAAAAATGATAATTCTTTCAAAATCGAATCATATAATTAAGACAATAATTATAAGCTTGTTTTTCATAATTTATAAATCGTAAAAAATTATTACGACTGAATGATGAATAACCATAATGTTAATTAATCAACCTAATTTTAATTTTAACATATATAAAACAAACAAAAATTATTTCCTAATAAATTACTTGTGTATTTCAGTTTTATTGTTTTAAAATTTTTGAAATTTATTTGTACAAAAAATTGTAGTTTTCAAGAAGAAAAAAATATATTTCACTTTCAGTTTTACATTAAAAATATGCATTAAGCACGATTTAGTGATGAAATTTAACATTTCAACGGTTTACATTATTATTATTTTTTTATTGACAACATTCTTTAACAATTTTATTATTAAAAATCGTTTTAAAAATTAAAAAAAGTAACAAAATATATTATCAGACGTTGTGGAGATATATAAATATTGAAAAAGTTTTCTTCCTCTTTCATTATTCACCAAATTAATAAGCATCCTCTAATTTCAAGTTTAAGTTTAAAAATGTTTTCAATAAAAATTGTTTGTTCCTTTTTATTAATTTTGACAATTAATAATGTGTTTGCTGAGAACTGCGCTTACAGAGTAGGTAGAATAATAATAATTATAATAATAATAATAATAATAATAATAATAATTAATCAATAATTAATATTTTTATTATAATAGATAATTAATAAATTATTTTTTATTGTAATAAATAATTAATAATTTATTTTTTTATTGTAATAATAAAAAATGTTGCGTTGTCGTTTTACATGTTGCATGATTTCGTGAAAGAAAGTTGGAACATTCTTTTCTCCTTGGGGAAATTAAAAATTTCAATCTATTTAAATCGATTTACTTTCCATTGTTATTTATTTAATAAAAATAATTTTATGGAATCGAAATATTATTTGATTTGTAAATAGCGTTTACCAGCGCCAACTTGTCATCCAATAAAACGGGGTTTAAGTCCCACAGAGGAGAGAGAAATTCTTCAAAAGCACAATAAATTAAGAAGATTTTTAGCTTCGGGTGCAGAAAGACGTGGTGCGAATAATAGGGGTCAACCAGCAGCTGCATATATGCCAAATTTGGTATAATATTTAAATTTTTATAATTATAATTCTACTATACAAAATAATAATATTATTACTATAAACTTTTTTTTAAAGAGTTAAAAAATTTGTATAATTTATATTTTTTTATTCATGATTTTTAATAAAATTCTATTTTGCACTTCGAATAATATATTTAAAGAATACTGAATATTTTTTCATTATTAGTTTTCAGAAAATACTTGAAAAGAAATTAAATTTTGTTTTATTTTATAAGAAAATGAGAATTATTAATAGATATTATTGTTAAATACAGAAAACAAAAATTTATTTGATTCAAATAATCAATTACTTGTTTATTATCAAAAGGTTTTGAGCCAAATAACAATTCTTTGTTGCAAATAACAATTATTTTTAATGAAATAACAATTATTTTGAAACAAGTAAAATTTTTTTTGAACCAAATAAAACTGTTCTGAACCAAAAAAAATTTATTTGAACCAAGTAAAATTTATTTGAAACAAATTAAACTTTCTTAAACAAATCCAATTTATTTGAACCAAAATAAAATTTACTTGAACCAAAATAGATTTTTTTAACCAAAATAAAATTTATTTGAACCAAAATAGATTTATTTTTAACCAAAATAAAATTTATTTGAACCAAAATAGATTTTTTTAACCAAAATAAAATTTATTTGAACCAAAATAGATTTTTTTTCACCAAAATGAAATTTATTTGATCCAAGTAAAATTTATTTGAACCAAATAAAATTATTTTGAATGAAATAACAATTATTTTGAACAAAAATAACTGTTTTGAACCAAATAATTATTTAAATCAAATAAAATTATTCTCAACTAAATAACATTTTTTTAACCGAATAAAATTATTTTGAACCAAATAACAATTCTTTGTTCCAAATAACATTTCTTTGTACTAAATAACAATTATTTTGGATCTGTTTTGGACCAAATAACAATTTTTTTTTAACCAAACACAATTATTTTGAACCAAAGAACTATTTTAAACCAAATAAAATTATTTTGCACAAAAAAAAACCGATTTGAGCCAAATAAGAATTATTTGAACCAAATAAAATTATTCTGAACCACATAACATTTTTTAATCAAATAAAATTATTTTGAACCAAATAACAATTCTTTGTTCTAAATAACAATTATTTTGAACGAAATAACAATTATTTTGAACCAAGTAAAATTTTTTTGAACCAAACAAAACCATCCTGAACCAAATAAAATCTTTTTTAACCAAATAAAATTATTTTTATTTAATTTAATATAATTTAATATAATTAATTTAATAAATTTTTTTTCTGGATGTACAACAATGGGTATAAAATATAATTTTTCGTTCAAAGGTATGGGATGTAAAATTGAAAAACATGGCTCAAAAATGGGCTGATACTTGTAGTTATGCGCATGACATGTGTTTATTTCAAAGTAAGTAGACACAAGCTGATTATTTTCCACTCTGTCTACAATAATTTATTAATATCGTTAAATAATTATAGTATAATATTATATTTTCTTTTAAGATAATATGGGTCAAAATATGGGTTTCATTTCAAATAATGATGACAGCGTATTAATTTATACGAATATTGTTCAAGCATGGTATGATGAAGTAAAAGATTTTGATGGATCACAAGTAGAAGAAGTGAGGTAAGTACATGGATCAATAAAAATAAAAAAAAAAACTAATAACTAAAGTTCACAACTAAAATTAAAAATGTAAAAAGTAACAGAGTAATAAATAATAAATAATAAATAATAAATAATAAATAATAAATAATATAAATAATAATAAAGTAATAAATTAATAAAAAAATTATTTTTTGTACGCCTATAGTAAAACTTTTCTTTAATCAGAAAAAAAAGTAAAAAAGTATCAGAAAAAATGTATCTGATTCAGAACCTACTAAATTTTTTATTTGTTTTAAATAAATTTTAAATCAAAATTTTATTCGACACAGTCAAAAATTTTGTTTCAATCAAATAAAATGTATTCGAAACAATTAAAAAATTCAGTAAGTTAAAAAAATAATTAAATTAATAAAAAATTTTATTCGACACAGTCAAAAATTTTGTTTCAATCAAATAAAATGTATTCGAAACAAATAAAAAATTCAGTAAGTCAAAAAAATTAATGAACTTAGGTAATAATTTTATTCAACACAATAAAAATTTTTGTTTCAATCAAATAAAATTTATTCGACACAATAAAAATTTTTGTTTCAATCAAATAAAATTTATTTGAAACAAATAAAATATTTAGTAAGTCAAAAAATTCAGTTGTGAAATATATTTGGTTTCTGGGTGTAAATTCGCAATTTAAATATCTTTTATTAACTTTATTTACTTTTTAATATTTTATTTTTTTTTGCAGAAAATTTGGTTGGTCGGCTCACTATACACAAATGGCATCAGCAAATACCACAAAAGTTGGATGTGGTGCAATAGTCTATAAAGATGGTGGTTTGAAACGAATTCAACTTATCTGCAATTACAGTCCTTTTGTCAACATGGTTGGCGATGCACTTTATAAAAGGAGAAATTAAGAAAAATATACACATTTCTCTTTAATAAATAATAGTTAAATTTCAAATGAATTTTTTTCATTTTGAACAGATAAATATTTATTTAAAATTGACGAAAATATATTTCCAAACTCTTCGTATATATTGGTTTTGACTAAATAAATATTTCATTCAGTTTAAAATTAAAATTTGTCGAATTCATTTTTCCTACTCTTCCAAATCGTTTGTTTTTTAATATTTTTCCTTATTGAGGAAAAATAATTTCAAAATTTTTCTGTGTCAGTGGCAAATGTAAAAATATTATGAAATACAGAAAAATCATGATTTTCTAAAAATTAAACTTATGATTTATGAATCGTAGATTTATTTTCACTATATTTTAGTATTATTTTAGTATTTTTCATATTTTTTTAAAAATTTTTTATTATATTTTCTATTTATATTATTTATTTTATTTTTTTATATTTTTTATATTATTCTCTATTTTTATTATTATTTTTATTATTTCAGGGTTGCCACAAATATTTAATTAGTATTTTTCTGTAGGAATTAAAATTCTTCAAAATATTCAAATTCAAACCTTATTTTGAAATTCTACAACTTATAAGAATATTATTACAAAACATGAAGAAGGCGATCACTCCGAGTCTTCGACTCGGAATGATCGTCTTCTTCATGTTTTGTAATAATTTAAATTACCATAAAATTTTTCAAAAAAAAATAATTATTTACAAAAATCCTAACAAAATCCTTCGCAAGAATTCAATTATTTTTACAAGTAGTAAAATTTCTCAAAAAAATTCAATTATTTAAAAAAAATTTAATAAAATTCGTTACAATATTTCAATTATTTTCATAAATAATAAATTGATTATTCAGTAATTCATTTTTAAATCAATTTTTATTAGAAAATTCTGGAAAAATTCAATTATTTAAATTAAAAAATAAATAATTTATTGAATGATTAAATGTTTATTAAAATTGAATTCTCATAAAGAATTTTATCAATAAATTTTTAAATATTTGAATTTTTTTGACAAATTTTAATAAAATTTTTAAGAATAATTACATTTTTCGAGGAATTCTATTCAAATATTGTATAAAAAATAATTAAAATCCTGGGATAAGTTTTATTATTTATGAAAATAATTAAAATTTTCCCAAGAATTTTATTAAAATTTTTCTAAAATAATTGAATTTCGAAGAAGAATTTTATTATTTATGAATATACTTGAAATTTTGACAAGAATTTTTAAAAAATTTTTGAACATAATTGAATTTCTGCGAAGAATTTTATTACTTTTAAAAATAATTTAATTCTCACAACGAATTTCATTCAAGTTTATAAAAATAACTGAATTTCGGTAAAGAATTTTATTATTTATATCAATAAATGAATTCATGCAACGAATTTTATTTAAGTTTATAAAAATAATTGAATTTCGTTAAAGAATTTTTTTTTAAATAATTGAATTCTTGCGACGAATTTTATAAATATCTTTTTAAATAATTGATATTTTTCGAAAAATTTTATGAAATATTGTATTTTAAATAACTGAATTTCTGTGAAAATTAAAAACTTATGAAAATAATTGAATTATTTTAAAGAAATTTTTTAAAAATTGAATTCCTGTGAAATTTTGCCAAGAATTTTATTAAAATTTTTAAAAATAATTGAATTTTGATGAAGAATTTTATTATTTATAAAGATACTTGAAATTTTAATAAGAATTTTTTTTTTAATTTTTGAACATAATTGAATTTTTGCGAAGAATTTTATTATTTTTGAAAATAATTTAATTCTTCCAACGAATTTTATTCAAGTTTATAAAAATAACTGAATTTATGTAAAGAATTTTATTATTTATATAAATAATTGAATTTTTGCAACGAATTTTATTCAAGTTTATAAAAATAATTGAATTTCGGTGAAGAATTTTATTGTTTATAAAAATAATTAAATTCTTGAAAAGAAATTTGTTAAATTTTTTTAAATAATTGAATTCTTGCAACGAATTTTATAAAAATCTTTTTAAATAATTGATATTTTTCGAAAAATTTTATGAAATATTGTATTTTAAATAATTGAATTTCTGTGAAAATTAAAAACTTATGAAAATAATTGAATTATTTTAAAGAAATTTTTTAAAAATTGAATTCCTGTGAAATTTTGCCAAGAATTTTATTAAAATTTTTTAAAATAATTAAATTTCGATAAAGAATTTTATTATTTATAAAGATAATTGAAATTTTGGCGATAATTTTTTTAAATTTTTTATCATAATTGAAATTCTACGAAGAATTTTTATAACTTTTTGAAAATAATTGAATTTCTGGAATCATTTGTAACTTTTCCAAAATTCAATTTTTTTTTTAGTATTTTTAAATAAAATTCTTCTATTAATCTAGTATTTATGAAGATTGTATAAAAGTTATTCGTTAAATAATTCATAAGTCATAATTTTATGATAGTTCTTGGAAAATTAAGTTATTTAAAAAGAAATTATTGTCAGAAATAGAAAAAATTGAAGGTTTTGTATTAAAATTCGTGGTAATTTAATAGTTTATGAGTCAAACAAAAATAACATCAAAATTCAGAGTTTTCTCATAAATTTTGAAAATTCAATTTTTTCCAGTACTTTTACTAAAAATCCCTGACTTTTCTCTGATTTCCTTGACCAATTTTACTTTCCCTGACTTTTCCCTGATTTTTCCCTGACTTCCCTGACCTGTGGCAAGTAGATAAAGTATAATAAATAATTTATTATATTTTATCTACTTGTTTTATAATTTATTATTTTTATTATTCATTTTATTATTTTTTGTTTTCATTATTTCTATTATTATTATTTATATTTATTTTCCTTTTTTATTATTTTATATTTTTATTATTCTTTTCATTATTTATTTTATTTTTTCTAATTGTTTTCTTATTTTCTATTTTATTTAAATTTAAAAAAATGAAGGCAAAATATTCGACGAGAAAAATATAGCAATGTCAGAACTGTAAATCTGCAATATACAGAAGTTCTTCGGCACTAAAATATAAAGTTGGTGTAGTCTTGATAACACCCGTAACTTCTCCGAAAACCTGGTGTGTCTGGAGTTGATCTAGTTTCCCTTTCAACCATAATAAGTTGAGTTCTAATCCAGCAAATAACTTTTGCATGCGGAAATCTCTGTTTTAGAATCATTTCGCAAAGCCATTTAACAATTACTTTTGTTTTAGTCTCGCTGGTATGGCGCAAATCTTATTGCTATAGTACAAAAGAAAAAAAAATCTTTTCCCTATGGAAAAGTTTTCAAAACTATTAACGATTCTCGAAAATTCTTTTTTTCCTCATTTTAAAATAAAAAATTCTTTTTTTAGAATATTTCTATTACAGATTTTAGTCATAAATACAAAAAATAGGCAAATAAAAGCTCATGAAGCAAAGAAATTAATTCGCAAAATTTATAAGGAAGTTTGGAAAAAATCAACAATTCAATAACATTTGAACAATAACAATAACAATAACAATAACAATAATAAATAACAATAACAATAACAATAACATTTTTTAAAAAATATGACATTACATAAAATAAATTTAAATATTTTCCGTGTATATTTAAAAGATGAAAAAAGATTCTAATTCCTAGTTTAAAATAGAAAACTAAAGAACAACTTTTTTCTATTTGCAAAAAATTCTATGTTTATTGCTTCATCACGTAACGTTCATTATTTCATTCTACAGCTAAATTAGTTAATTTGCTTTATTGTTATACGACTCTAAATACACTTCTAAATACATTTCATATACATTACATTTACATTTCTAAACAAATCCTAAACAATTTTTCTGTTTAGTCAATTTTTCACTAGTTTCTTTTTAACTGCAGTCTTAGATAAATAAAAAAATAAATTTTGCAATCTTTGCGTTTAGGGAAAATTAACAGAAAAGTTTATTATTGTTTAATAAATAAATGCAGTTGCGGTGTGTATGCAACAATAAATTAATAAAGCTTCTCTTTAAAAATAAAAACAATACACGGAAAGAAAATTATATTAAATTTTGTAAAAGTGTTTCTCAATTTAGGGAAAAAGTGCATCAAACCGAAATTTTGGCATCAAAAATACTAAACAGTGAAAGGAATAATATGAAATTTAGTATAATAATATCAAATATCAAGAATTTTAATCTAACTTTACTAAATTTCAAATTATTTCTTTCACTTATTTAGTATTTTTGATACCAAAATTTCGGTTTGGTGCACTTTTTCCCTAAACTGTAAAAACTTTTACAAAATATATATGATATGTGTTAATATATGTAATAAATTTCCTCTCCGTGTACATTTCATTCTGTTAACAATATTTACAATATTTTAATCATAAAAACAATGAAAAATAAAGGAGTGGAAAAAAAGAGAGAGAAAATAAAATCGTTTAAGAAAAAAAAAATAGTTACTTTAGTTTTGTAAATATCTTTTTATGGAAATATTTAAATGTTATGAGAAAATCTGAAATACTTATAAATTTAATATTTAAATGTAAATCTTCCCCTCTGACAACATCTAACTTTTACATTTTAAGGAAAGTGAACTGAATGTTGATTTTATGATAATGAGCACCTGATAAAATTGTAC
Organism: Leptopilina heterotoma; assembly: GCF_015476425.1. Taxonomy (NCBI): domain Eukaryota; kingdom Metazoa; phylum Arthropoda; class Insecta; order Hymenoptera; family Figitidae; genus Leptopilina; species Leptopilina heterotoma. The sequence continues at coordinate 70,840 of NW_025110825.1, read as the reverse complement.
GCAAATAAATTGCAATAATTAGATGGGACGTAAAAAAAAATTGGAGGTATAAAAGAACGTCAGAATGAATGCATAAGTAAGTTATATTGCGATTGAAACAGTAATTGAAGTTAAATCTGATTGCATGAAAAGCAAGATGACAATGTTACGTGGTTTTTGTTTTCTTTTTACAATTCTAACAATTGTTGTTCTAATAAATGGGCAAAATGACTATTGCAACATTTGTCGAGATCACACAATGTGCCGCTATACGGTAAGTAGACACATTTATTAATTTAATAAAGTGTTTATAATCAAAATAATAAACAGGGTTACCACAGGTCAGGGAAAATTGTCTTTTTTGTTTGCTTCATAAACTATGAAAATACCACGATTTCTAATACAAAACCTTCAATTTTTTCTAATTCTGACAATAATTTCTTTTTAAATAACTTAACTCTTGAAGAACAATCATAAAATTATTACCAATAAATTATTTAATGAATAATTTTACTTAAACATTTCAAAATTAATTGTATTTCAAAAAAGTTGCGTTTACAATCTTCATAAATAGATGAACTTCAAAATAAGGTTCAATTTTGAAATTTTAGAAAATTTTAATTTTTTTAATGAATTTAGTCAGAAATTTTAAAGAACTTAGAATTTTGACAAATTTTAATAATTCAAATTTTTCTAAATTTAGCTAAATTTTTTAATACATATTTAATTAATTATTAAAAATAATGGATTTACAGAAGAATTTTAGTTAAAAAAAAATTTAATTTTGAAGAAGTTACAAAACAAATGATTCCAGAAATTCAATTATTTTCAAAAGTAATAAAATTCTTCGCAGAAATTCAATTATGTTCAAAAATTTTTTAAATATTCTTGTTAACATTTTTATTATCTTTTTAAATAAAAAAATTCTTCTTCAAAATTCAATTATTTAAAAAAAAGGTTTATGAAATTTTTGGAAAGCATTCAATTATTTTCATAAATAATAAAATATTCACAGGAATTCAATTTTTTAAAACACAGTTTTTATAAAATTTTTCGAAAAAAATCCATTATTTAAAAAAAATCTTTATAAAATTCTTCACAAGAATTTAATGATTTAAAAACCATTTAATAAAGTTCTTTCACAAGAATTCAATTACATTTTTTTGTAAAGAATAAAATTCTTCTCGGGAATATTCAATTATTTTAAAAAATTTGAATAAAATTCTAAGCAAACATTTAATTATTTTCATAAATAGTAAAAATTTCACAGGAATTCAATTGTTTACAAATTTTTTATTTGCAATAATTCAATTATTTTCATGAATAGTACAATTTTTTACAGGGATTCAATTGTTTTCATAAATAATAAAATTATTTTTAGAAATTCAATTATTTTCATAGATAATAAAACTCATCGTAGAATTTCAATTATTTTGAATAAAATTTTAATCAAATTCCTCGAAAAATGGAAATATTTTTTAAAATTTTATTAAAATTCGTCAAAAGAATTCAATTTTTTAAAAATTTGTTGATAAAATTCTTTATGAGAATTTAATTTTAAGAAACATTAAATTATTCAACAAATTATTTATTGTTGTATTTAAATAATTGAATTTTCGCAGAATTTTTCTAATAAAAATTGATTTAAAAATGAATTTCATATTCATAATAGATTTGAGAATTCTCAAAGAACTTTTCCGAAAATTATTAAAAATAATTGATTTAAAGAAGAATTTTAGTTAAAAATTCTAGAAAATAATAATTGAATTGAAATGATGAAAATAATTTTTAACATAACAAAATATAAAATAATGCACTGAGAAAACAATATATTTGAATCAAACATAATTATCTTTGTTCTACAGTCAACCAAAAATTATCTTTGAATAAAAATACCGTTTAATTCAATTATAAAATATGTTTAATTCAAAACATATCTATTGGATGGCTCCTTATTTTTGAATTAAATAAAATTTTTTCTCAGTGTGATTTTATCATTACTTTAAAAATATTCTTATAAGTTGTTAAATTTAAAAAAAAGGTTTGAATTTGAATCTTTTGAAGAATTTCAATTTCTATGGAAAAATTATAATGAATAAATATTTATTTAAAATTGAAGTTATTGTTTTCGAATAATTTTACTATTAGAGAAATTTGTAAATAAATGTAATAGAAAATTTTTTTGAGTATCTAATTATTTTTAGAGTAAATCAGAATATTATTTAGGGTTAGGGAAAAAGTCAAAATTTTGTCTGGAAATCACGGAGGGACAAAATTAAATTTTTTTGGCAGCCCTGATAAATTTAATGTTAATTAATATAAAAAATAATTGAATTCTTTTAAAGTCATAATATAATTTATTTAATATTCTCATAGAACTTTTTTTTATTAAAATAAATTTGCTCTATAGAATCCACAACCAGTTTGTAGGGCAAGAGTATCATCTTTATCACCCGCACAACAAAATGAAATTGTGAATGTACATAATGAATTTAGACGACGAGTCGCTTCAGGAAGTGAATCACGAGGTAGACCTGGACCACAACCACGTGCCAGAAATATGCCAAATATGGTGAGAAAAAAAATAATCCCTTTTAATTATTTGCATCAAAATTTTATTCCATTCATTTTTATTCCTATTTTTTGGAAATTTATGTATTTTCTAATAATTTTGAATTAAATTTAGATTACAATTTCGATTTTTAGGGCAAAATTTAATAATATAAATTAATTCAATTTTCTCTTCAAGGCTTGGGATGGAGAATTAGCAACTATAGCACAAAGATGGGCTAATCAATGCAGATTTGGTCATGACACTTGTCGTAATGTTCGTAAGTATATTGAAAAATATTTTTTTTAAATAATAGAAAATAATAGAAAATAATATAAAATAATATAAAATAATATAAAATAATATAAAAAAATATAAAATAATATAAAAAAATATAAAATAATATAAAATAATATAAAAAAATATAAAATAATAATTAAAATAGAATAATGCAAAAAATGGTTCGTTTTAAAAAACAGTTATAGAATCAAATTGTAAAAAAAAAAATTTTTTCCTTTAAGGACGTTTTCAAGTTGGACAGAATGTAGCAACAGCATGGACAACAGGTTCAAATCCTTCATCATTGAGAAATTTAATAACAATGTGGTATGATGAAGTGGCTCAATTTGATCGTAACCAAGTTGAACGATTTGTGTAAGTAAAAAAAAAGAAAATTTCCAAAAATTTCTCACAAACAAAAAAAAAATTTGATTATTGAAACAACAAACTTTTGTGTTGAAACAATCACATAAATTTCTAATTACGCATTTCCTCTATTTCTAAAATTAATTATTGAAAAAAATATTTAATTATTGGAGAAAATAATTTATTTCTAAAAATACAAATTTAAATTTAAATTCTGAATTCAAATTTATCAAAAACTGAATTAATTGTTACTATATTAATTTTTTATTTGAGTAATTTAATCAAAAATGTTTTTCTTCGTTGATTTAGATTCAATATGAATACCGGACATTACACACAAATGTTGTGGGCTGCCAGTGTAAGAATTGGTTGTGGTTATGTTAATCACATGAATGGCAATCGAAACACTGTTCTATTAGTTTGTAACTATGGACCAGCGGGTAATGTCCGCGGAGGTAGAATGTACGATATTGCCCGCTAAACAGATTTCAGTGCTGCATTTCGAGAAATAATCCTTTTGAAAAAAAGGCAGAACACACTAACTTAGAAATTTATTATTTAAGAATATTCTTCTTTTTTTAATAACAAAAAATCTTTTGTAACCAAACAAAAAATAAACAAAATAATAAATTTAACATCTTCTTAATTTATTTACCAACGAAAAAAAATTAATGACAAAAAAATATTGCAGTAAATTCCTTCATATTAAATTTTACCTCAATTTTCTATAAATGACTATTTTTACTTGTCAAAAATAATAAGGAATTTAATTAACTATGTTTAATACTTAAATGAATGTCTCCCTTTCTGACAACGTTAAACTTTTACAATTAAGGAAAATGAACCGAATGTTGATTTTATGATAATGAGCACCTGAGAAAACTGTATGTAAATAAATTTTCAATAATTGGATAGGACGCAAAAAAAAATTGGGGGTATAAAAGATACTATAAAAGGTATAAAATAATGCAAAAGTAAGTTATTGCGGTTGAAACAGTAATTGAAGTTAAATCCTGATTGCATCAAAGCAAAATGACAATGTTACGTGGCTTTTGTCTTCTTTTTACAATTCTAACACTTGTTGTTCTAATCAAAGGGCAAAATGACTATTGCAACATTTGTCGGGTTCACACAATGTGCCGCTTTACGGTAAGTAGACAAACATTTAAAAAAGTATTTATAAATAATAAATTTAATATAAATTAAAATTAAAATGTTTCAGTAATAATAATTTAATAACGACAGTATATAAAATAAATTAAACATAATTATTAATTACATGTATATATATTTAATTCAATTTTAGAAACATATAACTAATTTTTTTTATATGGAATAATTTTTTAAGCTTAAACCATTTTTTTTATTTACTATAATTATTAAAACTAGCAAACAATTCGCGCGCTAAAGCGCGCGGCCAACTTCTTACTACCTTTTTTAAATATAATAAGTAATTTTAAAAATAATAGAATTTAAAAATTTTCTAATTTAAATTCATGTTGAAAACACTAAAAAAAATCAATTTTGAAATAATTACAAATAATAATTAAAAAAAAAAATAAAATTCTTCTTACAAAATTCAACTATGTTCAAAATTTAAAAAAATTCTCGTAAAAATTTCAATTGACTTTATAAATAATAAAATTCTTCTCCAAAGTTCAATTATTTTCATAAACGTCAAAAAAATTATTGTCCTAATTTTAATAATTTTCAAAAAATGTTCTAATTTGAATGATTTTCAATATCTACTATTTTAATAAAATTTCCCAAAAATAATTCAAATTTTAATTACTATTTTACTAAAATTTCACAAAACAATTCTATTATTAAAAAAAAAAAAAATGTTAAAAAATTCTTCTCAAACATTCAATTAATACAAAAAAATATTAAAATTTTTCCTAACAATTCAATTATTTCCAAAAATAATAAAATTCTTTACAAAAATTCAATTATTTTCATAAATAATAAAATTCTTCTGACGAATTCAAGTATTTCAAAAAATAATAAAATTCTTGTAAAGAATTCAATTATTTTTATAAATAAGTAAATTTTTTTTAGAGGATTTCAATTTTTTTTATAAATAATTAAATTTTTCAGAGGAATTCAATTATTTTTTAAAATTTTAACAAAATTCTTCATAAAAATTCAATTTATTTTCAGAAGTAAGAAAATTCTTGTGAGGAATTCAATTATTTCAAAGATCTTAATCAATTTTTTGGAAAGAATTCAATTAATTTCATAAAAATAATAAAATTCTTCTGAAAAATTAAATTATTTTCAAAAATAATAAAATTGTTTGCAAAATTTAAATGATTTAAAAGATTTTAATCAATTTTTTAGGCAAGAATTTAATTAGTTTTCTAAATAATAACATTTTTCTGAAGAATTTAATTTTTTTCTTCAATTAAAATCGATTCAAAAATTCAATTATTTCTATAAATAATAAAATACAATGTAGAATTTCAATTATTGTTTTATACAATTTTAAATGAATTCCGCAAAAAGTGCAGTTATTTAAAAAAAATTTTATTAAAATATATTTATAAAATAAAAAATCTGATTTAAAAACAAAATTCATTTTTTCGAAAAAATTTTTGAATAAAAATAATAGAATTTTCAAATAATTGCAGAAATTCAATTATTTGAAGAAAAAATTCTTGTCCTAATTTCAATAATTTTTAACAAATTTTCTAATTTTAATGATTTTCAATATCTACTATTTTAATAAAATTTACCAAAAAGAATTCAGTTATTTAAAAAAAAGTTTAATAAAGTTTTGTGCAAACATTTAATTATTTTCATAAATAATAAAATTTTTTTTTAAGGAATTCAATTATTATTTTCATAAAAAATAATTTGAAATTCTAGAAAATAATAATTGAATTAAAATGATGAAGATTATTTTGATAAAGTTACAGTAACAATATTTTTATAGTATAAAATAATGATTTTATCTCTCGATCATCTTTAATTATTATAAAACATGAAGATATCGATTGCTCCGAGTCGAAGACTCGGAGTGATCGATTTCTTCATGTTTTATAACAAATTCCTGTGGTAAATTCTGTTCCAAAAAAAAAAGATTAAAAATAATATTTGTGCAAATTTTTATCTTCTTTTTCTAAAACAAAATAATAATTTTGTTTAAAGAAATTGTGATTCATAAACAAAAATAATGCAAAATAAATAAGTTTTCTGTTTCTTAATCACAGTTGTTTAACAATTTTCTAATTTTCTTTAGAAGTAAAGAACAAAAATAATTTCAATTTGACAAAACATAATATTTAAGATAATTTTAGTCTTTTAATGAAAAGATGTGAAAAAAATTCTGATGATTTCTATTTGTCATTATAATTTTGAATTAATTATTATAAAATAGAAATAGTTATAACATAATAATATAATTTGTATACAATCTATCTAATGTTAATAAGAAAAAACAAAAGTATAAATAAAAGACAACTTCAGAGTGTGAGGGACAGAAAAAGTGAATGAATAAAAGAACATTTAAATTAATATAGTTAATTAATTAATTAATTAATTAATTAATTAATTTAAGATTTGACAAATATAAAAAGTTTTGAATTCTTTTAATTAAAAATATAATTTATTACCAATCATTTTATAGAAAATAATTATTATTTTATTGAAACATTATTTTATTGAAATAAATTTGCTTTATAGAATCCGCAATCAGTGTGTGGGGCAAGGGTATCATCTTTAACACGCGCACAACGAAACGAAATTGTTAATATACATAATGAATTTAGACGACGAGTCGCATCAGGAAATGAACCACGAGGAAGCCCTGGACCGCAACCACGTGCCAGAAATATGCCAAACATGGTGAGGAAAAAAATAATCCCTTTAATTATTTGTGTATCAAAATTCTATTCCATCAATTTTTATTCCTATTTTTGAAATTTTATGTATTTTCTAATAATTTCGATTTCGATTAATATTACGATTTTTAGGGCAAAATTTAATTATATAAATTTAATCAATTTCTTCTTCAAGGCTTGGGATGCAGAATTAGCAACTATAGCACAAAGATGGGCTAATCAATGCAGATTCGGTCATGACACTTGTCGTAATGTTCGTAAGTGTATTGAAAAATAATTTTAAAATGACAAAATAAAATAATAATAAAAAAATAATAAAATAATAGTGATAAAAAGTAATAAAAACTAGAATGATTAAAAACGACAAATTTTTTTTCTCCTTTAGGGACACGTAGTGTTCTAATGTTTAGAAATAATTAAAATTCAAAAGGTTTCTCATTGAAATTACTTGAAATTTTTATTCCTGTGGAAAAATAAAAAAGTTTTTAAATTTTTGTTTAACAAAAAGTATTCAAGTTTTGAATAATTCAATTTAGAACTTCCTAGGAACTTATTTTTTCTTAAATAAAAAAATAAGTAAAAATAAAAATTAAAAAAAAATTGTTTTTTTAAAAAAATGTAATTACAATTTTTTAAAAATAATTGCACTTCCGAAAATAATCGAAAATAATTTTAAAGAATTGAAACAATTGAAAATTTTTTTCAAATTTCATTGAAATAAATTTTATATTTGAATGAATTATTATTTGTTTTCTTTATTTGTTTTCTAAAAATTATTTTGAAATATAATAGTTATTTTTGAAGAATTCTAATTAAAAATTTGTAAAATAATTGAATTTCAAAAAAAATGTGGTTATTTAATTTAATATTTGTAATTATAATTAAAAACTTGGTTCGTTTTGAAAAATAGTTGTAGAATCAAATTGTAAAAAAAAAAAAAATTTTTTTTCTTTAAGGACGCTTTCAAGTTGGACAGAATATAGCGTCAGCATGGACAACAGGTTCAAATCTTTCATCATTGAGAACTTTAATAACATCGTGGTATGATGAGGTGGCTGAATTTAATCGTAACCAAGTTGAACCATTTGTGTAAGCAAATAAATTTCTAATTACGTAAACCTAAGTGCTAAACAGCAAGGAAAAAAATGTTTACCTGCTTCAACTATAAATTTCACTATATTAGCGAAATTTTTAGTTGCTCCAATTAATACTTTCGCTAATTCAGAGAAACTTATCGTCTGTTCCAGGTAAAAGTTTTTTTCCGTGACTTAACTAAACATTTTTTTCAATGTAATATTAAAAGAAAAAAAAATTATATCATGCTTAGCACTCTTCTAATACTAATTTTTCATTTGAATTCAAATACAATTTTAATGAAATTCTTTGAAATAAGTAAATTATTTTTTGAAATTTTAATGAAATTCTTTGAAAATATTTAATCATTTTAAACAAATTTGATAAATTTTTTTAATGAATTCAATTATTTTTACAAATAATAGAATTCTTACCAGGAATTCAATTATTATTTTTATAAAAAATACTTCAAAAAAACTCAAGTATTTTTTGAAAAATTTGAATAAAATTCTTCGCAAGAATTCAAATTTTTTTTACGAATAATAACAGGACTAATCGACTTTTTTGCGATTTTATTTAGTAAAATGCGACTAATCGACTTTTTTCAAATTTTTCAATTACTTTTCGACTTAAATTGTAAATGGCAGAAATCTTTTTTTTGTAAACAATATTGTTCACAAAATCATTCTTCTCTTTAGGGAAAAAAAACATAACATATTATCTCGTTTCTTAATATTTTTGTAGGAAATTTTCAATTTTCATAAGGAAACAATTTGCATCATTTCTATATCTTAATTACAAGTGCTTTAATAAAATTTAAAGTTTTTTAAAAATTAATGAAATAAAATCTTTATAAATTCTATTTCTCAATTAGAAAGTGAAACTTTTAAAATTTTTAGAAAATTGAAGGACAAAGTTTTAGTAAAAAAAATTATATGTTACATTTATTTACAAATTTCTTTCAAATTTTTCGAAAACATCAATAACTTCTTTTTTAAATAAATATTTAATTATTATTTTTCCATAGGAAATAAAATTCTTCAAAAGATTCAAATTCAAACCTTTTTGAAATTAAACAACTTATAAAAAATTGTTATAAAACATGAAGAAATCGATCACTCCGAGTCTTCGACTCGGAGCAATCGATGTCTTCATGTTTTATAATAATTAAAGATGCCCGAGTAATAAAATCTTTATTTTATAATATAAGACTTTATAAAAAAAAATTTTTTAATTATTTTTTATGAAAATAATTGAAATATTGAGAAGAAATTTATAAAACATTAGTAAGTAATTGAATTTTGTAGAATAATTTTGATATTTACAAAGATAATTGAAATTTTTAGGAGAATTTTAAAAAAATTTCGAAAATAATTGAATTTCTGCGAAGAATTTTCTTACTATTGAAGATAATTGAATTTTGCAAAGAATTTTATCAGAACTTTTGAAAATAATTAAATTTCCAGGATGAATTTTATTATTTATAAAGAGAATTGAAATCTTGAACAGATTTTTTTAAAAATATTTATAAGTAATTGAATTTTGCAGAAGAATTTTCTTACTTTTGAAGATAATTGAATTTTGCAAAGAATTTTATCAGAACTTTTGAAAATAATTAAATTTCCAGGATGAATTTTATTATTTATGAAGAGAATTGAAATTTTGAACAGATTTTTTTAAAAATATTTAAAAGTAATTGAATTTTGCAGAAGAATTTTCTTACTTTTGAAGATAATTGAATTTTAGAGAAGAATTTTATTATTTATAAAGATAATTGAAATTTTGACAATAATTTTATTTTTATTTTTACAAATAATTTAATTTCAGAAAAGAATTTTATTAATTATAACAATAATTGAAATTTTGAACAGATTTTTTAAAAAATATTTAAAAGTTATTGAATTTTGCAGAAGAATTTTTTTTTACTTTTGAAGATAATTGAATTTTGTAAAGAATTTTATCGAGAAAATTTGAATTTGAAAAAAAAATTTGAATATAATTGAATTTCAGCGAAGAATTTTCGTACTTTTGAAGATAATTGAATTTTGTATTAGAATTTTATCAGAACTTTTGAAAATAATTAAATTTCCATAAAATGAATTTTATTATTATTTATAAAATTCTGACGAGAATTTAAAAAAAAATTTTCAATATAATTGAATTTCTGCGAAGAATTTTATTACTTATGAAAATAATTGAATTTCGGAGAAGAATTTTATTATTTTTAAAGATAATTGAAATTTTGACAAGAATTTTATTAAATTTTTTTTTGAATAATTGAATTTAGGAGAAGAATTTTATTATTTATAAAAATATTTTACATTTTAAAGAGAATTTTTAAAAAAATGTTAAAAATACCTAATTAAAATGTTGCTTTGAGTTTTATTAAATTTTATTAAATTTTATTCCGGATTGTTTGATATTAAAGTATTTGTTGTCGAGAAATGTGATTTTTTTACAATTTTGACAATTTTGTGTTTCCTTTTTGTCGTTTTTTCTAAAATCCCATGCGACTTTTTTTCGACTTTTTTGCAAATCTTATGCGACTTTTCGTGACTTTTGTTGTGAATTTATGCGACTAAAGCGACTTTTTTTGAGTCTTAAAGTCGATCCGAGCCCTGATAATAGTATTCTTCCTCAAAAATACAATTATTTAAAGAAAAATTATAATGAAATTTTTTGCAAGAAATAAAATATTTTCATAAACAATACAATTCTTTGCAGGGATTTTTTAATTTCTAAAAATTTTTTAATTTCCAAAGATAAAAAATTTAAATATTCAAATTTAATAAAAAAAAAAATGCTTTATGTTATTATTGATTTTTCATTTGAATAGTTTAATTGAAATTTGTTTTTTTCATGCATATAGGTACCTTGTGAATACCCGACATTATACACAAATGTTGTGGGCTGACAGTGTAAGAATTGGTTGTGGATATGTTAATTATATGGATGGCATACGAAACACCATTCTATTAATTTGTAACTATGGGCCAACGGGTAATGTCCTCGGAGGCAGAATGTACCAAGTTGCCCGCTAAACAGATTTTAGTGCCACTGCATTTCGAAAATCACTTCTTTCAAAAACAAAAAAAAAGGCAGAAAAGACCAACTTACTAAGAAATTTATTGTCTTGCAGAATATTCCTTTTTTTAATAACAAAAAGTCTTTTGTAACCAAACAAAAAATAAACAAAATAATAAATTTAACATCTTCTTAATTTATTTACCAACGAAAAAAAATTAATGACAATAAAAATATTGCAGTAAATTCCTTCATATTAAATTTTACCTCAATTTTCTATAAATGACTAAATAGACAAAAATAATAAGGAATTTAATTAACTATGTTTAATACTTAAATGAATGTCTCCCTTTCTGACAACGTTAAACTTTTACAATTAAGGAAAATGAACCGAATGTTGATTTTATGATAAATGAACAGCTGATAAAATTGTACGCAAATAAATTGCAATAATTAGATGGGACGTAAAAAAAATTGGGGGTAAAAAGATACTATAAAAGGTATAAAATAATGGATAAGTAAGTTATTGTGATTGAAACGGTTATTGAAGTTAAATCTGATTTAATCAAGCAAAATGACAATATTACGTGGTTTTTGTTTTCTTTTTACAATTCTAACACTTGTTGTTCTAATCAAAGGGCAAAATGACTTTTGCAACATTTGTCGAGTTCACACAATGTGCCGCTTTACGGTGTGTAGACAATTTTATACATAAAAATTATATATAAATAATAAATTTAATATAAATTAAAATGTTTCAGTAATAATAATTTAATAACGATAGTATATAAAATAGATTAAACATAATTATAAAAATTATAAATTATATGTGCATTTAATACCTACAATTTTAGAAACGGATTACTAATTTTTTTATTCAGAATAATTATTTAATAAAACATTTTTTATTTACTATAATTAAACAAAAAGAAAAAAATTTTAAATTCTTTTATTTAAAATATAATTTATTACCGATTATTTTATATTTACAACTTTTATTAAAATAAATTTGCTTTATAGAATCCACAACCAGTGTGTAGGGCAAGAGTAGCATATTTAACACCCGAACGAAAATACGAAATTGTAAATATACATAATGAATTTAGACGACAAGTCGCTTCTGGAAATGAACCACGGGGAAACCCTGGACCACAACCACGTGCCAGAAATATGCCAAATATGGTAAAGAAAGAAATTTTTAATTATTTGCATCAACATTCTATTCCATTAATTTTTATTCCTATTTTAAGAAAATTTTTGTTTCTAATAATTTCGATTTGGACTACAATTTCGATTTTAAGGGCAAAGTTTAATGGTATAAATTAATTAAATTTTTTCTTCAAGGTTTGGGATCCAGAATTAGCAATTATAGCACAAAGATGGGCTATACAATGCTTATCTGGTAATGACGCTTGTCGTGATGTTCGTAAGTATATTGAAAAAAAAATTTTCAAAAATAATCTATTTTTCTATGCACTGAAAAAAAAATTTATTTGATTCAAATAACCGATCACTTGACTATTATCAATTAAATATTTACTTGAATTTTATTTTTACTGTTTCATTTAAAGTTGAATCAATAATTTCAGTATTTACAGCAAATATCATTTAATTAACTCCAATAAAAATTATTTGATTCAATTAAATATTTAATTGATAATAGTCAAGTAATCGGTTATTTGAATCAAATACATTTTTTCCTTTTTTGTTTCTTAACTTTTTAAGGTAATAATTTTTCTTTTCAAAATATTTTCAATTTTAAAATTAATGTAATTGAAAATCATTGAATTCTTGTAAAGGATTTTGTCAAAAAATTTGAGAAAAATAAAGAAGAATTTTGTGATTTTTTAAAAAAAATTGAGTTCTTTCGAAGAATGTTATTAAAATTTTTTAAAATCCTAATTAAATTTTTTTGAAAAATTTCTTTGAACTTTTTTTAAATAATGAATATAATAATTTAAATTTAATAACTTAATAATTTTAATTGAAAATTTTGAAAGTAATTGAATCTTATGAACAATTTCTTTCAAGTTTTTAAAATGATCGTGTTTCTTTACAATTAAAATTAAATATTTAATTATTGCATTTTAGTAAAATTGAAGAATTTTATTATTGATTAAAAAATTTAAATTGTTTGGAAGGATTTATTAAAATCTTAGATAATAATTGGATTCTATCGAAAAATCTTTAAAAAAAATTGAATTGTCTCGAAGGATTTATTAAAATTTTAGAAAATAATTAAATTTTTTTGGAAAAATATTATTAAAAATTTTTTTTAAATTAAATTCCTACATGAAATTTTATTAAAATTGTACTAAAAGTAATTGAATTATTGACAGAAATTCTACTATTTGTAAAAATAATCGAATTGTTTTGAAGGATTTATTACAATTTTAAAAAATAATTGAATTCTTATAAAACTTTTATAATAAACTAAGAAAAAAAATTTGAATTCTTTCGTGAAACTTTATTGAAAATAATTGAATTTTTGCAAAGATTCTACAATTTTAAAAAATAATTTAATTGTTTCAAGTTTTAATGGATTTATTAAAAGTTTAGAAAATAATTGAATTCTTCAGTGAAATTTTATCAAAATTTTGTTGAAAATAATTAATTTTTCGCAAAAAATTTTACTATTTATATAAAAAGAAATGAATTCATCCGAAGAATATTATTATTTATTTATAAAAAATTGAATATTGAAAGCAACAAGGGAATAAAGGGCATAAGTATAAAAATAATTAAAATTTTATTTAAAAAAATTATCAATTATATTATTTTTTTTTTGAAATTCTTAAAGTTTTGAATAATTTTATTCAAAAATTGTAAAAAATAATTCAATTTTGAAAGAATTGCAGTTGCAATATGCAGAAATAATTCCATTTCAAAAAGTTTTTCATTGAAATTGAAAAAATTGAAAAAATCATTAAAATTCTAAAAAATTAAACAATTGAAAGTTTTGTCAAAGGTCATTGAAATAAATTCTTATATTTGAATTTTATTTGTTTACTTCGAAAAATTATTTTTAAATATAATCAAATTTTTGAAGAATTCTAATTAAAAATTTGTAAAATAATTTATTTTTAAAAAAATGTGGTTAATTAATTAAATAATTGTAATTATAAATATATTAAAAACTTGGTTGTAAATTAGAAATAACAAATTTTTTTTCTTATTTAGGACGCTATGAAGTTGGACAGAATGTAGCAACAGCATGGACAACAGGTTCAAATCCTACATCATTGAGAACTTTAATAACATCCTGGTACAATGAGGTGACTCTATTTAATCGTAACCAAGTAGAACGATTTGTGTAAGTAAAAATAGGAAAATTTTGTAAAAATTTCTCATACACAGAATATTGAATATTGAAAATAATTAAATTTTTTCGAGAAGGAAAATAATAGAAAGAAAATAATCAATTTTTTAAAATATTTTAATACAATTTTCTAAAAGGAATTAATTATTTTCGAAAATATTGCTAAAATATGTTTAAATTTTTATAAGAATTTTATTATTTTCAAAATAATTTTTGTTAAATCGCTCGCGAAAAAATTTAATTATTTTAAACGAATTTAATCAATTTTTTAAAAGAATTCAATTATTTTTACAAATAATAGAAATCTTAGTAGGAATTCAATTATTTTCAATAAAATTGAAAACAAATTCCTCGAAAGAATTCAATTATTTTCAACAATTTTTATAAAAAATGCTTCACAAAAACTCAAGTATTTTTTAAAAAATTTAAATAAAATTCTTTGCAAGAATTCAATTTTTTTTTTACAAATAATAGTATTCTTCGCAGGAATACAATATTGTTTAAAGAAAAATTATAATAAAATTCATTTCAAAAAATTAAATATTTTCATAAGCAATACAATTCTTCGCAGGGCTTTTTCTATAATTCTAAAAATTTATTAATTTTCAAAAATAAAAATTTAAATATTTAAATTTAATAAAAAATACTTTTTGCTATTATTAATTTTTCAGTTGAATAGTTTAATCAAAATTCTTTTTCTTCATTCATATAGGTTCCATGGGAGTACCCGACATTATACACAAATGTTGTGGGCGACTAGTGTAAGTATTGGTTGTGGTTATATTAATCATATGGTTGGAAATCGAAACACTGTTACATTAGTTTGTAACTATGGACCGACTGGTAATATCGACGGAGGTAGAATCTACCAAGTTGCCCGCTAAACAGATTTTTATTCTTCATTTCGAGAATTCAAAAAAAAAAAAAAAAAAAAGCAGAACATATTAACTTAGAAATTTATTTCCTTTAAGAATATTCCTTTTTTTAAAAACAAAAATTCTTTTGTAACCAAACAAAAAAAAATAATAAATTTAATATCTTAATTTATTCACCAATAAAAAAATTAACGACAAACAAAAATTTGCGGTCAATTCCTCCATAAACCGCATTTTACTTCAATTTTCTATAAATGACTATTTTTAGTTGTCAAACCTAGCAAGAAATTTGATTTTAATGAATAATTTCATAATTAATAGTTTTATAGTCTTTAAATGTAAAGAAATGTTTTTAATAACATTTCTATCATTAATTGGAATTGTGAGAAATGGTAAGGAGGCGACACAATTCGCGATCTAAATTTCAATAATAACAATGGAAAATAATTGCGAATTTTGTCGAGATTCACAGAATGCGGTGATTGTTCCATTCACTATATAAGAGATATTCGATATTCTTGAGAGGTATGTATGTATGTTTTCTGATAGATAGAGAATTCTCATTTTCTATTATATGGAACTTAATAATAAATATCGTCTCCGATCTATTGACAAATGAATCTCCATTCAAACACTCATATTTCATTCTTAGAAAAATTAAGTATCTCCCCTCGATGAAAAAAAAAAAAATTCTTCAGATGACAAATCTTAAAAATAAAGAATTTTATTCCTTTTTTGATTCAAGTTCCCACAAATTTAAGTACTCATCTATCTTATCACTAAAGAAATTATTTTCCTACTTCAATGTATACATATTTTGTTGATAATACTTTTAAGAAACGAATTTCTGAATTCAAATAAAAAATTTTTGTCTCCTAGAAATGGTATTTTTTCGAAGTAGTTAAATTATTTTCTAAAATTTTAACAAACCCTTCAAAGCAATTCAATTATTTTTTTAATTTTTAATAAAATTTTTCGAAAGAATCCAATTATTTTTTAAAATTTTAATAAATCCTTCGAGCCAATTTTTTGCGAAAAATTAATTATTTTCAACAACATTTTAATTAAATTTCACGAAAGAATTCAATTATTTTCTAAAATTTTAATAAATTCTTCGAAACAATTCAATTATTTTTATAAATAGTAAAATTTTTTGCAAAAATTCAAATTATTTTTAATACAATAAATTTGTGTAAAATTTAATGATAAAATTCAATTTAAAAAAAATTTTTAATAATATTTTTCGAAATATAATTTAATTATTTTCTAAAATTTTAATAAATCCTTTAAAACAATTCAATTATTTTTTTAATTTTTAATAAAATTTTCCGAAAGAATCCAATTATTTTCTAAAATTTTAATAAATCCTTCAAAACAATGCAATTATTTTTATAAGTTGTAAGTAAAATTCATAGCAAGAATTAAATTATTTTTTATAAATAATAAAATTCTTCTCAGGATATCAATTATTTTTATAAAAAATAAAATTTTTTGCAAAAATTCAATTATTTTCTAAAATTTTAATAAATCCATTGAAACAATTCAATTATTTTTTTTATTTTTAATGAAATTTTTCGAAAGAATCCAAATATTTTTTAAAATTTTAATAAATCCTTCGAACCAAGGCAATTATTTTTATAAGTAGTAAGTAAAATTCATCGTAAGAATTACATTATTTTTTATATCTTTTTATAAATAATAAAATTCTTCTCAGAATTTCAATTATTGTCAATACAATTTGTAATAAACTTCCATATTCAAATATTTAATTCTAATTATTAACAGACACGATTATTTTAAAAAGTTAAAAAAAATTCTTTGTTTAATTCAACTATTTTCAAAATGTTCAATTAAAATTATTCAAAAAACTACATTATTTTCAAAAATACTTAGAGAAATTCTTCAGAAAAATTCAATTATTTAGAAAAACTCTAATAAAATTGTTTTAAAAGAGTTTAATTTTCTATCAATAATTTTAATAAAATTTTAGTAGTAAAATTATTAATTACAATTATTAACAAAATCGATTATATTCAATAAATAAAAGAAATTTTTTAAAAGAAATAAATAACTACCAAAACTTGTAATAGTATCAATTCTTCGAAAGAATTAAATTATTTTTATGTTTTAATCAAATTCCTTGAATTAATTAAATTATTTTCTATATTTTAATAAAATTCCTCGAGTATCTTAATTTTTTTAGAAAATTTTAATTTCGTTATTTTTTTTTTTGTTCGATAGAAAATTTTAATCAAATTCTGAGAAGAATTTAATTATTTTCTAAAAATTTTAATAAAATTCAATAATTGAAGGTTTAATTTTAATTACCTATATTTTGAAACACGATTAATGTAAAAACTAGAGAGAAATTGTTCATAAAATTCAATTACTTTCAAAATTTTCAATTAAAATTTTTAAAGAAACTCCATTATTTAAAAAAATGGAAAGAAATTCTTCAAATGAATTTAATTAGGAATTTAAAAAATTTTAATGAAAGTCTTTGCGAGAATTTAATTATTTTCATAAATAATAAAATTCTTCGACAGAATTAAATTATTCTCAAATTTTTTTTATAAAATTCTTTGCAAGAATTTAATAAAATGTATAAATTTAATAAAAATTTAATAAATTATTAAATTTAATAAAATTTAATAATAATTTAATAATAAATTTAATAAAATTAAAGTCTGACGCGTGTCTCATTGTAAGAAAGCTGTTAATTTAGGAAACAATGTCCCTTTAAATTCGGACAAAAACAATCTTTTCATTCATCCCATTCGCATGGTACGAGAGTGAGAACAATTCTATTCAGAATTATTCATTCACAGTGGGCAAATTAATCGATAATAAAAATAATACTAAACAAAAGAACGATTCCCCGACCTACGATCTTATAAATGTTTCATCCTTTCATCTTTAAAAAAAAAATTAGGAAAAATAAAAACTTTTTTTCTTTTAGGATCTAATTATAATAATTTTCATTGTAAAAGAGTATAATTTTTATCAATATTACTCCAAAGGGATTTTTTTCCCGCGACTATAAAAGTTTTTTTCTTTTATTTCAAGTTTAATTAAAAATACAGCAGAGAAAGCTTCCTGAGTCCTTTTAGTTTTTCAATTGTTCCTTTGTTTTCAATTGTTGTTTCTCTCTCTCTCTCTCTCTCTCTCTCTCTCTCTCTCTCTCTCTCTTGTGCTTTAAATACATGTATGTATATGCGTTCGTATATTCTCGAGAAGTTACGATCGCAAACGATTAATTATTAACGTGCATATAACTTATGAACCACACATTTATGAATTGTTGCATTGTGCAAATTAATAATTTCGAACGAGAGCTTTTTGCAAAGAAAGAAATAGAGAGAAAAAAATGAATAATTTACAAAAAGAAAAAATAATTTGCATAGCTTTTCGTTCGACTCTGTGAGTGCAAATCTCGTTTTCTTTTTTTTTTTTTTTGGTAATTTATTCTCGTAATCGTAATGCTACGGGGGGAGGGGGGTGAAAGAGAAATGAGCTTTTTGTAATTTCCGTAAAAAAATATGATGACATACCTCTCCGCTGTATACATCTGATGCATATAGTAGATCAAAAGGTAGAGCTGCCACGAGGTCGAGGAAAAACCAACTCTTTAAGTAATTCACAGCAATGCTTTTACTGTTACTAACGACTTCTCCCTTTCTGTTAACGTATGTTGTTCTGAAGTTGAGAATAATATCTGAAAATTTACAAAGTAACCAAAGTTTATTAATTCTAGAAATGGGGCGTTTGAATTTTTAAATTCGAAATTATTAGCTTATTTATTTAGGAGAATTTCCTTATTAGACGGAATAAATTAAAAATTAAAAAATTTTTTTTTAATTGAAAATTTTCAACATTTAAATTAGTCAGAATTAATACAACTGCCCCTAATTTTCAAGCAAGTTTTAAATTAATTCAAATTTTTACTTCGCAATTTTTAATTAATTAAAGTTGCTACTTGCTACAAACATTTATTTTTCTTTTTCCTCGATTTCCAGACAAAATTTTGACTTTTTCCCTGAGTCCAGGGTGTCTACAACTAATCTGAAAAAAATTTCCCTGACATTTCCATATTTTCCAGGTCTCTAAAATTTTTTTTCCAGTTTTTAAGAATCGACATAATAAGGGGTTACAAAAAATACATTGCTTAAATTTTATTTGATAACACTTACAAATGACGTGGAAGGAGTTCACAACTTTTGTCATCAACGATTTAAAGAAAAAAACTGTTTTTCACTCAGAAAACAATATTTTACGTTTACAAAATTTTGTTTTTCAACTTTTTGTTCAGGAAATATTGTTAAAGTTTTATTAAGACAAAAGTTTGAATAGAAAATTATTTTTACTTCTAAATCATTGTAAACGTCACCAACGTTATAAATTATGAATATAAAATAAACATTTTTAAAAAAATTGTCAGGGCTCGGACCAGGGACAGTATTTAAAAATACGTACTATACGGACCATTTACGAACAAAAGAGAAAATTTTACTTACAACTATAAATTAAATTTCTTCATGTTTTATAATAATTAAAGATGTCCTAAAAATAAAATCATTATTTTATATTACATATAAGAATATTGATACTGTAACTTCTTCAAAATTATTTTCATCATTTTAATTTATAATAATTATTTTCAAAAATTTTTAAATAAAATTCTTTAACTAGCAGATCTTTGACAATTTTCAAATCCATTTGTTTACAATATTCAGTTTTACGAAATTTCAATTATTCGTAAATTCTTCAATATATATAAGAAAATAAAAAATCCAAATAATATTTTTGAAATTTTTAGATTTTTACCAAAGGGTGGAGATTTTTAAATAAGTAAAGTATTTTTCAAAAGCACAAAAATATTGAAGCAAAATGCCATGAAAAAGAAGAAAAAATGTTGTATTTTAAGAAGTTCGGTTTTTCGAATTTTTGAATATTTTTGATAATTTTAGATTTTTTACCAAAGGGTGGAGATTTTTAAATAAGAAATATATTTTTTAAGAGCACAAAAATATTGAAGCTAAATGCCATAAAAGAGAAGAAAATATGTTGAATTTTAAGAAATCCGTTTTTTCGAATTTTTGAATATTTTTGAAATTTTTAGATTTTTACCAAAGGGTGGAGATTTTTAAATAAGTAAAGTATTTTTCAAAAGCACAAAAATATTGAAGCTAAATGCCATAAAACAGAAGAAAAAATGTTGTATTTTAAGAAATTCGGTTTTTCGAATTTTTGAATATTTTTGATAATTTTAGATTTTTTACCAAAGGATGGAGATTTTTAAATAAGAAATATATTTTTTAAGAGCACAAAAATATTGAAGCAAAATGCCATAAAAAAGAAGAAAAAATGTTGTATTTTAAGAAGTTCGGTTTTTCGAATTTTTGAATATTTTTGATAATTTTAGATTTTTTTCCAAAGGGTGGAGATTTTTAAATAAGAAATATATTTTTTAAGAGCACAAAAATATTGAAGCTAAATGCCATAAAAGAGAAGAAAATATGTTGAATTTTAAGAAATCCGTTTTTTCGAATTTTTGAATATTTTTGAAATTTTTAGATTTTTACCAAAGGGTGGAGATTTTTAAATAAGTAAAGTATTTTTCAAAAGCACAAAAATATTGAAGCTAAATGCCATAAAACAGAAGAAAAAATGTTGTATTTTAAGAAATTCGGTTTTTCGAATTTTTGAATATTTTTGATAATTTTAGATTTTTTACCAAAGGATGGAGATTTTTAAATAAGAAATATATTTTTTAAGAGCACAAAAATATTGAAGCAAAATGCCATAAAAAAGAAGAAAAAATGTTGTATTTTAAGAAGTTCGGTTTTTCGAATTTTTGAATATTTTTGATAATTTTAGATTTTTTTCCAAAGGGTGGAGATTTTTAAATAAGAAATATATTTTTTAAGAGCACAAAAATATTGAAGCTAAATGCCATAAAAGAGAAGAAAATATGTTGAATTTTAAGAAATCCGTTTTTTCGAATTTTTGAATATTTTTGAAATTTTTAGATTTTTACCAAAGGGTGGAGATTTTTAAATAAGTAAAGTATTTTTCAAAAGCACAAAAATATTGAAGCTAAATGCCATAAAACAGAAGAAAAAATGTTGTATTTTAAGAAATTCGGTTTTTCGAATTTTTGAATATTTTTGATAATTTTAGATTTTTTACCAAAGGATGGAGATTTTTAAATAAGAAATATATTTTTTAAGAGCACAAAAATATTGAAGCAAAATGCCATAAAAAAGAAGAAAAAATGTTGTATTTTAAGAAGTTCGGTTTTTCGAATTTTTGAATATTTTTGAAAATTATGGATTTTTTAACACAGGTGGAGATTTTTAAATAAGTAAAGTATTTTTCAAGAGCACAAAAATATTGAAGCTAAATGCCATAAAACAAAAGAAAAAATGTTGAATTTTAAGAATTTCGGTTTTTCGAATTTTTGAATATTTTTGAAAATTATGGATTTTTTAACACAGGTGCAGATTTTTAAATAAGTAAAGTATTTTTCAAGAGCACAAAAATATTGAAGCTAAATGCCATAAAACATAAGAAAATATGTTGAATTTTAAGAAATTCGGTTTTTCGAATTTTTGAATATTTTTGAAATTTTAAGATTTTTTACCAAAGATTTTTAAATAAGTAAAGTATTTTTCAAGGGCCCAAAAATATTGAAGCTGAATGCCATAAAACAGAAGAAAATATGTTGAATTTTAAGAAATTCGGTTTTTCGAATTTTTGAATATTTTTGAAAATTATGGATTTTTTAACACAGGTGGAGATTTTTAAATAAGTAAAGTATTTTTCAAGAGCACAAAAATATTGAAGCTAAATGCCATAAAGCAGAAGAAAATATGTTGAATTTTAAGAAATTCGGTTTTTCGAATTTTTGAATATTTTTGATAATTTTAGATTTCTTACCAAAGGGTGGAGATTTTTAAATAAGAAATATATTTTTTAAGAGCACAAAAATATTGAAGCTAAATGCCATTAAACAGAAGAAAAAATGTTGTTTTTTTAAGAAATTCGGGTTTTCGAATTTTTGAATATTTTTGAAATTTTTAGATTTTTACCAAAGTGTGGAGATTTTTAAATAAGTAAAGTATTTTTCAAGAGCACAAAAATATTGAAGCTAAATGCTATAAAACAGAAGAAAATATGTTGAATTTTAAGAAATTCGGTTTTTCGAATTTTTGAATATTTTTGATAATTTTAGATTTTTTCCAAAGGGTAGAGATTTTTAAATAAGTAAAGTATTTTTCAAGAGCACAAAAATATTGAAGCTAAATGCCATAAAACAGAAGAAAATATGTTGAATTTTAAGAAATTCGGTTTTTCGAATTTTTGAATATTTTTGAAAATTATGGATTTTTTAACACAGGTGGAGATTTTTAAATAAGTAAAGTATTTTTCAAGAGCACAAAAATATTGAAGCTAAATGCCATTAAACAGAAGAAAAAATGTTGTTTTTTTAAGAAATTCGGTTTTTCGAATTTTTGAATATTTTTGATAATTTTAGATTTTTTACCAAAGGATGGAGATTTTTAAATAAGAAATATATTTTTTAAGAGCACAAAAATATTGAAGCTAAATGCCATAAAACAGAAGAAAAAATGTTGTATTTTAAGAAGTTCGGTTTTTCGAATTTTTGAATATTTTTGATAATTTTAGATTTTTTTCCAAAGGGTGGAGATTTTTAAATAAGAAATATATTTTTTAAGAGCACAAAAATATTGAAGCTAAATGCCATAAAAGAGAAGAAAATATGTTGAATTTTAAGAAATCCGTTTTTTCGAATTTTTGAATATTTTTGAAATTTTTAGATTTTTACCAAAGGGTGGAGATTTTTAAATAAGTAAAGTATTTTTCAAAAGCACAAAAATATTGAAGCTAAATGCCATAAAACAGAAGAAAAAATGTTGTATTTTAAGAAATTCGGTTTTTCGAATTTTTGAATATTTTTGATAATTTTAGATTTTTTACCAAAGGATGGAGATTTTTAAATAAGAAATATATTTTTTAAGAGCACAAAAATATTGAAGCAAAATGCCATAAAAAAGAAGAAAAAATGTTGTATTTTAAGAAGTTCGGTTTTTCGAATTTTTGAATATTTTTGAAAATTATGGATTTTTTAACACAGGTGGAGATTTTTAAATAAGTAAAGTATTTTTCAAGAGCACAAAAATATTGAAGCTAAATGCCATAAAACAAAAGAAAAAATGTTGAATTTTAAGAATTTCGGTTTTTCGAATTTTTGAATATTTTTGAAAATTATGGATTTTTTAACACAGGTGCAGATTTTTAAATAAGTAAAGTATTTTTCAAGAGCACAAAAATATTGAAGCTAAATGCCATAAAACATAAGAAAATATGTTGAATTTTAAGAAATTCGGTTTTTCGAATTTTTGAATATTTTTGAAATTTTAAGATTTTTTACCAAAGATTTTTAAATAAGTAAAGTATTTTTCAAGGGCCCAAAAATATTGAAGCTGAATGCCATAAAACAGAAGAAAATATGTTGAATTTTAAGAAATTCGGTTTTTCGAATTTTTGAATATTTTTGAAAATTATGGATTTTTTAACACAGGTGGA
This sequence comes from Leptopilina heterotoma, assembly GCF_015476425.1. NCBI lineage: Eukaryota > Metazoa > Arthropoda > Insecta > Hymenoptera > Figitidae > Leptopilina > Leptopilina heterotoma. The sequence continues at coordinate 46,921 of NW_025110825.1, read as the reverse complement.
GATTTTTAAATAAGTAAAGTATTTTTCAAGAGCACAAAAATATTGAAGCTAAATGCCATAAAGCAGAAGAAAATATGTTGAATTTTAAGAAATTCGGTTTTTCGAATTTTTGAATATTTTTGATAATTTTAGATTTCTTACCAAAGGGTGGAGATTTTTAAATAAGAAATATATTTTTTAAGAGCACAAAAATATTGAAGCTAAATGCCATTAAACAGAAGAAAAAATGTTGTTTTTTTAAGAAATTCGGGTTTTCGAATTTTTGAATATTTTTGAAATTTTTAGATTTTTACCAAAGTGTGGAGATTTTTAAATAAGTAAAGTATTTTTCAAGAGCACAAAAATATTGAAGCTAAATGCTATAAAACAGAAGAAAATATGTTGAATTTTAAGAAATTCGGTTTTTCGAATTTTTGAATATTTTTGATAATTTTAGATTTTTTCCAAAGGGTAGAGATTTTTAAATAAGTAAAGTATTTTTCAAGAGCACAAAAATATTGAAGCTAAATGCCATAAAACAGAAGAAAATATGTTGAATTTTAAGAAATTCGGTTTTTCGAATTTTTGAATATTTTTGAAAATTATGGATTTTTTAACACAGGTGGAGATTTTTAAATAAGTAAAGTATTTTTCAAGAGCACAAAAATATTGAAGCTAAATGCCATAAAACAAAAGAAAAAATGTTGAATTTTAAGAATTTCGGTTTTTCGAATTTTTGAATATTTTTGAAAATTATGGATTTTTTAACACAGGTGCAGATTTTTAAATAAGTAAAGTATTTTTCAAGAGCACAAAAATATTGAAGCTAAATGCCATAAAACATAAGAAAATATGTTGAATTTTAAGAAATTCGGTTTTTCGAATTTTTGAATATTTTTGAAATTTTAAGATTTTTTACCAAAGATTTTTAAATAAGTAAAGTATTTTTCAAGGGCCCAAAAATATTGAAGCTGAATGCCATAAAACAGAAGAAAATATGTTGAATTTTAAGAAATTCGGTTTTTCGAATTTTTGAATATTTTTGAAAATTATGGATTTTTTAACACAGGTGGAGATTTTTAAATAAGTAAAGTATTTTTCAAGAGCACAAAAATATTGAAGCTAAATGCCATAAAGCAGAAGAAAATATGTTGAATTTTAAGAAATTCGGTTTTTCGAATTTTTGAATATTTTTGATAATTTTAGATTTCTTACCAAAGGGTGGAGATTTTTAAATAAGAAATATATTTTTTAAGAGCACAAAAATATTGAAGCTAAATGCCATAAAACAGAAGAAAATATGTTGAATTTTAAGAAATTCGGTTTTTCGAATTTTTGAATATTTTTGATAATTTTAGATTTTTTCCAAAGGGTAGAGATTTTTAAATAAGTAAAGTATTTTTCAAGAGCACAAAAATATTGAAGCTAAATGCCATAAAACAGAAGAAAATATGTTGTTTTTTTAAGAAATTCGGTTTTTCGAATTTTTGAAATTTTTAGATTTTTTACCAAAGGGTGGAGATTTTTAAATAAGTAAAGTATTTTTCAAGAGCCTAAATAAAATGATAAAATGTTTATTTGAAAACTTGTTTTCTTTTATGTGACTTATCATTTGCTGTATATAATAAACCGATTGTTGGCGAAATTAATTATAACAACTATTAGAGAAGTTAAGAATCAAATTTCAAAATTTCGTCTGTATTGCGCTTTCATGCGTGACGTGTTTGATAATTTCTATTTGAAACTGAAACCGGAACTTTGCGAAGGGTGATAGCAGGATTTCCATTCCGCACACATACCCACTTTATGTTTTGATAGTAACCAAAGTACAAGTTGTCAAATTCAAAACTACATTGGTTTTGCTTATTGACATCATATATTGTCTAAAATTTATATTATCAATTCATTTTCAATTTCTCGACAAAAATCATTTTTGTTTACATCCAAAATGTCACAGGAGGCAAATTGAGACAAATCAATTGTTCAAAACAAGGTAATTTGTTATTTTATTTCATTGCAATAACAGGCTTCGTACTCGATAATTAATTTTAAGAAAGTAGCAAAAAGTATCTTAAAAAGAGAAAAAAAGTAACAAAAAAGTAGTCATGAAAAAATTAAACTTGACTCAATTTTTTCTTATAATTTCTTAATCGTAAAAAAAGTATCAATTCAATTTTTTATTCAGCTAAATAAATGAAATAAGTAAAATAAATAAAATTAATGTTAATAAAATAAATGAAAAGGGAATAAATTAAATATTATCGAATTCAATATATAATTCATTACATAAATAATTATTAATTAAAACGCGAAGTAAACACGCGCGCGTTCGGTCTCGTAAATAATGAATAAATAATTTAGTATTCTACGAACTAAATTTATTTTTCCCTGGGTGCATTTTTTAATTAATAAATATATATTTAATAAAAATTAGTACAGGCAGAAATTTAATAAAATTTCAGTTATTAAAAACTTATAATTAAATAATAATTATTATTTTCTTTAAATATTTATTTACTTTTCAGTTTAAACAATAAAAATTGATATTTAATGAAAAATTGTTTAATCCGGCTGGACGCATGTATTACCATATGTTTGAAGATCAAAGAGACTTCGTGCAGGATAATCGTTCACGGTTATTCAGTAGAAATATCGACCAATAGTCAGACGGGAGAAAGCAAACTCACTTGTTTCTTTCTTGCAGGGAAAATTCTCAACATTTTATAACGTAAATTTTTATTTGTCATTTTGTTTCGTTAAAAAATCAGAAAATCTTTTTCTTTATAAAACCATAAGCAAAAAAATTTTATTTTTGCCAATAATCTACGTAGACCTAATAATTAAATAATTTATTTTTTTGTTTCGTTTTATTATTTTTATAAAAAAAAGTTCAAAAAATGTCTGAAAAATTGTTTTCTTTTCTAAACAAGAAAACAATGAAATCATTACCGTTTGTTTGAAAATAGTTATTGTTTTGTCACTTTTCTTCTGTTCTGTTCAGCTTTAATGTGTAAAATTAAGAGTTCAACTTGACCCGATGTATTTATGTCAAGTTGATCTGGAAAAAAAAGCTCACACCTCAGCTTTTGTACGAGTCTCTTTTTTTACATGTACCTATAATATTTTTACGCTCTTCCATGAATTTCATTTAGAAATTCATAGAAACCGACTATAGTTTTTAGAAAACCTAAAATAATTTATTTATTTTTGCTACTTTTCTATTTAAAACAAAAAAAAATTTTTTTCTAATTAGAACAAAATTACAAATAATTGAATTTTTTTAAAATAAAACTGAAATGCGACGTTCGAAATTAATTGAACTCGATGGGGAATAAATCATTAAAATTCGAAAGAAATCAGAGAATGAAAAGGAGATACCACTTAATTAACTGAATTTCCGACAGTGAGAACTTCTACTTTTCAATTGGATACCGAGGGAATAATTCTCCAACAGGTCTTCCATTCTGAGTTCATAATCACGTTTTAAATTCTTTTCACTCTTGTAAAGGATTTTTAAAATATTCCATAAAACTTTCCGACTAACTTTCTTTAAAAACTATTTCTTTAAAAACTAAAATACATTCTCATTTTTATTCCCGAGTAAAATTTTAATTTTCTGATAATTACACATGCTATACTCTTTTTTTTAAGTACACGGTAAAATATTTAAGAAGTTAATTCTCGATTAGAATTCAGAAAAACGAAAAAAAAAAATTCGTCTTAAAAATCAATTTTTAAGACAAATTTTTATTTCGTTTTTTTGCATTCTAAATGAGAATTAACTTCTGAACTTCTGAACAAAAAATAAAAATGTATTACTAATTCTAGTAAATATAGAGAAAATTAATAAACAATTATTTTTTTATAGATATAAATTATTTAAGTGTTATTAATTTCAAAAAGTTATTCATTTTGTTTTTCCTATTTTTGAATTTCCCGCCAAAAACAGTTCTTTAAATAGCCACCTAGATGGCATGAAAATTCTCTCACAAACGGAATAAAGCAAATTCACTAAAATTGCTAGAATTTTTATAAAAAAATTCTGTCTAATTTTCTAATGAAATTATATAACTTTTTCGACTGTCCAATTAAAAAATCCTACAAAAATTTTAAATAAAAGTAAAAATATATATTTAGGTATTAATATATATTTTTGTAAATAAATAAATTAAAAGATAATTTTTTTTCTCACACTTTATTTTCTCTGATTTTATCAAATAATCCCATTTATCTTTATAAATAACAAAATTCTTCTTTAAAATTCAATTATTTTCAAAAATTTTAATAACATTCTTGTCAAAATTCCCAATTATTTTCAGAAATTTTCCTCATTTTAATAATTTTTTCATAAATAATAAAAATTTTACGGGAATTAAATTATTTATAAATTTATAAGTTTCTTCTCAATAATTCAATTATTTTCATAAATAATAAAACTCATCGGAGAATTTCAATTATTTTTAATACAATTTTAACTGAATTCCTTAAAAAATGTAACTATTTTGAAAATTTTTATTAAAATTCGTCAAAAGAATTCAATTATTTAAAAATTTGGTAATAAAAAATTGATTTGAAAATGAATTTTAGTTTAAATTTCAGATAACAATTAATCTATTGAAAATCATCGAATAGTTGCAAAGAATTTTATCAAAAAATTTGATAAAAATAGAATTCCTTCAAAGAATTTTATTATTTAGCAAAATAACTGAATTCTTGCGAAGAATTTTATTAAAATTTTTAAAAATCCTAATTAAATACTTTTGAAGAATTTCTTTGAATTTTTTTTTACTAATGGAGTTTCTTTAATAATTTTAATTGAAAAGAATTTTATTAAAATTATGTAAATTCAAAACAATTGAATTCATCAGAAGAATTTTATTATTTTTTGAAAATAATTTAATTCTGACAATTTTTTGACGAATATATTTAAATATTGCATTCAAAAAAATTTTATTTTTTATATAGAATTTTTAAAAAATATTTTGAGAATAATTGAATTATTTTTAAATAATTTTAAATTCTTGTTGAAATTGAATTTTATGAAAATTTTTGAAAATAATTAAATTCTTTCGTGTAATTTTATTTCAATTGGATTAAAAATAATTTAATTCCTGCAAAGAATTTTACTATTTATAAAATTAATTAAATTCTTGCGAAGAATAAAAATAATTGAATTTTTTCGAAAGATTTATTAAAATTTGAGAAAAAAATTGAATTTTTTCGAAATGCGTTACAAATTTAGAAAAAAAATTGAATTCTTCCGAGGAATTGAATTAAAATTGTTTTGAAAATAATTGAATTTTTGTAAAGATTTTACTATTTAAAAAAATTATTGAATCGTTTAGAAGGATATATTAAAATTTTAGAAAATAATTGAATTGTTTCGTTAAATTTTTAAAAAATTTTTGAAAATATGAACAGTAATAATTAATTTTGTATTTAATAAGTAAATTTTTTAAATTTTGATTATGAAATTATTTGAAAATAAAAAATTTTGCAATTTGCATAACAATAATAAATTGAATATCACGTTCCGCGAGCGTAACATTTGATGGTATAGTTAATAATTTGCTTCATATCGTTTGTGAGAGAACTTTCATGCCCTCTAGACGGAAATTTAAAGAATTCTCTTGGCGCGAAATTCAAAATAGAAAAAATATAATGAATAACTTTTTGATATTAATAATATTTAATTAATTAATAGCCATAAAAAATTGTTTAAATTTCTATCTAACATTCACTAGAATTCATTGCAAAATAAATTCACGTTCAGAATTAATTTCTAAGTTGATATCTTTCGTACAATTTTCAACAGTGATAAAAAAAGTTAAATACCTCAGGGAGGAAAAAAAAATTCTTGTAAATTATTTGTATTATTTATAAATTAGGTAATTATTAATTTTGTAAAAAAAAAAATAATTCTAGACTACTGAAGGGTAAATAAAACAAAACTGGCATAGAATTTCAGACAGAAGAGGGCAGAATGTTAATTACTATCATTGAATGGCGGAGAGTCACACAGAGATTCTATTTAAAGCCAGGTACATCAATTAGAGGTGAATCCATGAGGATTCTAGCAGAGAGGAAATTAAAGAGCTTTTGAAGCTGATTTGCTCGGTTCTGCTGTAGAATCTTTGGTTTTCTAACAAAAGCACTTATTTCCTTTGTGAATAGCACGATCCATAATTACAAATCATTTTTTTCGAATTATTTAATTGTTTCATTGAAATTATACCTATTTTTTTTTTTGCGTCATTAGATTTTAATTACTTTATTTTTTTCGTTGACGAGTGATAATTTCTGATTTTTGTATTCACTATATTGCCACAGCGAGAAAATGGAAAAATTTGTGTTTTTTTTCTACAAATTTTCGATTTTTTGTTTATAGATTAAAATTTGAAGAGAATTTTCGAAAAAACTTACCGGTAATGAAGAGGCTCTCGACCACAACATCGCTAACCATGGTAGGCCTGTCTGTATTAATGAAACTTGCGTTGTAAGGAACAACGACTGCCACATAGAAAGTTGCTATGAGTATTAACCAATCCCAACACGTCTTATAAATCCCATAATGGCTTAAGATATATTGGGATTTCATAATCGCTGAGGTCTTGTACTCTGGAAGCGGCGCTGCCACGGAATGAAGTAGGGTCTGAAAGAATAATTCCACTTTTTAAAAAAATATTTTTCTCCATTTTTATTTAATTTCAGATTTGCGATAAAAGTGTTTTTTATTATTTCCACATTCAATCTCTTTAAAAACTATTAATAAATTTAATTAAAAAAAAGACACTCTCGAAATTTTTTAATTGGAAAATTTTTAATACTCTTATAATAATTAATTATAATTTTAATAAATTAAAATAAGTTCATTAAATATTTCCGACTTACACTTCTTAGTACCTCGATACAGAAGGTATAATTTTTATTTTTTATGCTAAAATCTCTTCTTTCTACTGTAGTATTTTTTGTACTTTAATACTTTTGTACTGCAGTATTTTTTATACTATAAAATTTTTTGTGTCCTGAAATATATTAGTATATTTGTCCTACAATATTTTTTATACAGTTAATATTTTTTTTTTTTTGCAACGTTTTCTACAGCTTTTTTTGTACTGTAACATTTCTTCTGCTGTCATATTTTTGGTACAAAAAATATTCTTCAAAAACATGTTTTCTACCGTAGTATTTTTTACCAAAAAAAAAAATTCCACAGAAAGTTTTGAAATGTGGGTTTGAAATTATTTTTGAAAGAAAATTTTGTTAAGGTTAAATATTTCGGAAGATAATTTTCCGATAAAGCAGAGGCATGTCTAAATGATTTATAGACGAGTGGTGAACACACTTGAGAAAGTAGGGTAGGAAATATATTCTCATATACTCACTACTGTTCGGAAATTTTCTACATGCCAACTACGAAATACTTCTGTAATTAATTTAATTTTCAAGAAAATTAAATCATCTCAACTTATTTCTTTTCTCCTAATCAGCACAATGTTATTTTTTTTTTTATCAAAGATTTCCTATAATAATTTTTCTTCCACTCTCATCACATGTGAGAAAGTATTATAATTTTTCTTCTAAATCCTATTAAAAAAAGAGTTCATACTAATACAAATGAGAAATACCTTCGTCTTTGTTTGTTGGTCAGCATGATATTAAAAATTCTCAACGAACTATTCCAATTACAATTCAAGAAGATTTCATCAGCAAATAATTTTGACTGTACAGAGAAAATATTTTTTCTACTCTGAAAAAAAAGATTCTACGAGTATTAAAATTTATTGAGCAAAATGTTTATTTAAAAAACTACTGCTTGTGTCGACCTTTAGTTAGAGTTCCGAATAATCTTGATAACTCTCTGTGTAATCTCTCGACTATATTTCCCTGTGAATGTTTAATTGATGAAAATACCGGTTGTATCTCTTCTTCTTTTAATTTGTCAGTCGACATCTCTGAAGTAAATTGCGTAACGTGGTCAGAAATAATTTCGAACCATGAATTTAATTTTATTTTAATTTATAAAAATTAAATAATAATTATTTATTATTTTTCCTTGGGAACTATGATTTTCAAAAATATAAAATTAAAACCTTTTTGAAATTCAATAACTTATAAGAATATTATTATAAAACATGAAGAAGTCAATCACTCCGAGTATTCGAAATCGCAGTGAAACTAGCGACCCACCGGCCGCCAGCCATCAAAAGAATCCATAGGCGCCGACACACATAGTAGCACGGTGGCCCTATACGGTTCAATCAACGCAAAAACAACGTACACTAGCTTTAATTTGGGACCAAGAAAAAAAAATTTCGTCTAAAATTGTTCGAGTTATGAATTTTTTTCCAATTTTCGTTTTTCTGATACGTGCGGGTGGGGACACTGGCTATCAAAAATTTTTTTTAAAAAATTCTTATTGGTCCAATGAAAAGAAGCATTAATCCCTCTTTAATTTGCGACCAAGAAACCAAAAATTGGTCAAAAATTGTTCGAGTTATGAATTTTTTTTCGATTTTTTTTCACTTTTCGTTTTTCTGATACAGGCGGGTGGGAACGCTGGCTATCAAAAATTGATTTGAAAAATTTTAAATTGTCACATTTTAAAAAACAATAACCCCCCTTTAATTTGTGACCAAGAAATAAAAAATTGGTCAAAAAATGTTCGAGTTATGAATTTTTTTTTGATTTTTTTCCAATTTTCGTTTTTCTGATACGGACGGGTGGGGACGCTGGCTATCAAAAATTTTTTTAGAAAATTCTTATTGGTCCAATGAAAAAAGGCATTAATCCCTCTTTAATTTGCAACCAAGAAACAAAAAATTGGTCAAAAATTGTTAGAGTTATGAATTTTTTTTCGATTTTTTTTCCAATTTTCGTTTTTCTGATACGGGCGTGTGGGGACGCTAGCTATCAAAAATTGATTTTAAAAATTTTGAATTGTCACATTTTAAAAAGCAATAGCCCCCCTTTAATTTGTGATCAAAAAATAAAAATTTGGTCAAAAATTATTCGAGTTATGAATTTTTTTCCATTTTTTTCCAATTTTCGTTTTTCTGATACGGGCGGGTGGGGACGCTGGCTATCAAAAATTTTTTTAGAAAATTCTTATTGGTCCAATGAAAAGAAGCATTTATCTCTCTTTAATTTGCGACCAAGAAACAAAAAATTGGTCAAAAATTGTTCGAGTTATGAATTTTTTTTCGATTTTTTTCCAATTTTCGTTTTTCTGATACGGGCGGGTGGGGACGCTGGCTATCAAAAATTAATTTAAAAAATTTTGAATTGTCACATTTCCCTTGGTGAATTTTGTTTTTTATCAAAATAGTTGAATTTTGGAAAAGAACTTTATTAAAATTCCTTACAATAATTAATTTTGACCCTGTGGAATTTGGTTTTCAAAGTTTTTCCTAATCATTAAAATACAATTCCACAAGAGTTGTATTTTTATTCTGGAAAGAGGATTTAATACCAGGGATCATGAAAGAATACAGAAATGACAAATTTTTATCCAAATACATTTATTTAAATTAATAAAAATACAAAACAATTCTCACTTATTACCTAAATAATAACAATACAAATTTTAAATATACACATTAAAGTTGGCAGATGTTTCTGAATTTATATTACTTTAACAAATAATCAAATTTACATTGGTAAATTTTCTAAGTTTATAATTTCCATTTTTCATTTCAATTTTTATTTCCAATTTTAATTTTAGTTTTAATTTCATTTCGCAATCGAATTAAGAAGGGTTTTTAATACTAATTTTTAATACCCGTCTGAGCAGTGATCCAATTTCGATGATAGAATATTTCCGTATAAACACCAGGATATTGACCAAGGGCACAACCCTTGCCCCAAGAAATAATTCCAACGAGATGAACCCCAACAGCTAATGGACCACCAGCATCAGCTTGGCATGCATCTTGTCCGGTTAAAGCAGCACATATCTGACCCGCTGGTAATCGTCCTTGATAATGTGTTTTACTGCAATAATTTGTATTCAAAATATTCACATTTCCCTTTTGCAATTGACTTGGAAATGTCGAATTCATCCAACCCCATCCGGAAATTTTAGCAAAACTTCCAACCAATGCTGGTTTGTTCAACAATGGAATTGCATCTCGTGATCCATCGAAGGAGAATGTATTTTGAATTTTAATAATAGCGATATCATTCACTGGAATGCTGTCACTGTTTACGTAAAATGAGGGATGCTTAATTATTTGCGAGACTCTGTGAATTGTACCGCCGTATTGTAAATTGGCTGTTCCAGATTTTATGCTATATTGATTAATACCACCAGCTGAGACACAAGCAGCTGCCGTAAGAACGTATGTTTCGGAAATTATAACACCTCCGCAATAGTGTCTGCCATTTAATTGAACGCTCACTTGGTAGGGTATTTCATCAAAACGTGATACAGTCGCTCCTCCAACTATTCGCGATGACAGACCATTCGATGGTACAGCTGAAAAAAATAAGTCTTTGATTAATTTTATTCCGAATTACTTTTCATACAGCGTCCTCCATCAGGGTTGCCACAAATATTTAATTTTATTTTTCCCTGATTTTTCCCTGATTTCCAGACAAAATTTTCACTTTTTCCCTGACCCTAAAGAATATTCTGATTCACTCTAAAAATTATTAGATACTCAAAATTCTATTACATTTATTTAAAAATTTCGTTAACTGTAAACTTATTCCAAAACATCAATAGTTTTATTAAAAACTAGCTGTCGTACCCGTCTTCGACGGGTTTTAGTTTCTACCAATACATTTAAGTTTCTACCAATCTGGAAAATCAGGAAATAGCTAGGGAATTTAATTTGACGGGAAGAAAATAATAATTAGTTACCATTATAGCTATTTTAGTAGGAAAATATTACTATTTGAATCAGTGATTAACTTTTTGTTATCAAATTAGTTATTTTAACCAATTCAAATGCAGAGAACAATATTTATCAATTTGTAGTACTTTAATTAATGTATTAAAAAAATTAAATTTTCCATACAGTTTTTGGAGTTATAGTAGAGTCTAATTGGAACTAATTGTATCGCAAGTAGACCCTACGTTACGACTGCTAAAACCTAACATAAGACCTAAATTTTAGGCTGAAAGTAGGGCTTAAATTTTGACTCGGGTCTGTTTTCATAAATATTATACATCAATAAAAATTGAAGTAAAAAGCAATTTTTTAAAAGCGAATTAATATAATGAAACTTTTTCTTAATTTGATAGGAAAATTCCCGGTTCGGCATATTCCCAGCTTTTTACAGTTTTTCCCGTTTGGTAGATACCCAGTTAAATGTATTAGTATAAACAGAAAACTGTACGACAGCAAGTAATACAATCTATATTTATATGAACTTAAGAAACAGTATTTTCATAAAATAAGTAAATTTTTATAGCCATTTGTAGATTTATTTATGGATAAAATCAAGTAAATTTAAATTTGACAAAAAAGAGATAAACCGTGAAAAGTTTGGACAAAGCAGGGAATTTTGTTAAACAAAAATAGACACCGTGTTAACTTTTGTCTTTACATTGCTCAAAACATCTCTTAAAGTTAAATCTAGAGTTAAAATGAAAAAACGTTTTAACATGTAAGTTTTTGCCTAGTGGCATAATATGCTTGTATTGTATCACAGGTGACTTACAATTCTTGACATCCTGCGAAATCATTTTAATCATAAAAAATTTCCATTTTCAATATTTCTGAATTTCTTGAAAATATTAGATTGATTTGATAAATAATTTTGAATTGCACTATTTTGACATCAAAATATTAATCAGAGACTCCAAAAATACTACTGAATTATCCTTATTAATAAAATCAGATGTCTGTCTGTACATTGCTTAAAACTTCAAAATGTTAACATGATTAGTTATTATGGACATCAGAGATTCCAAAAATGTTCTTAAAAAATTTAATGTATGTATGTATGTTTGTATGTATGTATGTTTGTCTGTCACAAAAACTTTGTACCCCAATCACACAAAAACATGTGAATCGATTTAAGTCCAACTTGGTAGGTTATTAGGTATTGACCCAAGGAAGGTTTATAAATTTACAGATTTAAAAAATATTAATTAGAACGGGAGATATTCAATTTTTTCAAAAAATTCAAAAAATCGAAAATTTCAAAATTTTTTATTTTTCATGGATTGCTTTTGAAGTTTATATACTTGAGTATTATATGTTATTTAGTCACATTTTAGCATAACTTTGCAAAAAATAAAGTCCTATAACTAATATGTAAGTATAAAAATGTTTTCAAAAAATCGAAAATTTCAAAATTTTACATTTTTTTATGGATTGCTTTTAAACTTTCTATATTTGAGTATTACATGTTATTTGGTCACATTTTAGCATAATTTTTCAAAAAATACTATTCTACAACTAAGATGTAAATATAAAAATATTTTCAAAAACTTGAAAAATGGAAAATTTCCAAATTTCACAATTTTTAATGGATAGCTTTTAAACTTTCTAAAAATGAATATTATATGTTATTTAGTCAGATTTTATCATAATTTTGCAAAAAATACTATCCTACAAGAAATATAAAAAAATTTTCAATATATCAAAAAATCGATACTAATTACTATATGAAGTATAATTCAGTAGTATTTTTGGAGTCTCTGATTAATATTTTGATGTCAAAATAGTGCAATTCAAAATTATTTATCAAATCAATCTAATATTTTCAAGAAGTTCAGAAATATTGAAAATGGAAATTTTTTATGATTAAAATGATTTCGCAGGATGTCAAGAATTGTAAGTCACCTGTGATACAATACAAGCATATTATGCCACTAGGCAAAAACTTACATGTTAAAACGTTTTTTCATTTTAACTCTAGATTTAACTTTAAGAGATGTTTTGAGCAATGTAAAGACAAAAGTTAACACGGTGTCTATTTTTGTTTAACAAAATTCCCTGCTTTGTCCAAACTTTTCACGGTTTATCTCTTTTTTGTCAAATTTAAATTTACTTGATTTTATCCATAAATAAATCTACAAATGGCTATAAAAATTTACTTATTTTATGAAAATACTGTTTCTTAAGTTCATATAAATATAGATTGTATTACTTGCTGTCGTACAGTTTTCTGTTTATACTAATACATTTAACTGGGTATCTACCAAACGGGAAAAACTGTAAAAAGCTGGGAATATGCCGAACCGGGAATTTTCCTATCAAATTAAGAAAAAGTTTCATTATATTAATTCGCTTTTAAAAAATTGCTTTTTACTTCAATTTTTATTGATGTATAATATTTATGAAAACAGACCCGAGTCAAAATTTAAGCCCTACTTTCAGCCTAAAATTTAGGTCTTATGTTAGGTTTTAGCAGTCGTAACGTAGGGTCTACTTGCGATACAATTAGTTCCAATTAGACTCTACTATAACTCCAAAAACTGTATGGAAAATTTAATTTTTTTAATACATTAATTAAAGTACTACAAATTGATAAATATTGTTCTCTGCATTTGAATTGGTTAAAATAACTAATTTGATAACAAAAAGTCAATCACTGATTCAAATAGTAATATTTTCCTACTAAAATAGCTATAATGGTAACTAATTATTATTTTTTTCCGGTCAAATTAAATTCCATAGCTATTTCCTGATTTTCCAGATTGGTAGAAACTTAAATGTATTGGTAGAAACTAAAACCCGTCGAAGACGGGTACGACAGCTAGTACTTCATATAGTAATTAGTATCGATTTTTTGATATATTGAAAATTTTTTTATATTTCTTGTAGGATAGTATTTTTTGCAAAATTATGATAAAATCTGACTAAATAACATATAATATTTATTTTTAGAAAGTTTAAAAGCTATCCATTAAAAATTGTGAAATTTGGAAATTTTCCATTTTTCAAGTTTTTGAAAATATTTTTATATTTACATCTTAGTTGTAGAATAGTATTTTTTGAAAAATTATGCTAAAATGTGACCAAATAACATGTAATACTCAAATATAGAAAGTTTAAAAGCAATCCATAAAAAAATGTAAAATTTTGAAATTTTCGATTTTTTGAAAACATTTTTATACTTACATATTAGTTATAGGACTTTATTTTTTGCAAAGTTATGCTATAATGTGACTAAATAACATATAATACTCAAGTACATACATACATACATACATACATTAAATTTTTTAAGAACATTTTTGGAATCTCTGATGTCCATAATAACTAATCATGTTAACATTTTGAAGTTTTAAGCAATGTACAGACAGACATCTGATTTTATTAATAAGGATTATTATTTTTCCATACGAATTAAGATTTTCAAAACATTTTAATTCAAACCTATTGAAATTTAAAATTAACAACTTATCAAAATTTTATTGTTAAACATGAAGAAATCGATCACTCCGAGTCGAAGACTCGGAGTAATCGCTTTCTTCATGTTTTGTAATAATTTAAATTACAATAAAATTTTTCAAAAAAAATTTAATTATTTACAAAAATCTTAATAAAATCCTTCACAAGAATTCAATTACCTATTTTTACAAGTAGTAAAAATTTCTCAAAAGAATTCAATTATTTGAAAATTGTGCAATAAAATTCGTAGCAAGAATTCAATTATTTTCATATAAATAATAAATCGATTATTTGGAAATTCATTTTTAAATTAACTTTTATTAGAAAATTCTACGAAAATTCAATTATTTTAAATTCGAAATAAAATAATTTATTGCATAATTAAATGTTTGTTAAAATTAAATTTTCATAAAGAATTTTATCAACAAATTTTTAAGTAATTGAATTCTTCTAACGAATTTTCATAACATTTTTAAGAATAATTACTTTTTTCGAGAAATTTGATTAAAATTCTATCAAAAATAATTAAAATCCTGCTATGAATTTAATTATTTATGAAAATAATTGAATTATTGCGACGAAGTATATAAAAAATTTGTAAATAATTGAAATCCTGAGAAATTTTTATTATTTATGAAAATAATTGAATGTTTGAATAGAATTTTATTAATATTTTTGAAAATAATTGAATTTCTGAAAAGAATTTTATTACTCTTGAAAATAATTTTATTCTTCTGATTAAATTTATTATTATATTATTATTATATTTATAATTTGTTTAAATAATTAAATTGTTAAGAAGAATTTCATTAAAATTTTTGAAAATAATTAAATTCTTTTAAGCAGTTTAATTAAAAATAATTGAAAATAATTATTAAATATAATGAACATATAAATTCACAAGTTTTTAAAATAATTGAATTCTTTCAAAGAATTTTAATAAAACTTTTAATAAAAATTGCATTTTTCTAGAAATTTATTTAAAATTGTATTAAAAATAATTGAAATACTACGATGAGTTTTATTATTTAATAAAATAATTGAATTCTTGCAACGAATTTTATTAAAATTTTTAAAAATAAATAAATTACCGAGAAAAACTTTATTCTTTATGAAAATAATTGAATTCATGCGAAGGATTTTAATAAATGTTTTTATAAATAATTGAATACTCGTGAAGAATTATAAAAAATCTTTTTAAATAATTAATTCGTTTTGAAAAATCTCGAAATTTTAGAAAATAATTGAATTTTGGAGAAGAATTTTATTATTTATAAAGATAATTAAAATTTATACGAGAATTTATTAAAATTTTTTAACATAATTGAATTTCTGAAAAGGATTTTATTACTCTTGAAAATAATTTTATTCTCGTGATAAATATTGTCATTTATTAAAATAATGAAATTTTGCAAAGAGTTTTATTAAAATTTTGGAAATAATATTAAATACATATTAAAAATTCAACTAATTTCAACAAAATTGTATTAAAAATATTTGAAATTCTGCGATGAGTTTTATTATTTTTGAAAATAATTAAATCCAAGTAAAAAATTTTGTTTATGAAAATAATTGAATTATTGAGAAGAAATTTATAAAAAATTCTAAATATAATTGAATTACTGTTAAATTTTTATTATTTATAAAAATACTTGAAATTTTGACGAGATATTTAAAAAAATTTTGAACATAATTAAATTTCTGTGAATAATTATATTACTTTTGAAAATAATTGAATTTCTCCAATCATTTGTAACTTTTCCAAAATTCAATTTTTTTAGTATTTTTAATTAAAATTCTTCTATAAATCTTTTATTTTTAATAATGAATTAAATATATATTGAAAAATGTAACTAATTTCAGAATTTGAATTATTAAAATTTTTGAAAAATCTAACTTCATTATAATTTCTAATTAAATTCATTCAAAATTGAAATTTTGTAAAATTAAAAATTAAAACCTTTTGAAGTTGATCTATTTATGAAAATTGTAAACGCAATTCTTGTAAAATTCAATTAATTTAGATTTTTTTAAATAAAATTATTCATTAAATAATTTATAAGTAATAATTTTGTGATAGCTCCTCTTTATGAATTGAGCTATTTTAAAAGAAATTATTGTGAGAAATAGAAAAAATTGAAGGTTTTGTATTAGAATTCGTAGTAATTTCATAGTTTATACAAAATTTTT
Source organism: Leptopilina heterotoma (assembly GCF_015476425.1). Classification (NCBI taxonomy): domain Eukaryota; kingdom Metazoa; phylum Arthropoda; class Insecta; order Hymenoptera; family Figitidae; genus Leptopilina; species Leptopilina heterotoma. Next base: position 30,401 of record NW_025110825.1, on the reverse strand, counting down.
CAATAAAATTCTTATTTTTTTATCCCAGTGGAATATTACTACTGTTAAGCGAAGGATTTTTTTTTGAAAAAACTTTGTTTCCTACAGCTGAAAACCCACACTTTCTATAAAGTAGGCTTAGAAATATTCCATTGGGATATTATAGCTTAATGTAATCTGGACCCCTTGCTATATGGATTATATTATATTAAAAGTTAATTAAAAAACCTGATTTAAAAATATCTGAATCAATTTGTTTAATTAAGAGGTTTAATTAAAAAATAATTAAAATTTTTTTATTAAAACCGCTATTTAAATATGAATACAGCTCTTTGGCTTGTTAATCTTTGCGGAGTAAACTTTAGTTTAGTTATTCATTTATGATCCATTAGTACTTGTGTTTTAAATAAATTATTAATGTTCCACTACATTTTGCCGAACCAAAATAATTTTCTACGTTAGTTTATAATTCAATAAATTGATTTTCATTTTAAAATTCTCGTTAAAATTTTATACAGAAAATCAAAGAACGTGGACCATTTTCTTAATTAAAAAGATATATAGTTGGAAAATTAAATTAATTATGTCAGAGTAGTCAAGTGATTAAAATTTATATGAAGTAAAAATTCACTTACAAAAAAATTCGTTTGCTTTTACATTTTAAGATAATTAAGAAATTTCGAGAAAAATTAATATTTTCGAAAGTAAAATTCATAAAGGTTAAATTTATGTTTCAAAGAGCTATTTTCATCCTGATTTCTACTCTTACTTGACAAGAAGTATTTTTTTTTTTTTAAATAAGAAATTCTTTTCCAATTATATTTCAATATTGAATTTTAACAAGTCATTATGTTTAAGCGAATTATTTTATTTCAATAAAATATATTTTTAATAAATCATAAATAAAATTATTGTTAGTTATTTTATTTCAATAAAATATGTTTTATAAATCATAAATAAAATTACTATTAGTTATAATAAATAAAATTAATTTACATTTCGAAATTATTATTGCTAAAATTAAAGATAGTTAATTATGCAAAAAATAGTTACAATGGAAAATAAATTTGATTCAAATAATTTTTTTTCAGTGTCTATAATTTTTGTTAACAAGTTAAAATAATTATTATAATTATAAAAAGTACTTACCTGTTGCAAAAATTGCCACAGCTACTATTGTCATGTATCCAATCATGATTGATGCTTCACAAGGAACTAACACGAAAATACGAATGTTTCGAATGTACTTTAAGAAGCAATGGTCTCTTAATCTTATCATAAATCATTTCCTCATTTTGCACATTTCATAGAAATTATTACACTTTACATAATCAGTGAATCAGGTGAAATTTTTTTTTTCAGAATATATATTTTTTTCGGTTATGAGATAATAAATTATAACACACACTGTGTCAAGTACTTGATAAAATACTTCATCAGAAAATATTATTCATAAAGTAACTGTAAACGTTAAAAGTTATCGGAAACCTTAATAAATTTTATTTATTTGTGAAAGAGATAATATTATTATTTTACCGAAATCGTCATTCTTTTTTTTTTTTGAAGAGAAAAAAAGTTAGGAAAGTTTCAAAAAGAGACGTCATAATATTTTTAATCATTTGTTGTAAATTTATGGTATGAACTTTTGATAATACGAGTTCTAAAATTTATATTAAGGACTAATTTTAAATTTTTCTTTCTTCAAATTTTAGTGCTTTTTAATTTTTTATTTGCAAATTCTTACGTCTTAAGAAATCACATTATTTCTTAAATTAATTATCTAATTATGATTATTTATAACTAATTATCTAATCATAATTATTTATAATTAATTATCTAATTATAATTATTTATATAATCAATTATATTGTGATAATTAATAAAATAAAACTGATTTACTTTTCAAAATCTGAATAAATATTTTCCATTCTAAATATTTTGATATTTTTTTTATTATATTAAGAAAATAATGAGTAATTATGTAATTAAAAAAATTATGAGTAAAACAAATTTTGCATTTTTAAGACAGAAGTGAATTTCTAATTAAAAATAAATTCGATTTGTAAATACACACGTGTCAAAAAGATACATATCTTTCAGATAACTTTTGTTCTAATTCAACATGAATCACATTTAATTTCAAATGATTGATTGCAACTGAGAAAAATGATTAATTGAATAATTTTCAGAATATTATGTTTTCGAATTTTTATCTTTTCACTATCGTAAAATTAAAAATAATAAGATTTATTATTTTTTGTAAATATGACTTTTCAGTAGAAAACAAGATGACTTCATTTTTCTTCTTCTTTCTCAAAAATTTATTAAATTCTAAATAGTTTTTTTGATAAATATAATTTTTATTTCTATTTTTTATGTTTATTATTTTTATATTTATTATATGTTTTGTTGTATTTCTTATTTATTTATATTTATGTTAAAAGAAAAATTTTTGTTAAATAATTGAATTTCAAAAAAGAATTTTATTATTTATGAAAATAATTGAATTTCTAAAAAGAATTTTATTATTTATGAAAATAATGGAATTATTGCGAAGAAATTTATAAACAAAATTTTAAATAATTGAATTCTTGTGAAATTTTTATTATTTATTAAAATACTTGAATGTTTGCAAAAGAATTTTATAATTTTTTTTTTAAATTATTCAATTTTTTTGGGAAATTTTTTTTAAATAGTAGATACTGAAAATAATTGAATTTTGAAAATTTTGAAATACAAAAATAATTTATTTATTGAATAATTGATTTCTCATAAAGAAGTTTATCAAAATTTTTTAAATAATGAAGTTGTCACGAAGAATTTCATTAAAATTTTTAAAAATAATTGAATTCCCGTGAAAATTTTTATTCTTTACAAAAGTAATTGAATTGTTGCAAAGGATTTTAGTAAATGTTTCTTAAAATAATTAAATGCTTGTAAAGAATTTTATAAAAATCTTATTAAATAATTAATTTTTTTTTTGAAAAATTTTATGAAAATTGTGTTTTAAATAATTGAATTTCTGTGAAAATTTTATTATTTATAAAAATAATTGAATGCTTTTAAAAAATTCCATTAAAATTTTTTTTAAATAATTCAATTCTTTTGGGAAAATATTTATTAAAATAATCGATATTAAAAATAATTAAATCTCGAAAATCTTTATAAATACAAATTATGGAGAAGAATTTTATTATTTATAAAGAAAATTGAAATTTTAACGAGAGTTTATTAAAATTTTTTAATGTAATTGAATTTCTGTGAAGAATTTTATTACTTTTGAAAATAATTGAATTCCGACAAAGAATTTTATCATTTATAAAAATACTTAAATGTTTGGAAAGAACTTTATCAATTTTTTTTTAAATTATTTATTTCTTTTGGAAATTTTTTTTTTAAATAGTAGATATTGAAAATATTTAAATTTCAAAAATTTTTAAACACAAAAATAATTTATTTATTGAATAATTGATTTCTTATAAAGAAGTTTATCAAAATTTGTTTAAATAATTAAATTGTTACGAAGAATTTCATTAAAATTTTTAAAAATAATTAAATTCTTTCAAGCAATTGAATTAAAAAGGATTGAAAGTAATTATTAAATATAATGAACATGTAAAATCAAAATTTTTTAAAATAATTGAATTCTTTCGACTAATTTTAATAAAACTTTAAAGAAAAATTGCTTTTTTCTAGAAATTTATTTAAAATTGTATTAAAAATAATTAAAATCCTACAATGAGTTTTATTATTTATGAAAATAATTTAATTCTTGCTTTTTTTTGGTAAATTTAATTTTATTTCTATTTTCTATATGTTTATTATTTTTATATTTATTTTATATTTTATTATATTTATTATTTATTTATATTTATGTTAAAAGATTACTTCATATTTCTTTTTTTTACTCAAAAATTTATTAAATTAAAAAATATATTCAATAGTATTTTCGATAAATTTATTCTTATTTCTATTCTTTGTTTATTATTTTTTTGTATTATATTTTTTATTATATTTTTTACTATTAATATTTTTATTTATTTATTCATATAGACGAGATGGTAATATTTTTTATATTTATATTTTATTTTACATTCTGAAAAGCTAATAAAATTTAGAGACCATCATTATTCGGATAATGATAAGAAATACAAATAATTAAAAGAAAAGTTTTTGTTAAAATTAAAATTCAAATGGACATTGCAGTTGCAAATTTATCGACTTTATTACAATGAGCCACGCGACTGACTTTATCAACAGATAAGTTTATAATGAGATAACAGAGTAATTACAAAATAAATATTTTAATTGAATAAATAATAATTTATTTTACAAGTCTACAACTTTTAGTAAAGAAAAAATTTATTTTCCTACTTTTTAAAATTGGTGAAAAAAATTGATTTTAATTTCCTTTAAAATTAGTAAAAAAAATTTTAATTGCTAAAGGAAGTAGTTAAATTATGCTAAAAATTAGTGCAAATTTTTACTAGTTGTAATTAATTTACTATTCAGTAGTTTATTTCTAATTTTATTATTCAGTCACTATTTGTTATCTTGTTATTTATAAGGTTATTATTTATCATTTTATTATTATTATTATTCATTACATTTATCACTGCATTGAAAAATATTTCTTAATTTAAAAAAATTTGCAAACTTGAAAAAAATATATGCCAACAAAAATTCAAAAGAAGATGAAACAAAAACATTTTTCTCGCACCTTTTCTGAATATGTCATACTTTCGTCTCATTTCCAACATCTTAAATTTTAATTTAAAATATATTCCTTTCAGAGATATAAGAAGGAGTCCCCTTTTTTCTCGAGGGCTTTACAACTTTCAGTAATGTATCTTAATAATCCAAAAGAATGAATAAGCTGCGAACTTAAAAAGTGCTTTCTTTAAAACTTTCAAAAAAAGTTAGCCGCAAGAATCTTAAAACAAAAAACAAAAAGAAAAGAAAAGCCCAGAAACAAGGTGATTACTTAACGCCAAGTACTTGCACTAATTTAAAACCACTAAAAAATTTCTCTCTGAATAAAAAATCTCAAAAAAATTAGTCTTCAATATAAACTGGAGTGTAAAACACGGAAATAGTAAAAATAGGGAAAATTTATTTAGTTGCGGTAATTAATTCTACACGTTGTTCTAATTTCATTAAAGCATTAAAACATCCCGATAACTGAATGTAATAATTTTTAATTAGCTTTAATTTGTGTTTAATGTTTTGCATAAGTATTGGAAGATATAGTGAGAGGATGAGACTAGTTGTAAATTGAATTACTCGCGCAAGGTATAGGGCTAAGTAAATTATTAGTTGGCGCTGGTCCAGTCATGTGGGGTTGCTCTTGTAGGTGTGAAATTTAGTACTTAAACTTTATGTCAAGATCAAGAATAAAGACATATAGATATAGTTGTTTCTTGTTTGTCGCTAAAAAAAAACAAATTTCAGATTCGACGAGATACAATTTCGTTATCTATCGTTGCTTGTAAATAATATAGTTATTATCATTTTCTACAAAATCACTACGAAATCGATTGCTAAATCTTTTCCATTTAACTGTTTTTGTTAGATAGTTATAATCAATAATGTACTTCGGTATAATTATTACTCACAAAAAAAAAATAAACTGCACTTGAAACGTATCTTTCAAGAGTAATGAAAATTTCTTCAAAATACTCAAAACAAACAAAAGTTGATTAATTTCTAGAATATTATAATTTTTCAGTCCTGACTATAGACAAATTTTGATGCCCTAAGCGGGCCTTTTTTCCTCTTCTTAATAATTAATAACCTCTTTTTTATTTAAATAATTAAATCATTAGTATTTTTCCATAGGAATTTAGATTTTTAAAAATTTCAAATTCAAACCATTTTAAAATTCAACAACTTATGAGAATATTATTATAAAACATGAAGACGATCGAGTGATAAAATTATTATTTTATATTATAACAATATTGTTACTGTAAATTCTTCAAAATTATTTCAATATCACTTTATAATTTAAAACGATGGAATTTCAATTAAATTACTATTTTCCAGAATTTTTAACTAAAATTCTTATTTAAATTAATTATTTAAAATAATTTTTGAAAAAGTTCTTTGAGAATTTTCAAATCCATTTGTTTACAATTCAATTTTACGAAATTTCGATTATTCGGAAATTATTCAATTAAATATTATATCAGAAAACGAAAATTTCAATTAATTTAAAAATTATTTAAAAATTAAAATTGTTAGTTAAGGGCATTTGAACCTTGATGACGTCACACATGCTTTGCACAACGTGTAACGTCATCAAGGTTCAAATGCCCTTAAAAATATGAAAAATTCAAATTTATTTAAATTTTCAAAGATTTTAATTGGAAACCTTTTCAAAAATTCAATTATTTTTAAAAATTCATGCAATAATGCTTTTAATATTCAATTATTATTTAAAATTTTAACTGAAATTCATTCTTGAATTAATTTTTACTAAAAAATTCTATACGAGAATTGAATTATTTATAAATACGAAAATAAATAATTTATTGAATAATTGAATATTCTTCTTAAAATTGAATTCACATAAAGAATTTTATCAAAAAATTTTTAAATAATTGATTGAATAATTGATAATTTGATTTTAAATAATTGAATTTAATAAAATTGTTAAGAACAATTATATTTTTCGAGGAATTCGATTAAAATTGTATTAAAAATAATTGAAATTCTGCAGTGAGTTTTATTATTTATGAAAAAAATTGAAATATTGCTAAGAATATTATAAAAAAGTTTCAAACAATTGATTTTTTTCGACAAAATTTATGCAAATTCTATTTTTAATAATTCAATTTCTGTGAAATTTTCATTATTTTAGAAAATATAATCGAAAATTTGTGTAGAACTTTGTCAAAATTGTTTTTAAATTATTAAATTCTTTTGGGAAATTTTATTAAAATATTAGATAAACAAATTATTGAATTAAGATAAATTTTTGAAAATAATTGAATTTTATTACTTTTAAAAATAATTGAATTCTTGTGATAAATAATATTATTATTTATAAAAATAATTTACTACGATGAGTTTTATAATTTATGAAAATAATTGAATTTCTAGAAAGAATTTTATTATTTATGAAAATAATTGAATCTCTGTAAAAAAATTTGATTATTTATGAAAATACTTGAATGTTTGTAAAGAATTAAATTAATTAAATTAAATTAATTAATTTTTTTTTAAATTATTCAATTCTTGTGGGAAATTGTTTTTTAAAATAGTAGATATTGAAAATAATTGAATTTCGAAAATTTGTAATAACAAAAATGACGTATTTATTGAATAATTGATTTCTCATAAAGAAGTTTATTAAATTTTTTTTAAATAATTAAATTGTTAAGAAGAATTTCATTAAAATTTTTAAAAATAATTAAATTCTTTCAAGCAATTGAATTTAAAATGATTGAAAATTATTATTAAATATAATGAACATATAAAATTAAAACTTTTTAAAATAATTGAATTCATTCAAAGAATTTTAATAAAACTTTTAAGAAAAATTGCTTCTTGCTAGAAATTTATTTAAAATTGTATTAAAAATAATTTAAATCCTACAATGAATTTTATTATTTACGAAAATAATTGAACTCTTGCAACGAATTTTATTAAAATTTTTAATAATAATTGAATTTCCGAGAAGAATTTTATTTATTATAAAAATAATTGAATTCTTGCGAAGGATATTAATAAATGTTTTTTTAAATAATTGAATACTTGTGAAGAATTTTATAAAAATCTTTTTAAATAATTAATTTTGTTTGAAAAATTTTATGAAAATTGTGTTTTAATGTTTTAAATAATTGAATTCCTGTGAAAACTTTATTATTTATAAGAATAATTGAATGCTTTCAAAAAATTCCATTAAATTTATTTTTAAATAATTCAATTCTTTTGGTGAAATATTTATTAAAATAGTAGATATTGAAAATAATTAATTCTCGAAAGTTTTTGAAAATAATTAAATTTTGGAGAAGAATTTTATTATTTATGAAAATAATTAAATCTCTGTAAAATATTTCATTAGTTATGAAAATATTAAATAATAAACTCAAGATATGCACTTTTAACTTTTAAGTAAAAAATAGTATTTTTAAAAAAATTTACTGCTTTATTCGAAAAAAATTCCTATAAATGAATTTTTTTCCCCAATAAAACTCATGTAACCCTTTAAAATAATAAATTTATCAAAGTCAGAATCTAAATAATTATTAGTTACAGATAATATAATATTAATAATAATAATTCAATTAAAATTGTACTCACACTATTTAACTTAATTTTATGTTTACTGTCCTGCTTATAATGGCCAGACAATTGATATAGGACGGCTCGACTTCTTCTTCTGCCATAATTCGCTGGAGGAGCTTCAGGATCAAGATTGCCATTCGCATCTGAAAATTGTAAAACAACTGTATTTATAGATAATTTAAATCGTTGCTTATTTATTAATGTACTTTTCTTGCAAAATAATTATTTTTGCAAAAATTTTTTCTTTTATTATTTCTTAACAATAAAAAGTTAAAACAGTAATCTTCATAAAGATCTCACTAAAATCTTAATAAAAGTCTAAATAAAGCCTTTTCTCAAAGAAAAAAGAAAAAAAAAATGTGCACTTCCTTTTTAAAAATAAAATCATAAATAATACAAATATTTTTTTATAAAGTGTATTTTAAAAGTTTTAAAAGGCGAAACTTTAAAGGTGTGAGAAGAATATGATTATATTATAATTTCCTGTGACAGATGCTTAGTTTGCTTTCCTGCATACTAAAATTTTCATAAACAGTGCCACAAACGTTGCATTATTTAAAATGTGTTTCAACTTTGCACCAGATCTATGTGCTCGTCAAGTTTAAGCATTTCAAAGTTTAAATTCAATACGTTTGCTTGAGAAAGGAAAAATTATATGAAACTATTTTTTTATTTTGCCAAAAAATAAAAAAATAATAAAAAAAAAAAAAAATAAATAAATAATAAAAAAATAATAATCACAATTCATTTTTGTTAACAAAATAATTTGTAAATATATTTATAATGTATTTGCCTATTTATTTATAATTTCATAAAGGGAATCAAAAATTACCATTTCAAAGGGAAATTTATTTTTAAAAAATTAATTAAATTAATTTTAAAAAAAAATTTTTTTTTTAAATATTCGATATTAAATTAATGAATTCTGTATATATATACTTTTTTCTCTGTTTGTGTTAAAGCGCATGCGTAAAGTTTGGTGCGAATTTACAGCTTTGATAATCGGACTCTATTGGGTTATACTTGTAGTGGAGGGGGAAGTGTTCCCCTTCCCTCGCGCTACTGACCAATCCAGTGTTCTTGTCTGGATATATAAATAGGGCGTTCGCTACGAGCGGCACACTTGTCTTCAAGTACTGTTACGAGAAGGATCTCTGCTTGCCATTTTATAAGATAATATTGCGAATAAATTTTTATAATAATTTATATTGTAATTAATATGAATAATGGGAATAAAAAGTAATGCCTTGAAAGTGCTTTTGGTGTTTAGCTATAGAAAATTTTAATAGTGACAACTTTTCTAAATTTATTATTTGTAATCAAAAAGCTTTTTCTGATGTTTAATCCTTCAGCGTCTCCGAAATTTATTTACATTTCAAATCCACTGTTTGTAACTTTTTTTTAATTCTTCAATTATTCTGCAAAACGTGTAGTAAAAATTTGTCATCGTAACCCTACTTTTTTTTAAAACCATCGTATAGAATTTTTGCAAAAGAACTTTTACTTTAAAAATTATTTCTTATTACAGGGTTGCCACAAATATTTAATTTTGTTTTTCCCTGATTTCCAGACAAAATTTTGACTTTTTATGAATTTAAAAAAAATTAATTTTTTCCAGGACTTTTAATAAAAATCTCTGACTTTTCCCTGACCTGTGGAAACCCTATATTAAAGCGTAATAGCAAAAAATAAATTTATTTTTATTTCCATTAATTTTCACTATTTATAAATTTATTTTCAATTTTATATTTTATGATTTCAAATTGTACTCAAAAGTTAAAAATACATTTCTCAAGAAATCTTTCATTAATTTCAGTTCATTAAAAAATATCACTCTTCAATTCTTTTTACAATGAGGTAACATTAAGAAATACTTTTAAAAATTATTCGGTGTTAAAGGATTAAACTCAAAGCAAAAAAAAGAAAGTGAAAAATATAAATTGTTTATATAGACGATTTAAAATTAATACCATTTTGATCGTAAATTCCATTGTTCCTGCATAAAAAACGTTAATCGTTGTGGCTTTTAAAGCGTGATTACATGACGCATGAATCTCTGGTAAAAGTCGATTTTATTTATAACATTTTTGTTCCAAACATTGTGTAACACTTTATTAAATATTAGGGAAAAATATTGTAAAATAAGAGAAAACTATATTTCGAACACATTGCGTCATGAGGCGTTATAATATTTAACTGAAAAAAGTTTATATTAAAAAAGTTATATTTGAAAAGTTCATTGAAAAATATTTTATAAAAATAAAACCAAAAAAAAAAAATTACTAAACTTTCCATCATTGATTCAATGCGACATTTTTGCAAAGCAAAATTCACTCACCACTATCGTATAACTCACAGAGTTGAAGATTTTTCGTATGAGTGATATCCTTATGTGAGGCCAAAAAAAGAACGACGTCACCTTTTTCGTTTTTTATTGGAACGATGTCGAGTAGGCAGTCGAACGGACTTCCTGCAAAAGAGAAAATAAGAAAACAATTTTTTTTTTGCTCTACAATTGTACTTTTTTAATTACTTCTTTCGTTAACTATTCTATCTTCCTAAAACGAAGAACCTTATTCCCATTCTTTTTTTTATTTTATTTACAAAAAGTACTTAAAGCAATAGTTCTTTTTTTCGCGAAACATTTCCAATTTGGAATTTATCTTTTAAGTAAATAGAAATTTACAATTTAAGAGAACATTATTTTAAAATAAAAGATAATTTATTTTAGTGCGCGCATTTTAATTAAGATTCTTTTTTTAATCTTCTCCTATGAGTATTTTACTTTCTGAAGCATTAATTAATAATTAATTATCGTATTGTTTGATTTGTCTTTTTGCTCATCGTTAAATATTCATTATGAAGAGAGGTTGTTATTTATACAATAAAATTGTGCAAAATGTGCACCAAATGACATTCGTCAGATTCTATCTCATGAAAATATGCTTTGACAAGAGAGACACTTTATATCTCCTTACCCTGCGGGTATGATTTATCTCTAAAAATACCACATGGAAAATAGATGTAAAGAATTCTAACACAATGCAACCGGTAGTCGTTCAATTTAATATCTTGTTATAAAAATATTTTGTTAATAAAATATCTTTAATTTTTTTTCTAAAAAGAATTCATAATTACACTATTTTATATGATTTCGAAAAATGTTTTCTTTAAGGTTACCATTCTAGAAGCATTTCAGAGAGTTTTTTGTTCATCTCGGAAATTAAATGCAGATAGAGAATCTGATTTTTATTATTTATTTTCTCGTAGTCAGGTAGCAGATGAACTGAACAATAAAAGCAGATTTAAATTTCCTTATGAATAAAATAGATAAAAATTTGTCAGAATAAAAATTCCAGAGGTGATAAATCTTCTCCGAGAGTTCTTTACAGTTAGACCGCTTTCGGGAGAACTCACAGAATGCTGCCTCACTCCTCACTTTTATATGCGAGAGTTAGGGGGCGGAGCTTCCCTACTCCAACCTCTGGTAGGTGGAGGGGTTGCGCCTGCGCTGTTCGCGTCAATATCAATCACATACCAGGAGCGTATGATTATGTCCCGGTGTCCCAAATAAATCTACATACTAATTCTTTTAACTCTAGTTCAACAAATGATAGAAAATTACTAATTCCTTGTTATGCAAGTATAATAATAAAATACAAACAATAATATTAAAATAGAAACAATAATAATAAATAGAAATATTCAGTCAATGAAAATAAAGGGTTCGATTAATTTAATAAAGATAATTGTTTTTCAAGTTTTTTTATTTTTCAGTTACAAAAGAATAGTCTTAGCGTAATAAAAAGGAGAGCTATTTCATTAAAATAAATTTCTTTATTAAGCTCTTTCGTACATGGTGCCTCCTATAACATTTCCCCCTGGTCCATAATTGCAGACTAATAAAACTGTGTTTTGATTTCCATTCATATAATTAACATAACCACATCCAACCCTCGTACTTGCTGCCCATAACATTTGTGAGTAATGTCCAGTCTCTCCTGTAAATCTATAAACGACAATATTATTAACAATCAAAATGCAATTAATACAAAATTCAATTAATATTTATACTCATTGAAAGTGTTGTTTACAATTAAACTCAAAACAATATGAAACAGTCATTAAAAAATTTATGTTCACTCACCTGAAGGGTTTAATTTGGTTTGGATTGAATTTAGCTACCTCATCATACAACATTGTTATCAAACCTTTTATTGACAAAGGATTAGAACCTGTTGTCCATGCCATAGCTACGTTTTGACCAACACCGAAACGGCCTGAAAAAAGAAAATTATTTTATTCAAATAAACAAAATATACTTTTTAATTTATTCCTGCTTTTTTGAATTAGGATAAAAATAATTTTTTGGCAATACTTACGAACATTTCTACAAGTATCATGGCCAAATTTACATTGATTAGCCCATCTTTGTGCGACGTTTGCGATTTCACTGTCCCAAGCCTTAGAGAATTAAAATATTCAAATGTCAAAATTAAAAGTATAAATTCTTCATACTGATTATAAAAATATTATAAAAATATAATTGAAATAATAGTTACAATAGAAAATAGAAAATTAAAATAATAGAATTAATTTAAAAAATAAATTAAAATCATAGAATTAATTTGAAAAATAAATTAAAAGGGTGTTAAGGTCGATTCCATTTTTTATCTTTTAAATTTTTCCCTTACCATATTTGGCATATTTCTTGCTCGTGGTTGTGGTCCAGGGTTTCCTCGTCCTTCATTTCCTTTAGCGACTCGCTGTCTAAATTCATTATGTATATTTACAATTTCGTTTTGTTGTGCGGATGTTAAATAAGCTACTTTTGCACTACATACATTTTGTGGATTCTATTTGGAGAAGAAAATTATTAAAACAACTATCAAGAAGATAATTCATTCTATTCTCACATCTAGTTAAAAGGAAAAATACTACAAAAAAAAAATTCTAGAATTTAATTCTATATACAGTCAGATACAAAATATGTAATTATATAAAAAAAAGAAAAAATCTATAAAAAGAAAAGTTTATTTTTGTAAAGAAATAAAAATTGATAACTGAAGTCGTCAATATAACATGGTTGCCACAGGTCAGGGAATTCAGGGAAAAGTCAGGAAAAGTAAAATTGGTCAGGGAAATCAGGAAAAAGTCAGGGATTTTTAGTACAAGTACTGGAAAAAATTGGATTTTTAAAATTCATGATAAAACTCTGAATTTTGATGTTTTTTTTGTTTGCCTCGTAAACTATGAAATTACCACGAATTTTAATACAAAACCTTCAATTTTTTCTATTTCTGACAATAATTTCTTTTTAAATAACAAATGTTTCAATTCAATTCCAGAAATTCAATTATTTTCAAATGTTATAAAAATTCATCGCAGAATTTCAATTATGTTCAAAAATTTTAAAAAATTCTTGTCAAAATTTTAATTATCTTTATAAATAATAAAATTCTTCATCGAAATTCAATTATTTAAAAAAATTTTAATAAGTTTCTTGTCAAAATTTCACAGGAATTCAATTATTCAATTTTTAATAAATTTCTTCAAAATAATTCAATTATTTTCATACATAATAAAATTTTCACAGGAATTCAATTATTTAAAATACAAAATTTCATAAAATTTTTCAAAAAATATCAATTATTTAAAAACATTTTTATAAAATTCGTCCCAAGAATTCAATTATTTAAAAAAATTTAACAAAGTTCTTTTCAAGAATTCTATTATTTTTATAAATAATAAAATTCTTCTCCGAAATTCAATTATTTTGGAAAAAATTTTAATAAAATTCTTGGGAAAATTTCACAGGAATTCAAATATTTACAAAATTATTAATAAAATTTAATCGAAATAATTCAATTATTTTTATAAAAAATAAAATTTTCACAGGAATTCAATTATTTAAAATACAAAATTTCATAAAATTTTTCAAAAAATATCAATTATTTAAAAAGATTTAAATAAAATTCGTCGCAAGAATTTAATTATTTAAAAAAATTTAAGAAATTTCTTTTCAAAAATTCAATTCTTTTTATAAGTAATAAAATTCTTCACCGAAATTCAATTATTTTTATAAAATTGAAAAAAATCCTTGCAAGAATTCAATTATTTATATAAATAATAAAATTCTTTACAGAAATCCAGTTATTATTATAAACTTGAATAAAATTCGTTGAAAGAATTAAATTATTTTCAAAAGTAATAAAATTCTTCGCAGAAATTCAATTATATCAGAAAAATTTTAATAAAATTCTTGGGAAAATTTTAATTATTTTCATAAATCATAAATAAATAAAATAAATTTTAATAAAATTTTTGGCAAAATTTCACAGGAATTCAATTATTTAAAATACAAAATTTCATAAAATTTTTCAAAAATTATCAATTATTTAAAAATATTTTTATAAAATTCGTCGCAAGAATTCAATTATTTTAGAAAAATTTTAATAAAATTCTTAAGAAAATTTTTCATTACTTTCATAATTAGTTAAACTCATCGCAGGATTTTAATTATTTTTGATACAATATTTTAATCGAATTCCTCGAAAAATGTAATTATTCTTAAAAATTTTATTAAAATTTGTCAAAAGAATTCAATTATTTAATAATTTATTGATAAAATTCTTTATGAGAATTCATTTTTAACAAACATTCAATTATTCAATAAATTATTTTTTATTATTATTTTTTAATTTAAATAATTGAATTCTTGAAGAATTTTCTAATAAATATTTATGATTTAAAAATGTATTACCGAATAGTCGATTTATTATTTTTGAAAATAATTGAATTATTCCAAAGAATTTTATTACATTTTTTTCTAAATAATTGAATTTTTTTGGGAAATTTTACTACTTGTAAAAATAATTGTATTCTTGTGAAGGATTTTATTAGGATTATTGTAAATATTTAACTTTTTTTTGAAAAATTTTATAATAATTTAAATTATTACAAAACATGAAGAAGGCGATTACTTTGAGTCGAAGACTCGGAGTAATCGCCTTCTTCATGTCTTGTAATAATATTCTTATAAGGTGTTGAATTTCAAAAAGGTTTGAATTTGAATGTTTTGAAGAATTTTAATTCCTACAGAAAAATAATAATGATTAAATATTTATTGAAAAAAGAAGTTATTGATGTTTTTGAATAATTTTACTTTTGAAGAAATTTGTAAATAAATATAGTAGAACATTTTTTTGAGTATCTAATAATTTTGAGAGTGAATCAGAATATTCTTTAGGGTCAGGGAAAAAGTGAAAATTTTTTCTGGAAATCAGGGAAAAGTTAGGGAAAAATAAAATTAAATATTTGTGGCAACCCTGTATAAGTTGTAAAAAAGAGAATATAAAAAGTGACTCAGAACAATATTTCACACTGCAAAAACTAGCGTCTTCGAAACGTCTTATTTTAAGACATTAGACGTTTTGAAAACGTCTAGTCTGGAATAAATGACTAATTCATCTGTCTTTCATGCAAAGTGTCTAAAAATTTGAGACACTTCTTGCGTCTTACAAATGTAAACAAGTCACTTTCAGTGCTTATAATTTAAGACATATAATGTAGACGGTAAAAGTGTCTACATTTAAGTCATTTTTGCTAATTTAAGACGTTTTCGAAGTAAGACACTTTGAATAAAAGACATTTTGTGTATTCGAGTATCTTCGGTAATATTCGTCTTGCCTCGTCTCGATGAAAGTTTCCCGCGCAATATCAATGCATACATGCATTTTTAGGTTATGTATCGATTCAAGCAGAAATTTCATCTGAATGAAGACACTTTAAACGTCTCCAAAATAGTCACTTTTAACGTCTTCCTGAAAGACATCCCAAAACGTCTTACAAATGAGGACAAAAGTGTCTCAAATATAGACACCTGTTTTTGCAGTGCAAGTATTTCGATATTATTCTAAATAGTTGTTAAATTTTTATTCTCTACTTACCGTAAAGCGGCACATGGTGTGATCTCGACAAATGTTGCAATAGTCATTTTGTCCATTAATTTGAACAACAATTGTTAAAATTGTAAAAAGAAAACAAAGACTGCGTAACAATGGCATTATGTATGTGCTTCGAGCAATGAGGTTGACTTGATTTGCTATTTCAACCACAACAACTTACTCATGCACTTCTCTGACGTTCTTTTATACCTGCATTCTTTATGCTCCTTCTAATTATTGCAATTTCTTAGCGTACAACTTTATCAGGTACATATTATCATAAAATAAACATTGACTCGACTTTCCTTGAATGTTAAAATTGTGTGTTGTCAGAGGAGGTAAAGTGCAATTAGTACGATAACATTATTCACGAAAAAATGTTTAGTTTTCAACAACGTCATATTTGTTTTAAATTTCCACTTTGATGTCCATTCACAGATAATACACTTTTATGTGAGGGAGGAGGAAATGAATTTTCATGATCATTTTCATTTTTAATTATAAAAAAAAAATGTTTCGCAGATTCACTCTGGTTCCTATAGTCTAAAGATTTTTTCTTATTCTCTATACATTAAAAAAAAATTATTTGTAATTGAAAAAGGTGTTTCATGTCGTCATATCGCCGAATGCCAAAGAAAAGACAATTTTTTTTTCAGAGTATACTGTGTTTTTTATAAAAATAAAATAAACTTACTTTATTCACACCGTGCGTACGAGACTAGTGAAAATCCAGTCTCGTGAGTTTATAAATAAATTCGAAAATTTTCAGTTTTGGATTAATAGTGTAACAGTGAACTTTTGTGAATTACAACATTCAGAAAAATAATTTATATAATAATTTATTAAAATATAAAAAAAAAATTATTCTAGTATCAAAATATTTTTGTCTTCTACAATAATAAGAAAACCAATTCTATTTTTATGGATAAAATACGTAATATTTCCAATTTATTTGTAATTATTTCTATATTTATCTATTATATTAGGTAATAATATTTTTATTCATAGTTTTAACATTATTTACTTTTATATTAAACAAATAAGGAACATTTTTAAATAAACGTTAAAAACAAGGAAAAAATAGAGACGATTAAAATGTAACTATTTAACACAAACAATAATTATCATTTTCCTTTAAAATTTTATAAAGATTAAAAAATGGAAAATATTTAGTTCTAATTTACGGAATTTCTAAATAAACTCAAACTGTTTTTTTGATAAATTATTACAAAAATTAATTATACGGATTATTTACAATTTTTGGATAAAAAATGCTAATGTATTCAACATATATCAGTTACGTAATAAAGCAGTAAACATAACAAAAAATTAAAAATCATTACGGACCATTTACGAACAAAAGAGAACATTTTCCTTACAACTATAAATTAAATTTTTCCATGTTTTATAATAATTAAAGATGTCCGAAAGATAAAATCATTATTCTATATTATAAGAATATTGATACTGTAACTTCTTCAATAATTATTTTCATCATTTTAATTAAATTATTATTTTCAAAAAATTTTAAGTAAAATTTTTTAATTAAAATTTCTTTGACAATTTTCAAATCCATTTGTTTACAATATTCAATATAACGAAATTTCAATTATTCGTAAATTCTTCAATATATATATTAGAAAATAAAAACTTCAAATAATATAAAACAAAGTTCAATTAACCTTTTTCAAAGAAATTAATTTCAAAATTCAATTATTTCTAAAAATTCACGCTATAATGCTTTTAATATTCAATTATCCAAAATTTTAACTGAAATTCATTTTTTAATTAATTTTTATTACAATTCAATTATTTAAATACAAAAATAAATAATTTATTGCATTATTGAATATTTCTTTAAATTGAATTCTCAAAGAGTTTTACCAAAAAAATTTTTTAATTGATAACGAATTTTAATAAAATTTTTAAGGATAATTACATTTTTCGAAGAATTCGATTAAAATTATTGTATTAAAAATAATTAAAATTCTTTGATGAGTTTTATTATTTATGAAAATAATTGAATTCCTAAAAAGAATTTTATTATTTACGAAAATAATTAAGGTGGTGGGTGCTATAAGGGGACACCCGCAAATGTTAAGTGAATGGCGCTTATTCCCTTATAGCACCAGCCCCTCAATTGAATCCCAATAAAAATATTATTATTTATGAAAATAAAAAAAATGAATTATTGCGAAGAAATTTATAAAAAGAATTTCTAAATAATTGAATACCTGTGAAATGTTTATTATTTTATGAAAATAATTAAATTTTTTTTAAATAATTATATTCTTTTGTAAAAATTTTATTTAAATAGTAGATATATTGGAAAACATTAAAATGAGGAACATTTTTGAAAATAATTGAAATTTTGCCAAGATTTTTATTAAAATTTTTGAAAATAATAGAATTTCAGAGAAGAATTTAGCGTAATGAAAAGGAGAGCTATTTCATTAAAATAAATTTCTTTATTAAGCTCTTTCGTACATGGTGCCTCCTATAACATTTCCCCCTGGTCCATAATTGCAGACTAATAAAACTGTGTTTTGATTTCCATTCATATAATTAACATAACCACATCCAACCCTCGTACTTGTTGCCCATAACATTTGTGAGTAATGTCCAGTCTCTCCTGTAAATCTATAAACGAGAATATTATTAATAATCAAAATGTAATTAAATCATTTATTGCACTCTAAATTTGTATGTAAAGATTGAATTATATTTAATATAATTAAAATTATATTTTAATAGGTACAATTGAAATTATATTTTAATATAAAATCAGTAATAATAATAAAATAAAGTAATACAAAATTCAATTAATATTTAAACTCATTGAAAGTGTTGTTGCTGGTTACAATTAAACTCAAAATAATGTGAAACAATCATTAAAAAATTTATGTTCACTCACCTGAAGGGACTAATTTGGTTTGGACTGAATTGAGCTACCTCATCATACCACATTGTTATCAAATCTCTTATTGACGATGGATTAGAACCTGTTGTCCATGCCATAGCTACGTTTTGACCAACACCGAAACGGCCTGAAAAAAGAAAATTATTTTATTCAAATAAACAAAATATATTTTTTAATTTATTCCTGCTTTTTTGAATAAGGATAAAAATAATTGTTTGATAATACTTACGAACATTCCTGCAAGTATCATGGCCAAATGTACATCGATTAGCCCATCTTTGTGCGACATTTGCAATTTCAAGGTCCCAAATCTTAGAGAATTAAAATATTCAAATGTCAAAATTAAAAGTAGAAATTCTTCATACTGATTATAAAAATATTATAAAAATATAATTGAAATAATAGTTACAATAGAAAAAAATAAATTAAAATAATAGAATTAATTAAAAAAATTAATTAAAATCATAGAATTAATTTGAAAAATAAATTAAAAGGGTGTTAAGGTCGATTCCATTTTTTATCTTTTAAATTTTTCCCTTACCATATTTGGCATATTTCTTGCTCTTGGTTGTGGTCCAGGGCTTCCTCGTCTTTCATTTCCTGTAGCGACTCGCTGTCTAAATTCATTATGTACATTTACAATTTCGTTTTGTTGTGCGGATGTTAAGGAAGCTACTCTTGCATTACATGCATTTTGTGGACTCTATTTGGAGAAGAAAATTATTAAAACAACTATCAAGAAGATAATTCATTCTATTCTCACATCTAGTTAAAAGGAAAAATACTACAAAAAAATTTTTCTAGAATTTACTCCTATATACAGTCACATACAAAATTTGTAAATATAATAAAAAAAAAATCTTAAAAAGAAAAGAAAATTTATTTTTGTAAAGAAATAAAAATTGATAACTAAAATCGTCAATATATACAGGGTTGCCACAAGTCAGGGAAGTCAGGGAAATTAGGAAAAAGTCAGAGATTTTTAGTAAAAGTACTGGAAAAAATTGAATTTTTAAAATTCATGATGAAACTCTGAATTTTGATGTTTTTTTTTGTTTGCCTCGTAAACTATGAAATTACCACGAATTTTAATACAAAACCTTTAATTTTTTTCTATTTCTGACAATAATTTCTTTTTAAATAACTTAATTTTTCAAGAACTATCATAAAATTATGACATAAAAATTAATTAATGAATAATTTTTAAATTAAGGAAGATTTCGACTATATCAGCAATTAGTGACATCTATTAGACGTCAATTGAACTCTTTGGTTTAGAGTCAGGTGTTATTCTTAAGATAATTATTCATGGTAATAATGGCATGGTGCATTGGTAGGCGTTAGTCCCGCGAAAGGCAGCTATTAACTGGGGTTCGAGTCCTCACAGATGCACAGTGCAGTCGTTCACGCAGCTTATTTTTTCAGATCAAAAATTAAATTCAAAAATATAATTATTTACCGACAACCATATCGGAATAATTATCTTAAGAATAACACCTGACTCTAAACCAAAGAGTTCAATTGACGTCTAATAGATGTCACTAATTGCTGATATAGTCGAAATCTTCCTTAATTAAAAATTCTCAATCAGCAAATAATTTCCTACATTAACTATACAGCTCTTCGACTAGTGTATGGGCTTGATCTGAGATTATAAGAAACGTGAACGTCCAGGCTGTGTTGGCATGGTGCATTGGTAGGCGTTAGTCCCGCGAAAGGCAGCTATTAACTGGGGTTCGAGTCCTCACAGATGCACAGTGCAGTCGTTCACGCAGCTTATTTTTTCAGATCAAAAATTAAATTCAAAAATATAATTATTTACCGACAACCATATCGGAATAATTATCTTAAGAATAACACCTGACTCTAAACCAAAGAGTTCAATTGACGTCTAATAGATGTCACTAATTGCTGATATAGTCGAAATCTTCCTTAATTAAAAATTCTCAATCAGCAAATAATTTCCTACATTAACTATACAGCTCTTCGACTAGTGTATGGGCTTGATCTGAGATTATAAGAAACGTGAACGTCCAGGCTGTGTTGGCATGGTGCATTGGTAGGCGTTAGTCCCGCGAAAGGCAGCTATTAACTGGGGTTCGAGTCCTCACAGATGCACAGTGCAGTCGTTCACGCAGCTTATTTTTTCAGATCAAAAATTAAATTCAAAAATATAATTATTTACCGACAACCATATCGGAATAATTATCTTAAGAATAACACCTGACTCTAAACCAAAGAGTTCAATTGACGTCTAATAGATGTCACTAATTGCTGATATAGTCGAAATCTTCCTTAATTAAAAATTCTCAATCAGCAAATAATTTCCTACATTAATAATTTTTAAAATTTTCATAAATACTAGATTGATAGAAGAATTTTAGTTAAAAATACTAAGAAACAATTGAATTTTAGAAAAGTTACAATTGATTCCAGAAATTCAATTATTTTCAAAAAGTTATAAAAATTCTTCGTAGAATTTCAATTATGTTAAAAATTTTTTTAAAAATTATCGCCAAAATTTCAATTATCTTTATAAATAATAAAATTCTTTATCGAAATTCAATTATTTAAAAAATTTTTAATAAAATTCTTGGCAAAATTTCACGGGAATTCAATAAATTATTCAATTTTTAATAAATTTCTCTGAAATAATTCAATTATTTTCATAGGTAATAAAATTTTCACAGGAATTCAATTATTTTAAATACAAAATTTCATAAAATTTTTCAAAAAATATCAATTATTTAAAAAGATTTTTATAAAATTCGTCGCAAGAAATCAATTATTTATATAAATAATAAAATGCTTTACAGAAATTCAATTATTTTTATAACTAATAAAATTCTTCAGGGAAATTCAATTATTTTTAAAAACTTGAATAAAATTCGTTGCAAGAATTGAATTATTTTCAAAAGTAATAAAATTCTTTGCAGAAATTCAATTATGTTCAAAAATTAAAAAAAAATTCTTGTCATAATTTCAAGTATCTTTATAAATAATAAAAATTCTTCTTTGAAATTCAGTTATTTTAGAAAAATTTTAATAAAATTCTTGGGAAAATTTTAATTATTTTCATAAATAATAAAACTCATCGCAGGATTTTAATTATTTTTGATACAATATTTAAATCGAATTCCTCGAAAAATGTAATTATTCTTAAAAATTATATTAAAATTTGTCAAAAGAATTCAATTATTTAAAAATTTGTTGATAAAATTCTTTATGAGAATTCAATTTTAACAAACATTCAATTATTCAATGAATTATTAATTTTTAATTTAAATAATTGAATTCTCGTAGAATTTTCTAATAAATATTTATGATTTAAAAATGTATTACCGAATAATAATATTCTTATATATTTTTGAATTTCAAAAAGGTTTGAATTTGAATGTTTTGAAGAATTTTAATTCCTACAGAAAAATAATAATGATTAAATATTTATTGAAAAAAGAAGTTATTGATGTTTTTGAATAATTTTACTTTTGAAGAAATTTGTAAATAAATATAGTAGAACATTTTTTTGAGTATCTAATAATTTTGAGAGTGAATCAGAATATTCTTTAGGGTCAGGGAAAAAGTGAAAATTTTTTCTGGAAATCAGGGAAAAGTTAGGGAAAAATAAAATTGAATATTTGTAGCAACCCTGTATAAGTTGTAAAAAAGAGAATATAAAAAGTGACTCAGAACAATATTTCAAGTATTTCGATATTATTCTAAATAGTTGTTAAATTTTTATTCTCTACTTACCGTAAAGCGGCACATGGTGTGATCTCGACAAATGTTGCAATAGTCATTTTGTCCATTAATTTGAACAACAATTGTTAAAATTGCAAAAAGAAAACAAAGACTGCGTAACAATGGCATTATGTATGTGCTTCGAGCAATGAGGTTGACTTGATTTGCTATTTCAACCACAACAACTTACTCATGCACTCCTCTGAGGTTCTTTTATACCTGCATTCTTTATGCTCCTTCTAATTATTGCAATTTCTTAGCGTACAACTTTATCAGGTACATATTATCAAAAAATAAACATTCATTCGACTTTCCTTGAATGTTAAAATTGTGTGTTTTAAGAGGAGATAAAGTGCAATTAGTAGGATAACATTATTCACGAAAAAATGTTTAGTTTTCAACAACGTCATATTTGTCTTAAATTTTCACTTTGATGTCCATTCACAGATAATACACTTTTATGTGAGGGAGGAGGGGATGAATTTTCATGCTCATTTTCATTTTTAATTATAAAAAAAAATGTTTCGCACATTCACTCTGCTTCCTATAGTCTAAAGATTTTATCTTATTCTCTAAATTAAAAAAAAAAATTGTAATTTACACAATCGAATTTATTCAGAATAAAAATAAATAACTTATAATAATTAAGATTAATAAAAATGAAAATTAAGAAAAATTATATTTATATATCATAATAGATATTATAATTAAGACCTAGATAAGAAAGTAACTAGCGCCTATGAAGCTAGGGATAAAGAAATAGAGAAAACCTTTAAAATAATATTTGCGCAAATAAATGTCTTTTTATCCACAAATATTTATTTGGAAAGGTGAATAAATGTAAACAATTATTGCAAAAGGTGTTTCATGTCGTCATATCGACGAATGCCAAAGAAAAGACAATTTTTTATTCAAAATATACTGTGTTTTTATTAAAATAAAATAAACTTATACTTTATTCACACCGTGCGCACGAGACTAGTGAAAATCCAGTCTCGTGAGTTTATAAATAAATTCGGAAATTTTTAGTTTTGGATTTATAGTGTAACAGTGAACTTTTGTGAATTACAACATTCAGAAAAATAATTTATAAAATAATTTATTAAATAAATTAAAAAAAAAATGTAACTACTTAACGTAAACAATATCATTTTCCTTTAAAATTTTATAAAAATTAAAGAGTGGAAAATATTTAGTTCTAATTTACGGAATTTCTATTTAAATTTGAACTTTTTTTTGATAAATTATTATAAAAATTAATTTGTACGGATTATTTAAAATTTTTGGATAAAAAATGCTAATGTATTCCACATATCAGTTACGTAATAGAGCAGTAAACATAACAAAAAATTAAAAATCATTTTTTGCATTCTTGAATTTCAATGGAAGAATTTAGACAGTTACTCATCATTTTCATCGAGATACGAAATGTTTACATTTTTATGTAATATCATTCACTAAAGAGTCTACGAAATTGCTTTAGTACTGTTTTTTTTTAAAAAAAACTTCCTTTCAGATTACGCAAATTTTTATTATGCAAAAAGTCAGTAAATGATAATATTACATCATCGAGTATTTTTTTTACTGTCATTTACAATTTTGTTGAGGTTTACTGTATATTAGATTATCCAAATAAGTGAACATTATTTTTACACATATTTGTTAAATTTATTTTTGAGTTAAAATCGAGATTAAAATTGAATCAAATTAAAGTACCTAAGATTTTATTCCCTGCGCAAAGTATGGAATTACTCCAATTTTAAATACAATGACTGTATTTACATTGAATTCTTAACAGGTTGGTAAAATGCGATCCAAGTATTACTATATTTAGGTAATTGTTCCGTAAAGGTACTTTGGTAAGAAGAAGCGTATAAGCTCTTAAAACGTTTATTAGCCCTTACACCGGGAATTTGTAATCGAATTTAATTTTATTTTAATTTCTCTTTTTAATGTCGCCCTAAAAATTAATTGCTCACTGACAATTTTTAAATGGAAATAATTTTAAATATTTTAATCTGAATAATATGGTTCGTGTTAATTATTACAAGTATTTTTTTTTTAAATTACTTCTTCCAATTTAATATAAATAAGTCGATTGTGTGAATTACGAATCATTTTTTTCATATTTTAAGGGACAAGGTTCCAAATCTAATGAATCAATATCCATTTACTATAAAGTCAATTGCCATCAGACAATCAAAATTTGGTAAAAACGAAAATAAAAATTTATTTCTTCCAAATTTAATAATTCTAATCATCTGAAAATTACCAGAGTTCTAGTAGGGATTGAGCCCTACACAATCCTGAAGAATTTAAAATTTTACTTCAATTTTTAACTAGTAGCACCCTCACCCGAACGTCATCAGACAATTAAAATTTGATAAAAACGAAAATAAAAATTTATTTCTTCCAAATTTAATAATTCATTTCATCTGAAAATTACCAGAGTTCTAGTAGGGATTGAGCCCTACACAATCCTGAAGAATTTAAAATTTTACTTCAATTTTTAACTAGTAGCACCCTCACCCGAACGTCATCAGACAATTAAAATTTGGTAAAAACGAAAATAAAAAATTATTTCTTCCAAATTTAATAATTCAATTCATCTAAAAATTACCAGAGTTCTAGTAGGGATTGAGCCCTACACAATCCTGAAGAATTTAAAATTTTACTTCAATTTTTAACTAGTAGCACCCTCACCCGAACGTCATCAGACAATTAAAATTTGGTAAAAACGAAAATAAAAAATTATTTCTTCCAAATTTAACAATTCTAATCATCTGAAAATTACCAGAGTTCTAGTAGGGATTGAGCCCTACACAATCCTGAAGAATTTAGAATTTTATTTCAATTTTTAAGTAGTAGCAGGTCCACCCGTACGCCATCAGACAATCAAAATTTGGTAAAAACGAAAATAAAAATTTATTTCTTCCAAATTTAATAATTCAATTCATCAGAAAATTACCAGAGTTCTAGTAGGGATTGAGCTCTACAGAATCCTGAAGAATTTAAAATTTTACTTCAATTTTTAACTAGTAGCACCCTCACCCGAACGTCATCAGACAATTAAAATTTGATAAAAACGAAAATAAAAATTTATTTCTTCCAAATTTAATAATTCATTTCATCTGAAAATTACCAGAGTTCTAGTAGGGATTGAGCCCTACACAATCCTGATGAATAGAGAATTTTATTTCAATTTTTAAGTAGTAGCACCATCACCCGAACGTCATCATACAATTAAAATTTGGTAAAAACGAAAATTAAAATTTATTTCTTCCAAATTTAACAATTCTAATCATCTGAAAATTACCAGAGTTCTAGTAGGGATTGAGCCCTACACAATCCTGAAGAATTTAAAATTTTACTTCAATTTTTAACTAGTAGCACCCTCACCCGAACGTCATCAGACAATTAAAATTTGGTAAAAACGAAAATAAAAAATTATTTCTTCCAAATTTTATAATTCTAATCATCTGAAAATTACCAGAGTTCTAGTAGGGATTGAGCCCTACACAATCCTGAAGAATTTAAAATTTTACTTCAATTTTTAACTAGTAGCACCCTCACCCAAACGTCATCAGACAATTAAAATTTGATAAAAACGAAAATAAAAATTTATTTCTTCCAAATTTAATAATTCATTTCATCTGAAAATTACCAGAGTTCTAGTAGGGATTGAGCCCTACACAATCCTGATGAATAGAGAATTTTATTTCAATTTTTAAGTAGTAGCACCCTCACCCGAACGTCATCATACAATTAAAATTTGGTAAAAACGAAAATTAAAATTTATTTCTTCCAAATTTAACAATTCTAATCATCTGAAAATTACCAGAGTTCTAGTAGGGATTGAGCCCTACACAATCCTGAAGAATTTAAAATTTTACTTCAATTTTTAACTAGTAGCACCCTCACCCGAACGTCATCAGACAATTAAAATTTGGTAAAAACGAAAATTAAAATTTATTTCTTCCAAATTTAACAATTCTAATCATCTGAAAATTACCAGAGTTCTAGTAGGGATCGAGCCCTACACAATCCTGAAGAATAGAGAATTTTATTTCAATTTTTAAGTAGTAGCACCCTCACCCGAACGTCATCAGACAATTAAAATTTGGTAAAAACGAAAATAAAAAATTATTTCTTCCAAATTTAATAATTCAATTCATCTGAAAATTACCAGAGTTCTAGTAGGGATTGGGCCCTACACAATCCTGAAGAATTTAAAATTTTACTTCAATTTTTAACTAGTAGCACCCTCACCCGAACGTCATCAGACAATTAAAATTTGATAAAAACGAAAATAAAAATTTATTTTTTCCAAATTTAATAATTCATTTCATCTGAAAATTACCAGAGTTTTAGTAGGGATTGAGCCCTACACAATCCTGATGAATAGAGAATTTTATTTCAATTTTTAAGTAGTAGCACCCTCACCCGAACGTCATCATACAATTAAAATTTGGTAAAAACGAAAATTAAAATTTATTTCTTCCAAATTTAACAATTCTAATCATCTAAAAATTACCAGAGTTCTAGTAGGGATTGAGCCCTACACAATCCTTAAGAATTTAAAATTTTACTTCAATTTTTAACTAGTAGCACCCTCACCCGAACGTCATCAGACAATTAAAATTTGGTAAAAACGAAAATTAAAATTTATTTCTTCCAAATTTAACAATTCTAATCATCTAAAAATTACCAGAGTTCTAGTAGGGATTGAGCCCTACACAATCCTGAAGAATTTAGAATTTTATTTCAATTTTTAAGTAGTAGCAGGTCCACCCGTACGCCATCAGACAATCAAAATTTGGTAAAAACGAAAATAAAAATTTATTTCTTCCAAATTTAATAATTCAATTCATCTGAAAATTACCAGAGTTCTAGTAGGGATTGAGACCTACACAATCCTGAAGAATAGAGAATTTTATTTCAATTTTTAAGTAGTAGCAGGTCCACCCGTACGCCATCAGACAATCAAAATTTGGTAAAAACGAAAATAAAAATTTATTTCTTCCAAATTTAATAATTGAATTCATCTGAAAATTACCAGAGTTCTAGTAGGGATTGAGCCCTACACAATCCTGAAGAATAGAGAATTTTATTTCAATTTTTAAGTAGTAGCAGGTCCACTCGTACGCCATCAGACAATCAAAATTTGGTAAAAACGAAAATAAAAATTTATTTCTTCCAAATTTATTAATTCAATTCATCTGAAAATTACCAGAGTTCTAGTAGGGATTGAGCCCTACACAATCCTGAAGAATTTAAAATTTTACTTCAATTTTTAACTAGTAGCACCCTCACCCGAACGTCATCAGACAATCAAAATTTGGTAAAAACGAAAATAAAAATTTATTTCTTCCAAATTTAATAATTCTAATCATCTGAAAATTACCAGAGTTCTAGTAGGGATTAAGCCCTACACAATCCTGAAGAATTTAAAATTTTACTTCAATTTTTAACTAGTAGCACCCTCACCCGAACGTCATCAGACAATTAAAATTTGGTAAAAACGAAAATTAAAATTTATTTCTTCCAAATTTAACAATTCTAATCATCTGAAAATTACCAGAGTTCTAGTAGGGATTGAGCCCTACACAATCCTGAAAAATTTAGAATTTTATTTCAATTTTTAAGTAGTAGCAGGTCCACCCGTACGCCATCAGACAATCATAATTTGGTAAAAACGAAAATAAAAATTTATTTCTTCCAAATTTAATAATTCTAATCATCTGAAAATTACCAGAGTTCTAGTAGGGATTGAGCCCTACACAATCCTGATGAATTTAAAATTTTACTTCAATTTTTAACTAGTAGCACCCTCACCCGAACGTCATCAGACAATTAAAATTTGATAAAAACGAAAATAAAAATTTATTTCTTCCAAATTTAATAATTCATTTCATCTGAAAATTACCAGAGTTCTAGTAGGGATTGAGCCCTACACAATCCTGAAGAATAGAGAATTTTATTTTAATTTTTAAGTAGTAGCACCCTCACCCGAACGTCATCAGACAATTAAAATTTGGTAAAAACGAAAATAAAAAATTATTTCTTCCAAATTTAATAATTCAATTCATCTGAAAATTACCAGAGTTCTAGTAGGGATTGAGCCCTACACAATCCTGAAGAATTTAAAATTTTACTTCAATTTTTAACTAGTAGCACCCTCACCCGAACGTCATCAGACAATTAAAATTTGATAAAAACGAAAATAAAAATTTATTTCTTCCAAATTTAATAATTCATTTCATCTGAAAATTACCAGAGTTCTAGTAGGGATTGAGCCCTACACAATCCTGAAGAATAGAGAATTTTATTTCAATTTTTAAGTAGTAGCACCCTCACCCGAACGTCATCAGACAATTAAAATTTGGTAAAAACGAAAATTAAAATTTATTTCTTCCAAATTTAACAATTCTAATCATCTGAAAATTACCAGAGTTCTAGTAGGGATCGAGCCCTACACAATCCTGAAGAATAGAGAATTTTATTTCAATTTTTAAGTAGTAGCAGGTCCACCCGTACGCCATCAGACAATCAAAATTTGGTAAAAACGAAAATAAAAATTTATTTCTTCCAAATTTAATAATTCAATTCATCTAAAAAATTACCAGAGTTCTAGTAGGGATTGAGCCCTACACAATCCTGAAGAATTTAAAATTTTACTTCAATTTTTAACTAGTAGCACCCTCACCCGAACGTCATCAGACAATTAAAATTTGGTAAAAACGAAAATAAAAAATTATTTCTTCCAAATTTAATAATTCAATTCATCTGAAAATTACCAGAGTTCTAGTAGGGATTGAGCCCTACACAATCCTGAAGAATAGAGAATTTTATTCCAATTTTTAAGTAGTAGCACCCTCACCCGAACGTCATCAGACAATTAAAATTTGGTAAAAACGAAAATAAAAAATTATTTCTTCCAAATTTAATAATTCAATTCATCTGAAAATTACCAGAGTTCTAGTAGGGATTGAGCCCTACACAATCCTGAAGAATAGAGAATTTTATTCCAATTTTTAAGTAGTAGCACCCTCACCCGAACGTCATCAGACAATTAAAATTTGGTAAAAACGAAAATAAAAAATTATTTCTTCCAAATTTAATAATTCAATTCATCTGAAAATTACCAGAGTTCTAGTAGGGATTGAGCCCTACACAATCCTGAAGAATTTAAAATTTTACTTCAATTTTTAACTAGTAGAACCCTCACCCGAACGTCATCAGACAATTAAAATTTGATAAAAACGAAAATAAAAATTTATTTCTTCCAAATTTAATAATTCATTTCATCTGAAAATTACCAGAGTTCTAGTAGGGATTGAGCCCTACACAATCCTGAAGAATAGAGAATTTTATTTCAATTTTAAGTAGTAGCACCCTCACCCGAACGTCATCAGACAATTAAAATTTGGTAAAAACGAAAATAAAAATTATTTCTTCCAAATTTAATAATTCTAATCATCTGAAAATTACCAGCGTTCTAGTAGGGACTGAGCCTACACATC